>NC_136059.1:1730401533-1730739033 GCF_964261635.1 Lissotriton helveticus | reverse complement strand
ACCCAGAGTAGTGGTTCATTATGTATCTCTGTCCCAAAATGAATATGGCCTGGCCCTTCAGAACCTTGCCAGATAATGGCACAGTGCTCTTCCGCATCTCAATAGTGTTGGTAGGGAATGACAACTTACCTGTCACCCCTAACCCAATACATGGTATTGGACTTCACTCCTGGGTAAGATGCCCAAGGAATGAAAGCTTGGAAGTTAATAACATGTTCCTGGCAGACTCATTAATATCCTTCCAATCGTGTAAACAGGATTGTGGTTTGAGTGACCTCGTGAGATATCCAAGCTCCCAGATAAAGCACTGGGTGATAAACTTTACGGTTAAGAAGGAAGGGAGACATGAGCATCTTCTGACCCTTCAGAAGGTTACTGAAAATCACAACTACCTTTCAAATTTTCTGTGTATCTTTGATACATTTTTGAGGAAGTTTAGAAATATCAAGAATCACGGCAGGTGAGGAACTTGAAAACCATCTAGACAGAGATGAGTCGAGGTTATGACCAGAGTTGAAACAGGCTTAATAAATGGTCATGGGAAAGGACCCTGTATAATGTTTTATTTCAGCTGGGTTGGAATGTTGTGGGGGCTAATGTGTGCTTAGGGGATAATAGGGAGTTTTAATAGAGAAATTGTGGATTGTCATGGTCTGGATGCTGGTATGCTCACATTACTTTGACATTGTTGTATATTATTTGACTAGATGCAAATGGCAATTAGCAATGTTTAAAACCGAAGTTGTATGTATTTAGTAAAATACATGTGAGAAGTTGGCCTGATATATGATGTTCACTATTCTAGTGAACACCTTGCACCAGTCCAAACAACCCTTATGGTGATGGTTGTAAAGTCAAACTTATAGACCAGCTATCCTAGAGGTAGCGTGCAGCCCCTGGTAGGCCTTGGTTACACCTATGCCCTGAGTACCTAGGGTACACTTCTACAGGGGCTGATAAGGTGAGCCAATTCCCAATTGTGGATGTACCTAGAGTACATGGTGTGAATTTAGAGAGAGTGCATCTGGGCTGTGGGTCTGATTAGCAGGCCCACAGCCACATCTAAGTCGAAAACCAGTAAAGCAAAAGCAAAAAGTGGGGGTGACCATAGGAAGCAGACCCTACTCTCCTACAATACACATTCAAGGTCATCATGTGTGGAAAGAGGGTTTGACAATGCTTATGTATGGCAATAGAATATACACTTACCAGTGTTCTAGAGGAATGGCATTTGCACCATGCAGATTATTGGTGGAAATTCAAGTACAAGGTGAACTAGAGCGAATGGGCCTCTAATTTCGAACTGAGGCGTGGCATCAGCTAATAAGTAGTGCATCAATTTTAGATGAGCACTTTAAGCTCCACAGTAATGATAGAGAGTAGTAGCTTTGCAAACCATGAAGGTTTATTAGCACATTAGCAAAGTTACAAACTCAAATCATTTAAGTTGAGCAAAGATAAATGGTCAGTACAGGAATATCTCTGTTATATAATTCAAATCTATTCACATTTAGCAAATACTAACAAAATGCTAAGAGTTTTCAGAAATCAAAATGTGAGCAAACTTCGTTTCCGTTGAAGGGAAGATTCCCTAATATTCTATGCTTAATGAAATCGGGAAAATAGGAGAGAAACTTGGTAGAGGGTGTTAGCAAGTAAAGCCTCTTAAAGGCAGAACCAAAGATGATTCTGTCAGGTAAGTGAGAATGGAATTACTCAGGAGTCTAACTTTTTGAGCAGGAGCAGAGGGAGAATATTTAATCTCAAGAGAGTTGAAATGGACATCTGAATCTAACTAGTTCAGCAATGAACAATTAAATCATTCAACTCTTTACAGTGAATAATGACCCCCTACGGTTCCCATGAACAGAACCAATCAGGATTGAACATTTCACGATACAATATTTTCAGTCCTATTCCCAGACATTGCACAATGGAAGTTTTCAGCTGGAGGCCTTCAAGAGATATCTCGTAGCAAAATGATACATCACGGTCAGCATGTCCTCTCCGCAGGTATGGAGATTCATTATTCAGCTGTATGTGAAATGCACACAGATAAACGTTCTCACAGAGACGTTCAACAATTGAATATGAGGAATTAAAGGTTGGCTGGTACAGTTTAGCCCCTGAAGCAAGAGAAAGAGAAAAATGCACAGCAGCCAAAAGACAGTTCATGTTAGTCTGAATAATTTTAACTGACACCTACATCAACTATGGTCAATTTTACCATGAAAATCACAACCTATGGGCCCGATTCACAAAAGTAATCTGAGCCAAAATCCTAACTTTACGACTTTCGGCATTCACAAAAGGCATTTAGTAGTAGTAAAGTTAGTAGTAAAGTTAGGAATCCTAACTTTACTACTACTAAATGCCTTTTCTGAATACTCAAAGTCATAAAGTTAGGATTTTGTCTCAGATTCTTTTGTGATCGGGCCCAACATGTTTATATGTATGTGTAATTCAGATTAGTGTAAACATTATGAAAAGCGTAAAATAGTGACAGAGCTTCACCACCTGCATGCTGCCTATAACCTAATATTGATGGTTCATTGTATCTGGTGGGAAAGTGGTCTTGCACAGTATGTGTTGACAAGGGCACTGCCACAGTGATCTAGTGAAATAGGGTGGAAGTAGGGAAGACAGACACATGGCAGGACACATCTGAGGGACACAGCTTGGTTATTGGGGCAGAAAGACAAGGACATGGGAGCACATAGACAAGTATAGAGACAGATATAAATATAGGGCGACAGGAAATGGAGATGTGGGGACCAAACCAGAAGAGGGAGCCAGGGCCACTGAGATGCAGAGAAAAGCAAACTGGCGGTAGGTGACTGGGACTATGACAAATGGAGATACGATACCTAATGTGATTTTACCTACCTAGTCAATTCAATTCAATTATGTATTTATGATTGGGAACTCCGATGGAGGTCCACATAAGAATGATATAAACAGTACAAAGTTCAATCATATATTCCAACATACGTAATTTCAAAGAAACATACAAGGAAAATCATCTATATAGATTTAAAAAACATTTTTAGAAAGATTAACATTTTGGCACATGTTATTAAGAGGAAAGAACAAGCACTGGAGAGCCTCATGCGCTGATTGTACATAGTGTTTTAAAAACACCGGTCTTAGAAAGTGAGGACATGCAAAGTGCAAGGAAGGACATGCAAAGATTGCATGATTTAGATCTTGAACATAGAGATTACATAAATCACAAAATCTCTCTCTTTAAGGGACAGCGTTCCAAATGCCTGTTACAGTTTGCAGAGATTAAATTTTTAATCTGAGCATTATAGTTGTTTCCGAACCTCATGAGGAATATTCCAAGTAAGATAAGGTTTTGTTTTTTCCCATAAACAGCTTTCTTGTATTATGACATTTCGCTCATAACGCTGGCGTACAAAATGTCCAGATCCAAACTTACTTTGTGTGAAAAATATTTTAGGTTGCTTTTTAAAAAGGATTTGGGTGTAGGAAAACTATGAATATGATAATTCCTAAAAATTTCCCTAGCTTTTAAGAAGGAACAGAAGAATGCACTCTTCGTTGCTTAAAGTGAAGATTTCTTACCTTAAAGCAGCACGTACTGACACTGATTCTCCAACAAGCAGGTAGTTCCCCCACCTTAAAACTGTAGTTTAGTTTGCTAGTGTTGTAACAAAAGTTGACAATAGTCCTAACTCCAGCTTTAAGATATACGGCGCTGCCATGGAAATCAAATTACAAATCAGGCACAAGATGTGGCTTTTTTACATCGAAGAAGCTTCAATACCTTATATCCATCACCCCACAAGCGTATCTTAAGGAGGAAGGAATTTTTACCCTAAAGACTGATAATACAAGGGAAAAATGCCTTCTCCCACACATTTTGTATAATCTATTAATAGCATTCGCTTGTGACGTTGCCTTACTCGAGCAGTTTTTTACATGTTCGTAATCACCACAATTAGTAGAAAAGAATTTGCCTAAATAGGGGTGTGATTGAACCTTCTCCATTTTTTCTTGCCGCAGAAACAAATTAAAATCCCCCCCGCCCCAGGTCTACAGCCCTTCTTCTGGAAAGTCAGGATCTTACTTTTCAAGATTTTTTTTAAGTAATGTTCCTCCGAATACTGTTCCAGTGAGCCTTTGAAGACTAACAGGGGTTAAGTTTATCAAGGCAACGTCATCTACATAAAGGAGACAACCTATGTCTATATTGCTAACTTTCAGAGCATCCCCCTTTACCTGTCCTACACTGCATGGGAGATCATTAATATGTAAAGAAAACGACAAAGGAGCCTACAGGCAGCCTTGTTTCAGGCCATTATGTGTCAGGACTTTTTGGAATAATCCCTGATTCCCACCCATCAGTACTTGACTCCAGGTTGATAAATGAAGTGCTATAACTAACCTCAACAAATGTGATGGCATACCCAGCCAAAACAGCGTTTACCAATGCGTCCGATGATCAACTCTATCGAACTCCGTGGAGTAGTCAATGACGCCCGAGTACACCGAGATTCCCTGTGATTGAGGGTACTTTTACATGATTGCTTATAGTACAGCTATGTTATGAAATGTCCTACAACTCCTCCTTAATCTAGCCTGTTGCGGGGAAAATGTTATTTTCAGTTACCTCTATATGGAGGCAGATTAAAATACTTTTAGCAAATAGTTTGTCTCCTACATCTGATAATGCTATTTGCCAATAACTTGCTGGAAACGATTTTGGGCCCTTTTTAGGTCTCTGCCTGCGAAAGACTGCGCACATGCGAAGTCTCGCTGGTGAGACTTAATGGGGTAGAGAGAACATCACTAGCGAGGTTAAGCCCCGCCTCTCTTCTCCACTGGCTGGCCTCCTAAACGGCGGCCAGCCATTGGGGAAGAGGTCCTAGTGAGGTTCTTCTTTCAAATTCTTTTTATCTAATCCCCGTCCTTTTCAGTTTGGGGGGCGTGTTTTCCTGCTGAAGTAAAAGGTTCCTTATCTTCATTATGGGTCCAGATAGCCCCATAAATAAGATATGGAACCTTTTAAGTAAGCAGGAAAACACGCCCCCCAGTCTGAAAAGGACGGGGCTTAGAGAAACTTCCATCTGTGCCTGCTACCTCGCTGTAACCCGCTCTGTTTAATTGTTTTTTGCGCAGGTGCCCACCTTGCGACTTTGACTGAAAGAGAAACTTCCATCTGTGCGGAGTCACTTCCCACACACGGGAGCTCTGGGCTGCTCCTGCTCGTGCCTCATCCCTCGCTGTCCGACCGGAAGTGATGCGCCTTCACCTGCTGCTGCCGCCTCAGGCTATCCTGTTGTTGGAGTTGGCAGCGGCTGCTTGAGAGCGAGTACGTGGATCCGTCGCCTGCCCCTGCTTCTCGTTACAGCCGCCGCCTGTAGGATGGGGATCCGAGCCCCTCTGCTGCCCTTGGCGGCTTTGCTGCTGGTTGGAGTTGGTGAGTCCAAGCGCTCATGGGATGACCTGGGAGGAGCCGCGGGCGGTTGGTGCTGGTGGTTAACCCCGCACAAAGCGAGTGGCGATACCGACAAGGAAGGTGGTACAGAGAGTGGTCAAACTCTAGACCCTTTCACCGATGTGGTGTCCCACGGCTGAAGCTCCCCATAATTTTTTTTTTTTTTAAACTGCTCCCATCCCTCGCTGCACCCGGTCATAAAGGCGGCTGTAAAGTTAATGTCTCTTTTCCCTGGCCCCCATCGGCCACGCTTTCCTCCGAGAGAGAGCGCTTCCACTCCCGCTCGCCCTCCCTCGATCCTCAATACCCAGAGTCGATCCCCAAGGCACAGGGCTGCGCCGCTCCTAGTTGCCTGTTGCTATGGTGCCCCTGCAGGTGTCCCAGGGCTTGGCCATCGCTGGCCATGTTTTTTCCTTCCTGTGTTTATTCTGGTGGCTGCTTTATTTGTTCTATAGTTTTGCCTTTGGTTTCTAGTTGCAGCCAGGCTCGGTCAGTGGGTGCAACAGTCCCTGGGTGGGCGGGCGTCTCTCAGAGGACGTTACTGGCGCATTGTTTATCCTCATCCGTGCATGCATGGTCTGGTGTGATTGCGACTCAAGGGAGGATCTGCTGCTTTTAGAAAGCACACTTAGTGGGGACCCTGGTGAGGTCTCATAACTGTATTGAGAGAACGGTTGTGTTGTCTGATGCACACCTGTTTTTTTGTATGATAGCCGATTTAATTTCTTACCTTACAAAAGCACACGGTTAGAGACCGTATTAGCCACAATCATAAAACATTGTTTTAAAACGTATATAAACTCCAGGGCTATTTACTTTTAAGAGAAGCTGATGGACACATTAACTATGTGTCTGTAGCACCGATGCCATTGCTTCTTATCTTTGTATAGTACTTTTTATGTCACAATGTAACAGTAACCTACTTTTGTGATCACCTGTTTTTTTTATGGAACATTAAGTTAAAAGCACACCCAAGAAAATGAACACTTGTTTCTTAAAGTGCATGCTCTAAAATGTGGCTTTGTATGTGGCTCTGTGTGTGTGTGTGGCTCTGTGTGTGTGTGGCTCTGTATGTGTGTGTGGCTCTGTGTGTGTGTGTGTCTCTGTGTGTGTGTGTGTGTGTGTCTCTGTGTGTGTGTCTGGCTCTGTGTGTGTGTGGCTGTGTGTGTGTGTGGTTCTGTGTGTGTGTGTGGTTCTGTGTGTGTGGGGTTCTGTGTGTGGGGGGGGCTCTGTGTGTGTGTGTGGCTCTGTGTGTGTGTGTGGCTCTGTGTGTGTGTGTGTGTGTGTGTGGCTCTGTATGTGCGTCTGGCTCTGTGTGTGTGTGTGGCTCTGTGTGTGTGTGTGGCTCTGTGTGTGTGGCTCTCTGTGTGTGTGGCTCTCTGTGTGTGTGGCTCTGTGTGTGTGTGTGTGTGGCTCTGTGTGTGTGGCTCTGTGTGTGTGTCTGGCTCTGTGTGTGTGTGTGTGGCTCTGTGTGTGTGTGTGGTTCTGTGTGTGTGGGGTACTGTGTGTGTGTGGGGGGGTCTTTGTGTGTGGGGGGGCTCCGTGTGTGTGTGGGGGCTATGTGTGTGTGTGTGGGGCTGTGTGTGTGTGGGGGGGGTGGGCTCTGTGTGTGTGGGTCTCTGTGTGTGTGTATGGGTCTGTGTGTGTGTGGTTCTGTGTGTGGCATTTGCGAGAGATTAAGCTATTGGCATTGTAAATGACAATGCCATTTATTTATCTGTTTTCAAAAGCAACACATAAATACAAATTTTGTCATTTACAATGCCAATAGCTCTAACTTTTGCAAAGGCGAGACCGTTGCATTGTAAATGCTTGTTATATAATGGCACAGTAATATTATCTTTCTAAGATGGCGGAATATTGTCTTAGAGATTACATGGGCACAGAAAAGCTGCCCAGAGTGTATCCTCCTGTTTGGTCATCGAGATGGGGATTTCATCAGGGCCTCTCGCGTCCAATGCTCTGGCATTCTTGATGAAACCCATGATCTCCAGAGATGTAGGCGGCCCATACGAATCAAACAATTCTGCATCTACTCTAGGATCCAAAGGACCACTAGGACAGAGATAACTGACATAAAGATTGGCTGTATACTTTATTCCAGTCAGCCTCAGAGATGGGGATTGCTCGTGTATTCACTCTTGAATGGCAATACTGTGCTACTAAACCCCAGGACTTTCTAAGATTATTCAAAGCTGCTCCTTCCCTCAGTTTAATCCATTTATCGTCAACTTCCCTTCTCTGATCTAGGGTCGTCAATCTAGTTGTTTACTGTTTAAGTCAATGGATTTCATCATGTCTGGGGATAGAGGGTCAGTGCTGAGTAGCGGCGGTGGATGATCCCTCCGGGGTAGTAGCTCTGGGCACGATTCAGGTGCGGACAGACGGGCATAGACAGGCTTGCATTAGGTGCGCCATTGCACTATGGCCGCCATTAAACAGGTCCTAGGAGGTGGAATGACTGCAGGGGGAAGTGGAAAGGGCTGAGCTTAGCCGAGAAGAAGATGCCGGAAGAAGACACAGGAGGGAGATACAGAAGATCAGGTAAAGAGCAGAGAGGCGAGAGGAGGAAGAGCACAGGAGAGTTAAAGATGGAGTGACAACAGAAAGTGGCACACAGTAAAGGCAAAACATGAGAGAGAGTCACAAAGGCAGAGAGTGAGAAAAGAAGGCACAAAGCAAAGGCATAGACTGAAAAAGAAAGAAGCACAACGCAAATGCAAAAAGTGATAGAAAGAGGCACAAAGTATGGCAAAGAGTAGGAGAAAGGGGCATGATAGTGTGAGAAAAAGAGAAAAGAAGGCACAGAAGCACAGAGAACGGTGGCAACAGGAAGAGCAAGGCTTGACCTCAAGGTGGACCCGAAAGAGCCTTAGACTAGTTGGAGGACCCGCCTCAGGTAAGTGGGGGATTGGGGCCTAGGCACCTGCCCAATAGGATCGAGCAGCTTAACGGCTTAAGAGGCACAGAAGAGTGAGAAAGAGAAAAGAAGGCCCAGAGGCAAGGAAAGTGGCGAAAGAGGTGAGAGCATGGGTGGGCCTCGAGGGTCTGAAAGGAGCAGTCTCAGGTAAGTGGGGAGCAGAGCCAAGGCAACTGCTCAATGCGGTCGCACAGCAGCTGCCATTAAGTAAGTCCTGGGAGGGGGAGGGTACCATGGGTGTGGTGGGCGGGGCTAAGGATGGGCTGGAACAAGAAGTGAAGTGGGAAGAAGACGTGGGAGAGTGTTGTAAATATAATCTTGCATTAGTTGATAACTCTATTTAGCCCTTTGCCTATGTTGCTCCTTCCCTGTACTCCTAGAATGTTATAACTGTTCCAATCCCTGTACATCAGCCAACTAGGATTCCAGACTTGCCAGTTGGAGTCTGGTCAGCTGGGAGATGTACACTATGTCCTAGCTCTACAAATAAAGTGCTTACCTGTTTCCACAAGATGAGAGTGGCGGCTATTATTATACTTACTACAGAGAGCAGCTAAGGGGCAAGAGGATGTGGGAGGAGGAAAAGCACAGTAGGGGGTTGGGGGAAAGATGGAGGCACAACAGAAAGATGCACACAGTAAAGAGTGAGAGAAAGAGGCACAAGCAATGGAAACAAGTGAGAGAAAGAGGCACAAACATAGGCAAAAAGTGAGAGAAAGGTGCAAAGACAAAAAGTGAGAGAAAGGCACAAAGCAAAGACAAAGATTGAGAGACAGAGATGCAAAGGAACGGAGTGAGAAAAGAGGCACAAAGCAAAGAGTGAGAGAAAGAGGCACAGAAGGGTGAGAAAAAGAGAAAAGAAGGCATCGAGGCACTGAGAGCAGCGGCAGCGGGGAGAGCGCGGCGCGGCATTGAGGGCCCAAAAGGGCTTAGACTGGTTAGACGACCAGTCTCATGTAAGGGGGGAGGTGAGGCTTAGGTACCTGCTCAATGGGGTCAAGCAGAGGCTGCCATTAAATCGGTCCTGGGAGGAGCACGGGGGCGGTAGGTGTGGCTAACGGGAGGCGGGAAAAGGACGCGGAAGAGCAGGTTAGGAGTGGGGGAGGTGGGAGAAGGAAAAGCAAAGGAGTGGATTGGGTGTCTGGAGGTAAGATTGAGGCACAATAGAAAGAAGCATACAGTAAATGCAAAGAGTAAGAAAAAGAGGCTCAAGCAATGGAAATAAATGAAAGAGGTACAATGCAAAGATAAAGAATGAGAGTAAAGAGGTGCAAAGTAAGGCAAAGAGTGAGAGAAAGAGCAACAAAGCAAAGGCAATGAGTGAGAGAAAGAGGCACAAAGTAAAGCAATAAGAGAGCGGCGGCAGCGGGAGAAAGCTGGGCCTCAAGGGTCCAAAAGGGCCTTAGACTGGTTAGAGGACCAGTCTCTGGTAAGCCGGGAGCTGGGGTCTATATATCCAATCCTTTAAGGCATTTTAGGCACGAGCTCTGTCGTGGTTACATGGTGCGTTGACATGTCTCTTCTTACCATGTAAAAGTTTCTTGACCTCCCTTACTCTGTGCAGCACTTCCTTAAATTAATTCCCTCTCCTGCCCATTGTCATGCTTAGCAGCTTCATTCAGGTTGTGGTGTGAATCACAGTTGAACTGTTCAAATGGTAAATAGGATATAACATTTTGATGTCTTCCTCCATCTTTCTTATCAGACTCTTGGCATCCATCTGAGCACTACAATCATGGGTCACGCTGATAGTGTACTACTGATACTGAGGAAGATGCGCTTGAATATCGCTCACTCCTTTCTATATTCTATGGTCGATTTGCCAGATTCCTAACCCCACATGTAAAAATGAATCTGCATACTCTTTGTTGGTCGTGGTTTTACCCAAATTTTTGAGAGTCCATGCCTGTACATAGACGATGATGTCCAATCTGATTTTTTATTTGAGTTTGTGGAAGGATCTGGATTCCGAAAGTGCATTTTCTGCTCAAAAGCCCTTTGTATGCCACATCTGTTTGATGGAGCAATATCTTACAGCTTGATAAACTTCTTCTAGTTAGCAGTATTCACGGGACATTCCTTTGTGGGCTGTCTGCTCTTCTGCAAGGGCCCAATGATTTTTATTTAGGTGAGGTATATGCCTCCCAGGCACCCACTTGCCCTTGCATCAATGTAGGATGATGAATATAATTTTATCTTTTGATGCTTGTAGGGCTCATAACTTGTTCTTGTCCCTCAAAAAGCTTCTTGACAAACTCACTGCGTTAATCTCATCTCAATCAAAAGGCTAGGTGATGTTAAGGGACTTTTGTAAATTTCCATCAAGTACTCGGGGGCAGGTCTTTCTCGGCAAACACGGCACTTCTATGGAATACCTTGCCACCCGCGCTTCAGCTGGCACCCTCTGAAACCAGCTTTAGAAAACAGCTGAAGACGTAGCTCTTTTCTCAGAAGAATTAAGGCAGTGGCCTTCCGTGTTCTGGTCTCACCCTACCCACTTAGCGCCGGGACACCTCCTAATCGAGGTAGCTGTTCGCGCCCTACAAAATTCTGTATTATTATTATTATTATTACCCACATGCCCGACTGCCACTCATGTATAAATTCTGCTTTAGTTACCCATGTCTCGCCATCTAATGCAATGAATGTCCTCAGTGTGCCATGAATTACCACCAATGTGCCAGTATCATACCACATGTGGACATCATCATGCTTTGGATGTCTACAATAAACCAGCATATTACCACAGGTGTACACTGTCATGCTATGAAGACCCAAACTATGCCACTACTTACCAGTGTTATTCTTGAGCTGGCCAAGTACTTGAAGTAGGAATCATCATGCCAATTTTACCCACAATTTGTCCAAAATTTCCATTACTATGCCAATGTCAGAATCATATCAAGAGTGGTCAGTCAACACCATCTTTTCAAGAATGCCTCCAATAGGCCAAGAATCTTCACAATTTTTCAAAATCCTTAAGCACATAGTTGCAGGCACCATCTCTACGTGAATGCTCAGAATTTGCCAAGATACAATCATCATCATCCTACCAGCCCATTTTACCAAGGCAGAGTCATGGATGTGATTCTCAAGCTTGACATCACATCAAGGCAGCAATAGCAGGGGGAACACCAAAGGTGACCGACAGAATGGACCCATTTCTGTAAGGAATCCTTGACTCGCCCTTGGTAGCTTGGCCAAAGCATCCTCGAAGAAATATGTGTAGACAAGATATACCACAAGCAGTTAAACAACAATACAGTTAAGATGTAAAGAATGTAAAGGGTAAACCAAGCTAGTTAATACTCTAAAAATTTAACAAAACTATTCAAGTCACACAGTAAAGAAACAAATGCAAAATAAGGTAAAAGGTATATTGTAAACATATCGAACATTACTAGAGTATAAAAATGACCAACAAGTAGTCTACAGGTACTCTAAGATTCAAGTTCAGTTCAAAAGTACAGTTCTTATTCAGATCAGTGGGTCGAACCACACTGATGTCAGGATTCACGAGCAAGCTTACTGCATGCAGAGGGTCCAAGCGTAGATTTCCACTTCAGGACATACTCTAGCACACCGAAGAGGCACACAGGCTCTGTGGTAACTGTGATGGCTCCATATAGCAGCTCAGTGCAAGTGGGGCAATTGACTGCTTGGTGCATAGGGGAGCGTTCACATTTGGAATCATGAGAGGATTTCCCTGGGAAAAATAGCGGCTCCAGGATTTGGATAAAGAAAGTACCTTGGGATTATTGGCAGGCAACATTATATTGTTGTCCTGGCTTCCCTCTTTGACAGTTTACAGCTGTCTTGAGCATCAATGCACTTTCGTTATGTTCTCCTTGGTTTCCTCGCAGTATGGTTTTTTCTTGAATATTTCCTGTTCCTTTCCTAATGCTTTACCCTTCCAATGTTGCAATTTCTTGGTGCTCTCACAACAGGGTGCTCCTGATTCTTCAGCTTCCCTGATGCTGGACTGGTATCCTAGTCTCTGTGTTGTTTTTCTCTGCTATTTCAGGTGTGGTGCTTTGATTTTACTAAAAGTATATTGTAGGAGATTTCCTCTTTTGGACATGGTTAGCCCCCACGTTTTGCTTGGAAAATTATGTAATTTCGGCTGGAAGTGCACACGGTCCCTGCAAACCAGGTCCCATGTGCCAGAGTTCCATCCCTAAACTGTACCTATTGTTTCCACATGGCACCACTTTAGCTCTCAATTAAAGTCACTTGTAAAAGGTACACTGGTACCAAAGTCCTTGGGGTTAAAGTGGGTCCCTAAGGGCTGCAGCATGAATTGTGCCACCTTAAGGTACCCCTCACCGAGCACATGCACACTGCCACTGCAGCCTGCGTGTCATGGTGCAGATAAAACTGAAGAGTCAACATTGCGCACATCCCTGTGTGCCATGCCCACGGACACCGCATGGTATATAGGTAAGAAGCACCTCTAGCAGGCCTTAGCCCTAAGGTACAGTGCACTATATCTACTGTCATGGCATATCTGAATGAGCAGATATGCCCCTACAATATCCTTGTTGATTCCTTGATATTGTAGGTGACCAGAGATGCCATAGTAAGTACATGGGCTGTACACTTGTCATTACCAGTTTCCCAGTGTCAGACTCTTATCTAAGTCTCCGCAGAAACAACATGCAAAATGAGGGGATCCCAACTTCCCCTATTCACCTATCATGCCCAACAATGTCAAAGCAACAATGGTAAATCAGGGAAAGAGGGGAAGGGAAAATGAGAGAAACAAATGTTACACGATGTATCCTACTCGAGCATAAGTCCAGGCAGTCAGGAGGATTCCTACATAGGACAACAAAGAGCAGGGTAAGATCTGTGAAAAAAGGCCTGAATGCTAAAAAAAATTGTGAAATGTCTCTGATGTAAATAATTGGACAATTCCCCTCTTCCACTAGGTAACCAATTTGTTTGGGCAATATATTGTGGTTCTTATTTATAAGGGATATAAGGGGAAAGCAAGTATCAATGACATAGTGCCCAATATCAGCCTAAGGTACACTTGGAAAATCAAAGGAGAGCGAGTAGCTTCCACCTATGTCATGTAAGGAAGGCCTTTAACAAAAGGAGAACTGAAGAGAGCCAATAAGAACACTAACTAGCTGCTAATTTGAGCCATAACCTTGTCGTGCTTCCTTACGTCAGGAAGTAATAACAGAAATATTTCTCTCTTCACAGGAATACCATAAAATTCAGAACAAGGCAGATCCCCAAGGATGAAGCAAACTGCACAGATAAGTATCATATATATCCATACTTATTGGCAAGCGAAACACGCACTGTGCACTGTTACCATAATGGTGACTGTTCTTATTTCCTAGGTAGGTCCCCGGAACCTCAGGAACTGCAGTGCGCACCGACACAGAGGACCACAGGAGCAGGAGGCAAGACCGAGGAGGATCTGCCACCACCAGGCCAGTGAGGTGTGCTGGGAGCCCAGGAAGCCTCGAGTGAAAGAGGACCGAAGCCAGAAAACGGAGGAGTAACGTCGCAGAGATGGGCCGGGAGTCCAGGAAGCCATGAGCCAGGGAACACTGGAGCCACGCCGAAGACGGAGATGCTGCGGCCCCGACCAGGACCGGAAACACCAAGATGAGTAACCCGGAAGTGCTACAGAACACCGGAACAACAGAATGCGAATCGTTCTAGTGCGGGATCGAAGGAGTTATATACTCCTCTGCTGCAGCCTATAAAGGGCCATGGCAAGCATGACACCCAGCTCCATGATAGATTCACTGAAGTATGGAGTGTTTGGTACCAAACATCTCGTCATAATAAAGCTGCACTGATTCCAGTGTCAGATTTATTAAAAATTGCCCACAGAGGTACCCTTAAAGGGGTCCCCTGAAACCTACCATACCTTAGTGTGGTCACCAACTGTCCTAAGCCAGCCTGCTATGACCAGACAGTGTTCTGACCTCAAGTGACGAGTGCCTGCATGCTCAGAGATCGAGAACAATGCCCTTCCTGGGAGGAGTTGTTCACACCTCCCCTGGTCAGGAAGAGTCATATGTGGCAGGGAGCTTCAATGGCCTTGCCGCCTTTGTAACAGGATCACAGCCTCACTTGTTAAAAGGAGCAGGCCCCCTTCCTGTCCTCATCCCCTTTTGGTGGGAGAACAGGCAGGAAAACTCAGCTAGAGTAGGAGGTGGGCCTCCCTTTGCCAACTCCACCCCTCAGGTGCTGGAGGCGAGGTGAAGTACACTTTTCAGTGCCTACCATCTTGAAGATGCTGAGACTCACCCAATCAGGGCTAGGTCTATGCTCCCCTCCTACAGGAAGTGGGCATAATAGAGGGTGTAGACACCCCAGGTAAGGGACCATTGGCCACCAACTGTCGCTCCCCTGTAACCCCCCCAAATCTAGTATTTATGTAGCATCCCCAGACCTTGAAGTTCAGGTCCTGCTGAACTAAGAAGAACCGGACACCACAGAGTTGCATCAACAGTGAAGACTGCAGAGAACTACTGACTTGGCCCCAGCTCTAAAGGCCTGTCTGCAGTCCTCGATGTTTCCTGTGCCAAAAGATGAGTAGTCCTGATGCCCAGCAACCTCCATAACCTTGGGAGGACTGCCTGCTTTCTAAAAAAGACCAAGATCGTCCCAGAACAGTGGACCTGTTCACCAGAAACTAACTTCAAGTAAAGGCCTCTGTGATCTAAAGAACCGCAAAACCCTGCTCCTGGTTTGACTTCTGCACTCGACGCCTCTGCCCCGAGTCCAAGTGGCCCATCAGTCCCAGTGAGGTTCACCAGTGCTCCATCATGGGTTGACCTCTCCCAGACTCCTCAACATCACCTGCAGCCCTGCACGGAGACTCCCTCAACCACGTCCTGCTCCGGTAAGCCGTTTCTGACACCAAAAGACACCCTTGAATCTGCCGGCCCTGGGCCTTGGTGAAGCAAACCAAAGGTGATTCTACGTCCCCGGGCATCCCAACTTACCTCTCCAGCTGTTGGTTTCCTTCGACCGGCTTCCTGGCCTGAGCCTGCAGCCCTTTACTGATTTGGCCTTTCTCTATTGCTTTACACTGGGCACCTACATTGGGCACCTGACGCTGTGTTGGCAACCTGCAAGCAGCCTGGATATTTGTACATAGGCTCTCTGTTGTTACATATGCAATGTGGAATCATTCGCTCTCCATATATGAACTTTTCCCGACTATGTTTTCCTAGCATGTTTTAAAAGTCTCTATTTCCATCTTTGTACAAATTAATAGTTCATAGTTAACCCCATCACTAAAATATTTGCATTGCATTGTGTATCTTTTAAACTTGTAGTTCATTTTCTGGGTGTGGTTTCTTGTAAATTGTTTTGCTCTACTATAGTATAATGCAGACTACATTTTATGTTTTAAAGTATTCAAATATCATGCCCCAGCCTGCGTTCTTAAAAAGTGTGACAAATCTTTCTCCATGTAATTCCTTGGGCATTTCCATCTATACCATCTATAAGTTCATTTACATTTGACCATTTAGACATACCTTACTTGGTAAACAACTGTAGGGAAATTAAAACATAAATGGAAAAATAAATTAGCTGTAGGAGTATTTCCTTCCTATTAGTCAAAATACTTATTTTTGTTATTATTCCATCTTTCTGAGCGATTACAGATAACAAATGGCATAAGATTTACTAGAAAGAAATGTCAGCAAATGCGGAAATGTATTTGTGCATATCATATTTTTTTACTTTTCTGTCTTTATGTTTTAAGTTACTACAGACCGGAAACTTAAGAGACTAAAATTACCTACATTCGCCATGTTCAAATCAATAGCTTTAACTTGTAATTCAAGAAGCTTGCACATAATTGTATTGTAAATCTACCTGCATGTAACTAAGTAAAAATAGATCAGACAGCATTCGGTCTGCCTTTACAGTTCATGAATAAATAAAAAAGCTGTAAGCCAGTCAATAATTTCTTCCATTCAGAACTGACAGGTTCTAAAATCAAGTGAAGATTGTAACACACTTGAAAGAAAGCCTGAAGAGTCCAATGTATCCTCGCATCTTTTTAAGAAAGTCTTGTCATTACTGTATCAGGAGAATAATTAGGCACAATCATCAACAAAATAATATACTTGTAAAACATTGCGTGATACTCTAGACTGCAGCTAAGCTAATTTTCAAAGCAGTTCATGTGGTGATTGGTGGTGATATGGCTAAGCATATGGTTCCGGGAAGCTTGTTTTACGGTCCAGGGAGGACCTAACCTGACTGTTCGGACTGGACTGTTCCAGTGGGGAGCAGGGTCAAGACTGATTTGCTTATCGCTGGGTAAAAAATACGGATTTATTCCAGATCTGTGACTGAGGGTAAATGTTTGACAATGTTCAGCATTACATCCATCATCTTTTTGTTTTGGTGTAGCCACCCAAAGTGGGGCGGGTAGGCCCAGACGTGGGTCCCGTGCTCTCTATGCCACTGAATTCAAGCTACCTTGGCTGATGAGGGGTGATATCCTGAAATTGGTCCAAGGGTGCTTCCTTTCCAGTCCTGGGAGGACCTGGCCTGGCAGTTCGGGCTGGACTGTTCCAATGGGGTGTAGGGTCAAGACTGATTTTCATATGTCTGGGTCCAAACTGGGGTGGCATGTTGAGCAAAAGAACGGATTTAACCCAGATCAGTGACTGGGGGTGAATGTTTGACAATTGTTGGAAAGTGTGTTATTGGTAGGGGCAAATGTAGGTCTGCCACTGGCAATAAGGCCACTAACACATAATAGGACTCAGCATAGGTCTTAGAAAATTATTCCTATGCTCAACCCTTGGTAATGTGGCTGCGAGCAGACATGTTTAACTTCAATGACAGGTATGTAAAGCATTTAAAAACACAATTTCAGTAAATAATTACAACACCACACAAAATAAAAATCCAACACCAATTTATAAAGATAGGTAATATTTTTATCTTTTAAATGACACCACAATGACAAAAATCCACTGTAGGGACCAGAGATGTGATTTTTTAAAGATTAGTCACTTTCTAGTGCTTAGAAACCAACAGTGCCTTTTTTAGTAATTACATTTTCTCTGTCAGGGACACACCTTTATAAATTGTTCTGAAGAATTTTCTAACCACTGTGATGGGACGCCTTCTTCAGCAAGCGTGGCCAGTTAGAACACCTTCCTGAAGTTCTGCTTGCGGGTCCCAAAGTATCCAACACACAGTCCAAGGTTCTGGAATCTCCAAGATGGGTCCTTGAAAGCGTGAAACTTCAATTCCGCAATCCACTTGAACAAAACCCTTACAAATCCACTTGTACTCCAGGCTTTGAATTCTATGTGGGGCTGTCCAGGTGAGCTATGTTAACCTGTAGCTTGCAGGCAGTCCACTGAGTACTTTTGCAGCAAGGTAATCCACAGGGCTGCAGTTTCACTTGGTGCAGTCTTCAGAGGTCAGGCCTTAGAATTCCTTGCACAGCAAAAACTTTTCAGCAGGGCACTTCTTGCTTCATTCAGTTTCACGCAGCAGATCTGGAGGGCTCTGCCCCTCTCAGATACTTATTCAAAATTCTCTGGGTCAAGCACCAGGTCACTGCTGACCAATGAGAGCATGGCAACTCCTCATAGTTTTGACCACATCCTGTAGAGTATGGTATTAGTTTGTCCCAGAGTGCATCATTCTTCCAAATCCATAATCGCTGATTTCCCAGCAAGGAGGTAAGAGCTGGCTAAACACACCCCCTGGGATGGCTTATTTCCATGGACTCTCCCCCTACCATCTGCACATACCTTCCATAAGCCTAGCCCTGACGCTGGGTCAAGAATGTCAGATTGAAACCGAAACCCAGGCCTCCCCTCTGCCTTTGAAGAGGATGGTTTATGACTCCACCCCCCTGGCCTGGCATTCCTATAGACCAGCAAACTGCCCTCCCAGCAGAGGGGTTCTTTATCACCTCTTCAAAGCAGCCTGGCTAATCCACTTAACTCTGACCAATCAGGGCAGCCACTGAAAGGCTGACTTTGGACTTACAAACAAGAAAGTATTATAACTCCTTATATGTACACTTTAGGAGAAATTCAACAATATCATATTGTTGGATTTATTAATACCATTCTGGGAAGTCTTTGAATGGTCCGGCTAGTCCTCTCCTATCAATATTTATTAATCAATAACTTCCTACCATGTTAACCTATGGTCCATGGGGTTTGCAATGGGGAAAATGACTTGGGCCACTTTTCTAACACCAGGGCTTATAAAACCATAGTTTATAAGTATTTCCCTAATTTCTACAGGAACCCCACTCCCTGTGCAACTAGGGGAGACTTCAGGGGTTCTGAATCTGCAGAAATATTGCAGATCCTCCATACCCACTCTTTCTAGCATCAAAGTCGAATTTGAGTAGCTCTTTAATACAATGTGGGGAGTGAAATGTAAAATTTCACTTCACCCAGGCATATAAAAACTCTTTTTATAAGGGCGTACCTTATAGATAACTGACCTCCACCCTTAGGTAACCCAGGGGTGACCCTGGGGTCCCTAATATGCAAACACATGGTAGGTTTTTCATTTTTAAGGGCCCTACCCCCAAAGTCGAGTGTGGACACAATTTAAGGTTTTAAAGCTGTCCTTGCAAACAGTGCGGCTTTTAAACTGACCTCAGGCTTCAGCACTGTACACATGCTGGTGAAGAAAATCTGCTGGCCCCTAAACTGCCATGCCCCAGGATACTGGAGACTTCTAGGTAGTTTAAATCCCCTGCCCTATTACATACTAGGAGCTTATGTGGTAGGTCGTGTCAATTACAGGGGTACCCCACCATAGCATAGGGTACCCTAGTGTATGTTGGGTGTCTTAACTGTATTCTAATGTGTTCCTTTTAGCTTGGCACTAACCCTGGGCCTGGTTAAACAGAGCCCATGGTCAGTCAGAGTCAGTAACCACCAGTTCCAGTCAGCAAAAAGTTGGGGGGTGCCCAGGGCACAGGATGACTTTGCAACATAGCCCCCCAAACGAAAGGTGATGGGTTACTAACCTACACCCTCGTAGTCCTCATCGGCTAAGTGGAAAATTCTGTAAAGTCCATCTGCATTGGCATGGGCTACCCCAGGTCTGTGTTCCACTGTAAAGTCCATTCTCTGTAGGGAATGGACCACCTTAGCAGCTTGGGATTCTCCCCTCTCATCTGCATGAGCCACCTGAGAGGCCTGTGGTCCATTTGAACACGAAAGTGAGTCCCAAACAAATATGGATTCAGCTTTTTCAGTGACCACACCACAGCAAAAACCTCTCTCTCAATGGCACTCCACCTCTGCTCTCTGGGAAGAAGCCTCCTGCTAATAAAGACAACTGCCTGATCAAGGCCCCCTTCATTTTGCTGTGACAAACCTGCCCCAATCCCCAGCTCTGAAGCATCAGTCTGAACTACAAATTCTTGTGTGTAGTCAGGGGCCAGTAACACTGGTGCTGAACACATAGCAGCTTTCAGAGTGTCAAAAGCCTTCTGACACTCTGGGGTCCAAATCACCTTTTTGGGCCTCTTTTTAGAAGTCAGTTCTGTTAGGGGCCCCACAATGGTCCCATAATTTTTAACAAACCTTCTATAGTACCCTGTCAGTCCAAGGAATGCCCTGACCTGAGTCTGGGTAACAGTAGCTGTCCAATCCAAAATAGTTTGGATTTTAGCTTGGAAAGGCTGTACGTAGCCCTCACGTACCAGGTGGCCCAGGTACACTACATAACTCTGTCCTATTTGGCACTTGCTTGCCTTAATAGTCAGGCCTGCCTGCTGCATGGACTTCCTTTAGGTGGTTTAAGTGACCCCCCCCCCAGGTAGAACTGTATACAGCTATATCATCCAGGTAAGCTGTACTGAACTGTTCCAACCCAGACAAGACCCTGTTCACCAACCTTTGGAAGGTGGCAGGTGCATTATTTAATCCAAAGGGCATTACCTTGAACTGATAATGTCCCTCTGGTGTGGATAATGCTTACCTCTCCTTTGCTCCATCAGTGAGGGCAATCTGCCAGTAACCTGAAGTCAAATCAAAAGTACTCAGGTACGTAGCAGCCCCTAACCTATCAATGAGCTCATCAGCTCTAGGTCTAGGGTGAGCGTCAGTCTTTGTGACTGCATTCAAACCTCTGTAGTCCACACAGAACCTTAACTCCTTGGGTCCCCCCTGAGGATTAGGTTTAGGTACCAGTACCACTGGACTGGCCAATGGACTCTCAGACGGTTCAATTACCCCCAGCTCCAGCAGCTTAGCAACCTCAGCTTTAATGCTGGCTCTGACGTGGTCAGACGACCTGTACAGTTTATTTTTGACAGGTCGGCTGTCACCAGTGTCAATGTGGTGCACACACCGCTCAGTGATGCCTGGGGATAGAGAGAACAGGCCAGCAAACTGCTCCAGCACCTGCTTATATTCTCTTTGCTGTTGGTCTGTCAACTTGGGAGAGAGCACAACTCCCTCCACTGACCCATCTTGCACATTAGTTGAGAGGAGGTCGGGCACAGGGTCAGTTTCCTCCTCCACACACTCATCAGTGACCAGTAACATGGTCATGTGTTGTATTCATTAGCTGTAGTTTAGAATGATTCATATCAAATGTTCTATCTCCTAGTTCTTGTCTCCATGGTAATGGCTACATGTGGGCAGTTAGGAGACTGAGGACTGGAGAGTCTGGCAGCACTAAGTTGGTGGTGCTTAAGGAAACTTTTTAAATTACCTTGGTATAACTCATTTCAAAACTGCTCTTTATTCTCCACAGGCCAATGGCCTTGCGGAACGTATGAACCGTGTTGTTAAGGGTTGTGTGCAGAGAGCTTTAGAAATGAAGTCTCCTCTCAAAGACGTTTTACGTGATACATGGTGGGCCCATCGCACTACTGTGAATTACATAATGAAGAGCTCTCCTTTTCAAGTGTTGAGGGGGAGGAAAGCTCATTCCAAACTGAACCCTGGATGGTTATCTTCTCAATCCATTGTTCCTTTGGAAAGGAAGGAAGTAGAGTCTAGGATTCAATCTTATCAAACAAAATAGAAAGAAAGGTATGATTTGAAGAATTCTGTCAAAGTCAAGTTTTGGAATGTTGGTGACATTGTTTTAGTTAAAAAACCAAGATTGCATAAAAAAGGGATCACCGAGTACATGGGTCCTTTTGTTATTGCTTCCATTCACAAAAATGTGGTAACCATGCAGAGTGGTTGCAAGTGGAATATGTCTAGGCTAGTCAGATTTGATGGTAATGTGTCTACATTTCCTTTTAGCCTTGAACGTGAGTCTTTTGGCTCTGGATCATCCAGATCTACTGAGAATTTCTCCAAGAGACTTCCTCAGAGATCTCATCATGTTCCTTCACGTTTTAAAGATTATGTATTGAATGCATAATAACATTATGTTATGCCTATTCTCTTATTTCATTGCTATTGTTCCTTTCAATTAATGTTTTATTTTTATTTTTGCTAGCCTTTTTCTTTTCCTTTTAATAAGGGGGATGTGTTGTATTCATTAGCTGTAGTTTAGAATGATTCATATCAAATGTTTTATCTCCTAGTTCTTGTCTCCATGGTAATGGCTGCATGTGGGCAGTTAGGAGACTGAGGACCGGAGAGACTGGCAGCACTAAGTAGGTGGTGCTTAAGGCAATAAACTGGACTTGACAATTATATGGTATTTGTTATATTTTAACATCATGTCTGCCCTGTCCTGGTGGGGTTTCAATCTATTCACATGCAGGACCCTGTGAGGGTTCCTGGGGGTGCCAAGGTCAACCAAATAGGTAACTTCACCCTTCTTTTCTAAGATTGGATAGGGCCCACTCCACTTGTCATGGAGGGCCCTGGGAGCCACAGGCCCCAACACCCACACCAACTGTCCTGGAGTATACTCCTGCATAGTAGCCTTTTGATCATACCAGTGCTTCGTTAGCTCCTGGCTGACCTCCAGTTTCCTGTTTGACTTGTACATGTACTCAGCCATTCTAGATCTCAAGCCTAGCACATAATCAAGCACATTGTCCTTAGCTTCTTTAAGAGGCTTCTCTAAAGACTCTCTTAGCAGGCTCAATGGCCTCCTCAAGGGGTGTCCAAACACCAGCTCAAAAGGACTGAAACCAACCCCTTTCTGTGGCACCTCCCTGTAGGCAAACAGTAAGCATGGTAGAAGAACATCCCATCTCCTCCTGAGTTTCTCTAACAACCCATTTATCATGCCCTTCAGGGTTTGTTGAATCTCTCAACAATACCATTTCCTTGTGGGTGATAGGGGGTGGTGAACTTGTAGTTGACACCACACTCATCCCACATAGCAGTCAGATAGCTGGACAGGAAGTTTGTGCCCCTATCTGACACCACCTCTTTTGGAAAACCCACTCTGGTGAACACACCAAGCAGTGCTCTAGCCACTGCAGGAGCATCAATGTTTCTAAGAGGTATGGCTTCAGGGTATCTAGTAGCGTGGTCAACTACCACTAATATATACCTATTCCCTGATGAGGTAAGTGGGTCCAGGGGACCAACAATGTCCATCCCCACCCTTTCAAAAGGAACCCCAACCACTGGCAGTGGTATTAGGGGAGCCTTTGTCTTGACCCCTGCCTTGCCACTGGCCTGACAGGTTACACAGGAGCTGCAAAACTCCTTTACCTTTTCAGACATAAGGGGCCAGTAGAAATGGTTCACCAACCGGTTCCATGTCTTTGTCTGTCCCAAATGTCCTGACAAGGGGATAGCGTGACCCAAAGTAAGGATGAACTCTCTGTACTTCTGAGGCACCACCAACCTCCTGGTGGCCCCCTCCTTGAGGTTTCTGTCCTCAGTATAAAGCAGTCCATTTTCCCAGTAGAGTTTGTGAAACCCACTGTCATCCACTTCCTCTTGCTTAGAAGCAATCGGCTTCAAGCTCTCAAGGGTGGGACCGACACGCTGTCCCTGACTGAACTCCTCTCTGGAGGGTCCACCTGCTCCTGTCAGTTCTGCCAAATCTGACAGCTCTGGCAGGGATGGAGTCCCTCCCTCAGAGGCCAGATCCTCCCCATCAGGGTTAGATTCTTCCTGCACCTCTGGAGTTCCCTGGGCTGGCTCACCAGGTCCAGTGCCCTTGTCCTTGGATGCTTGGCCCTTTGTTCCAGGGTCTAAGTGTCCAACCCCTCCCTTCTGGCTAGTCTGTGACCTAGTCACAGCACATATCCACTCAGGGAGCTCCAATATCTTCATATGGAGTCCTCTCGCCACCTCTGACCATGCAGATGCTTCAAGATCATTGCCCAGTAAACATTGGACCGGGAGCACCTTTGACACAGCTACCTTCATAGGGCCTGTCACACCTCCCCATTCAAAATCCACCACAGCCATGGGATGGAGTTTGGTAGTGCTGTCTGCATATGTCACCGGGTGAAACTCACCAGGTAACAACCTCTCTGGAGGCATCAGTTCATCCAGGACCATAGTTACACTAGCCCCAGTGTCTCTGAAAGCCTCAACCTCAGCCCCATTCACTTTAGGCCTCTGCCTGTACTTGTCCATGTTTGGAGGTAAGGCAGCAAGGGTGGCAATACTCACCCCACCCAGGGACACTAAGGTTGCTTCCACCACCTGCCTGTTCTGTACACCACCCTCCACCCCTACACTGACACTGGCAATCCCTGTGGATGGCCCTTTAGGGGAGAGCTTCTTGGTGCAGACAGCATCTCCCTGTGTATGCCCTGGCTGGTTACAGTCAAAGCACTTACCCACCGTTGAGGATCAAAGAACCTACCTGGCTTTCCCTGAAATCCCCTCCCTTTGAATTTGGGTTGGCTCGCCCACCCCCCCCCCCTCCTTGTGTAGGTTTTTGTGAGTCTTTGTAGGACTCCTTAGGTTTTTGACCTTTATTTCCCTGGGCTTTCCCCTGGGGAGGGACCTGTCCTCCTTTCTTCTGGTCACCCCCTGGTGCTGAATGGAAACCCGGGTTCTCACCCACTCATCAGCTGATTCCCGCAGCTCTCTGGGGTCTGTCAGCTTAGAGTCCACTAGATACTGGCATAACTTCTCATCTGCACAATGAGTCAAAATGTGTTCTTTCAAAACAAATTATACAATCCCTCATATGTGTCAACTTCGTTACCAACAATCCAGCCTTCCAGTGCCTTTACTGAAATGTCCACAAAATCTACCCAAGGCTTTGAACTCAATTTCTGCGTGCCTCTAAACTTCACCCTGTACTGTTCTGGAGTCAGACCAAATCTCTTGACTAAGCATGCCTTCATCTGCTGGTATGGTTCTTCTTCCTCTCCCTTCAGGGTCAGGAGCCTATCCCTCCCAGCTACTGGAATCAACTTCCACAGGAGTGCACCCCAATACCTAGAGTGGACCCTACTCATTTTAAGGGCCCTCTCAAAAGCTGCTAGCCACCTGTCAATGTCACCCCCCTCAGTGTACTTGGGTACTATGCCCTTGGGAAGTTTAGGTTCAAATCTACCACCCCTGTACATCTCAGCATCTTCTTCACTTTCGCTGCCACCATTCCTTTTCTCCTCCTCCCTATCACATTTTCTCTTAGCCAATTTGAATTTCTCCTTCTCCAATGCAATCAACTCTAATTAAGCCTGAAACTGTCTCTCTGCAAGGGACAGTAGTGGTACCTGAGTAAGGGACATTTCCCCACTCCCACCACCACCTTGATTCACCTGGCTAACACTTATCACAATGGGAAATGTCTCATCCTCACCCCTCTCTCGGGTGAGGTTGGGGGGAACATCTTCCCACCCCCTTGGGTTCTCCCCCGCTGCCCTGGCCCAGGCCTTTAGGGACTCAAGCAACCCTGCCTTCCTCATATTCTTGGCACAACACAGCCCCCTAAGCCTACACTGTTCCCTAAGATCCTCCGTCTTAAACTGGAACAGTTTAGCCAGGTCCAGCTCCATGGTTCCCTAGTTTTGGGTCACAAAATACTAGGCACAATAGACTTAGAACAATTTGGAAAAATAAGAACAATGGATTAAAAACTGTTTAGTCCATATTCCAAAAATCAAACTCAAAAGTTTTCTTCTAAGGCAATTTAGAGGATTTTTATAATCTTAAATTATTCCCTGAAAGGTGTACGTTTTAAACACAAGTCCTCATCTCAACCGTTGAGCACCAAATGTTGGAAAGAGGGTTATTGGTAGGGGTAAATGTAGGTCTGCCATTGGCAATAAGGTCACTAACACATAATAGGACTCAGCATAGGTGTTAGAACATTATTCCTATGCTCAACCCTTGGTAACGTGGCTGCGAGCAGACAGGCTTAACTTCAAAGACAGGTATGTTAAGCATTTAAAAACACAATTTCAGTAAATAATTAAAACACCACACAAAATAAAAATCCAACACCAATTTATAATAATAGGCAATATTTTTATCTTTCAAATGACACCAAAACGAGAAAAAAACACTATAGGGAACCAGAGATATGAATTTTTAAAGATTAGTCACTTTCTATTGCTTAGAAACCAACAGTGCCCCTTTAAGTAATTTTGTTTTCTCTGTCAGGGACACACCTTTATAAATTGTTCTGAAGAATTTTCTCACCACTGTGGAGGGCCGCCTTCCCCAGCAGGCGGGTCCAGTTAGAACTCCTTCCTGAAGTTCTGCTTGCTGGTACCACAGTATCCAACACACAGTCCAAGGTTCTGGAATCTCCAAGTGGATCCTTGAAAGCGTGAAACTTCAATTCCGCAATCCACTTGAACAAAACCCCTACAAATCCACTGGTACACCAGGCTTTGAATTCTTTGTGGGGCTGTCCAGGTGAGCTATGTTAACCTGTAGCTTGCAGAGAGTCCACTGAGTCCTTTTGCAGCAAGGTAATCCACAGGGCTGCAGTTTCACTTGGTGCAGTCTTCAGAGGTCAGGCCTTAGAATTCCTTGCACAGCAAAATATTTTCAGCAGTGCACTTCTTGCTTCATTCAGTTTCAAGCAGCAGATCTGGAGGGCTCTACCCCTCTCAGATACTTATTCAAAATTCTCTGGGTCAAGCACCAGGTCACTGCTGACCAATGAGAGCAGGGCAACTCATAGTTATGACCACATCCTGTAGAGTGTGGCATTATTTTGTCCCAGAGTGCATCATTCTTCCAAATCCATAATGGCTGATTTTCCAGCAAGGAGGTAAGAGCTGGCTAAACACACCCCCTGGGGTGGCCTATTTCATGGACTCTCCCCCTACCATCTGCAGATACCTTCCTTAAGCCTAGGCCTGACTCTGGGTCAAGAGTATCAGATTGAAACTGAAACCCTTGCCTCACCTCTGTCTTTGAAGAGGATGGTTCACGACTCCATCCCACTGGCCTGGCATTCCTATAGACCAGCAAGCTGTCCTTCCAGCAGAGGGGTTCTTTATCACCTCTTTAAATCAGCCTGGCTAATCCACTTAACTCTGACCAATCAGGCAGACCACTGAAAGGCTGAATTTGGACTTACAAACAAGAAAGTCTTATAACTTCTTGTATGTACACTTTAGGAGAAATTCAACAATATCATATTGTTGGATTTACTACTACCATTCTGGGAAGTCTTTGAATGGTCCAGCTAGTCCTCTCCTATCAATATGTATTAATCAATGACTTCCTACCATGTTAACCTATGGGCCATGGAGTTTGCAATGGGGAAAATGACTTGGGCCACTTTTCTAATACCAGGGTTTATAAAACCATATTTTATAAGTATTTTCCTAATTTCTACAGGACCCCCACCCCCTGTGCAACTAGGGGAGACTTCAGGGGTTCTGAATCTGCAGAAATATTGCAGATCCTCCATACCCACTCTTTCTAGCATCAAAGTCGAATTTGAGTAGCTCTTTAATACAATGTGGGAAGTGAAATGTAAAATTTCACTTCACCCAGGCATATAAAACTCATTTTATAAGAGCGTACCTTATAGATAACTGACCCCCCCACCCCTAGGTAACCCAGGGGTGACCCTGGGGGTCCCTACTATGCAAAACCATGGTAGTTTTTTCATTTTTAAGGGCCCCTACCCCCAAAGTCGTGTGTGGGCACAATTTAAGGTTGAAACGCTGTCCTGGCAACCAGTGCTGCTTTTAAACTGACCTCAGGCTTTAGCACTGCACACATGATGGTGAAGACAATCTGCTGGCCTCCAAACTGCCATGCCCCAGGATACTGGAGACTTCTAGGTAGTTTCAATCCCCTGCCCTATTACATACTAGGAGATTATGGGGTAGGTCAAGTCAATTACAGGGGCACCCCACCAAATCATAGTGTACCCTAGTGTATGTTGGGTGTCTTAACTGTATTCTAATGTGTTCCTTTTAGCTTGGCACTAGCCCTGGGCCTGGTTAAACAGAGCCCAGGGTCAGTTAGAGCCAGTTCCAGTCAGCAAAAAGTTGGGGGGTGCCCAGGGCACAGGATGACTTTGCAACAACAATGTTCAGCATTCCATCCGTCATCTTTTTGTGGTGTTATAATTATGGGCCACCAATGGGAATTCACCACATCAGCTGTCCACGATATGTGTTCAGGGGCGTAGCTTCGAGGAGGGTGTTACACCCCTCCTAAAAATGTATTCTGTAGTAAAGAGTTGGGTACAGGTGCTTTCATTTTGGGTATAGTGAGGTGACTGTTGGAGTTCAGCCTGGATTTTTACATGCACACACGGACAAAAACACACACATACACACACTCTGAGGTTCCGTGACAATTTTAAGTGATGTTTTCGACTCGCACGAATATGGGCAAGTCTGGTATCTAAGAACCGCAAATGACGAGTTTAGTAAGTGTGCGCAGTTTCGCTGTGCTAACTTAAACCGTTCGTTTGATATGCGGGTTTTTCATCTGTACCCACGGGTTCCATCTTAGATACGGCATCCATTTTGTCTCTTGCCCTCAAGTAGCCAGCGAACGGACACTGTCCGCTTCGTCACCCTGGGACTCTCAGGATATTTGTGGAAGACACATGTACTTTGTAAATATCTTTTACGATGAGGGGGATGATACTGTAAGGCAGATGGCCCCGCTCGAGGCTCATCTTGCCGTCCGGTTTATTGTCTCAGCCGTGCATCTCATTAGGCACGTCCCTTTGATGCCTGTATCTCGTGTTTCCCGATACCTCCCCTTTCACACTCTTTTCAATCCCCCACTGTCTCCATCTTCCTCTGCACCTGTCCTTGTCCCTATTTTCATCTGTTTTACTGCCGATTAGAATTCACTAATGTTGGGAAGATGGGTTTTTACAGTTGGGAACCGCCAAATGTTTCCGCACTTATGTTCCGGACCTTATGTGTACCAAAGTGACCAAAGCGACCCCTCTGGGGGATAATTATGGGAACCAGGTTGTAAACTTTTGTGTACCATGTTGTCCTATGAGTAAATTCTGTATAAAAGGAGCGATCCACAGAACCAATTTGAAGCAGTCTCCCCAAGTTGCACGTGTTGTACTTGTTGTGACTTCTGTGTTCCCTGCAGTAAATAAACCTTGAATCTTTGACGCCGAAGGAAGTGTCCCGTGTCTCTGTAGTTTGTGCGCCGAAACAGGTATCCCATGAAGGTTATAGGTGTTGTTCCCTGGCACCGCTGGTACTGTTAAAAAGTCCAGTCCTTCAGTTGGCGCCCAACGTGGGGCGACTTCAGCGGTACCGGTCCGGTCCAAAGCCTGATGATCGTGAGGAACTTTGTGTGAAATCTCCGAGGGAAGGTGCACCCCGCTTCATCGATCCTGTTATCGAAATAAGTGGCCCGAAGTTTTTCCCTGCGAAGATTCCCGCCTCCTGATGGCTGCAATGGACCGATGCCCTGACTGTCGACCTGTCTTCGACGCCCGGCGTAGACCTTATGTACAAGCGAGACGATAGACGGGCCTTCCTGGTGACGCCATTGAAGTTCTGAGTTAAGTATTTGTGGGTCGCTCCCAGTCCTTAGTGGTTGTTCTAGCTTTTGAAAGCTTTGTGGTTAGCCTTTAAGGCTTTGTGGTAATAGCTCACTGAGCTTTGTAATAGCCTCCTCAGGCTTTGTGGTTAGCTCTCCGAGCTTTGTGATAGCCTTAAGGCTTTGTTGTATTGCATGGTTCCATTGCATTTGTGGTTCTTAGTATTGGTTCTTAGTATTATTTGACAGTTGCAATTGCCAAAAACCGAGGGTTTTGACTTACACGAGGTTTTATTGCTTCGGTAATCCTTGAAGTTTGATACTAGGTTAGTGTGCACGATGCCTAGCCATAGTGATTTGTTTCGTATTTTCAAATGTTGCGCAATGGATTCCCGGTTGGAGGACTCGTGTCCGATACCTCCAGTTGGAACTCCGATACATGATCTTTATAGTCGACATGGGGTGGGTCCTATAATATATAATGATTACTGGATCCGCTATACAAAGAAAGACGGTGACCTTAGATGGCCACCACACGGAACTTTTGAACTTTCGATTTTAGATAATCTTGAGGCTAAATTATTTTTAAAGAAGGCTAGGCCAGCTATGTTTGATTCCTTTCGGATATGGCGTAAAGAGGCCAAGCAGAAAGAAATCAAACAACTTAAAAAAAATCAAAAACAAGAGTTCGTTCCTGTAATGCAAGCTATAAAAGAATGTAGACAAGACAAAGAAGAAAAAGATATGGAAATCGCTACTAGATTGCATCACATGAAAATAGATAAATGTTACCCAGTTTTATCGAATAATCTAGAAAAGAAAGAAGAAGATTTGAAGGAGGATTCCATGTTATCATACTTGATGAAATCACCACCTCCTTATGTACAGGGTGCTACTGCTCCTGTAGCTCCTCCTATAGCTCCTCCTGTTGTTCCTCTTGTTGCTCCAGCGGCTGCGGGCCAGCCCGCTGTTAACCCTACGTTTGTTCCACCACCTGTCCTCGTTCCTACTGCTCCTGTACCTGTACCTTCGCAGACTGTTGTTTCTGCTACTCCGACTATCTTGTCCGTTCCTACTATGCCTTCCTTCACCTCCAGTGTTGTTGCCCCTGTTTTTCTTTCCCCTTCTGTTCGTAAGCGTGTTCCTAACTCTGTTGCTACTCTTTATTCACCTCTTTCTGGTCCGTTATTTTCGTCTGATTCATCTGAAACTCCTCAGAGACGGAGTCAGATCCCTAGTGGTAGGGAGAAAGAGACGTTAGTAACAATGGCACATAGGTGGATAAGACATCCTGCTAATTACACTCCGCGTGTAGTCTTTGATACATTTTCTCAGTTTAATGAGCCTACGCAGAGATTCGTATTTGAGGAAATGTGTAACTTTTTGAGGGAAGAATGGTACAATAATGATGTAGATGATGTACCGTCCGACATAATTGAACTTCAGAGTCACTTTTCAAACGGTATGATTATAGGAGACAATGTACGACGTGCAGTGGAACGCTTATTAGCATTCAGATCCACAGCACATTCTCGGGTATCATTAGATGATACCACTGAGAACTGGAAAGCGGTTCCTGGTCAGTATCCCATGAGAGAAGTCCCGCCACTGTGGGTGCCTGGAGATCCGCAAGCTAACCCTGCGGTTTTACCACATTTTCGAAGGGTGTGGATACATCTTCCATGGAAACGATCGGAAGTTTTGCAAGTGAAGCAATCCTTACCCGATCCGCGTAAAAATCCGGCTGGTTATTATAAGGAGTTATCACAACTGATAGAAGCTTCTATTATGAATATTGCCGACATCGACATGTTGTTTGGCAATGTTGTACCGCAACCAGTTTGGGCTAAAATTCGTCAAGCCGATCACGCAGTTGAATTAGGGGGTGATTGGGTTGCACTGCTAGCAGCTGATGCATTACAAGTCGGTGGGGCCAAGCCTGAACAGCTGATTTTGGACTTGCCGCAGAAAATCATTACGCTCATGAAAACTCTCATGCCAGCGATGAAGGTGAACTGGGATAAGTTATCAGCTTGTAAGCAAAAGAAAGACGAGAGTGTCTCAGATTTCTTTACAAGGTTTGAGGAAGCGTTTGTCGACCACAGCGGCCAGGACATGGGCGCTGAGGGAGGCCAGCGGTTATTCGTTGACAAATTCGTGTCAAATTTGCTGCCTGAACTAAGCAACAAATTGAAGAATTCAGAGAGTGCGTGGGCAGTCTCAACCCCTGCGCAAATACTAGCAACGGCTCAGTATTATGAGAATAGGGAAAAGGAAGAAAGTGATCGTCTAGAAAAGAAAACGAAAGAACTCAAAATAAAGGTTTTGTTGCAGCAAGCATACCCTCCACGATCAAACCAAAATGATTCGCAACAGCAGTATCGACCACGAGCACAGCCCAATAGGACACAGCCGCGCTCTGACAACTTTGATTCCAGATCTTCACTTGGGTATAATCAGTGCGCATATTGTAGGAAAGAGGGACACCTAAAATATGATTGTCTTGCCTTACGGGACCGCCTGAATGGTGTGTCGACACGTGGAAACCGTGGTGGTGGTCCTCAACAGGCACCACGTGGTAGAGGTCGTGGTTCATTCCACAATCAGAGTGATCGTTATCAAAATCAATCAGATGCAAATAATTACTTTGACCAGCGAAATGCGGGGTCAGTTCGATCTGCACAGTATAATGTGGATGATTATTACGAAGAGCACGAGACTGTTGTAAATGACCATCACTAGGACAGCCAACGACAAAGAGAGGGAGTAGTGTCAGTTCCGGTCGATCAGAGTGGGCCTTACGTTGCAGTGGCTACATCGGGTGTAGTTGAGCCTTTTCTGTTAGACACTGGTGCGACGAAAAGTTCCATCATGCATTCAAAACTCCCTGGCGCACCTTTGTCTGGCTTAACGAATGTTTCCGTTGGATTCTCTGGCGCCCCTGTTAGTAACCCAGTCTCTAATCCTTTGCCTCTTATGATTGGACCTTGTGAGCTAACCGCTCCACTGATTCTATCTACAGGTTGTGGTGAAAATCTTTTGGGTCTGGATTTGTTGAAACGATTATATGCAACATTGTATTGTTCCCCCGAAGGAGTGGAACTTACATTGGGACGGAGAGTGATCTCTCCCATGTATTTATTGGTTGATAAATTCCCACCGGAATTGAGTTCCCTCCCTGCGTCTCTATGGGCCACAGGTCCCAATGACGTGGGCCTGTTAGACATTCCACCCTATGTGATTCAATTGAAACCAAATGCGCGATTACCGCGTTTACCTCAATATCGTATTTCTCTGGAGGGCGAACGAGCGCTGTTAGCAATCGTTCATGATCTCATTGGAAAGGGTGTTGTTGAAGAAACTCGTGGAAATGTATGTAATAGCCCTGTATTACCAATTCTGAAACGAACTGACCCAACTAAAGCTCCTGTGTATCGTTTCGTAATAGACTTAAGAGAAGTAAACAAAATAGTGGTTCCACAATTTCCTGTAGTGCCCGACATTACTAACAATGATTCCGGCATCTGCCTCCTGGTTCACAGTGATCGATCTAAAGAATGCTTTTTTTAGCATCCCAATTGCAGAGGAAAGCAGAGACCTATTTGGATTCTCATTAGGAGGTCGCAGTTTTAGGCTAAAACGCGCTCCACAGGGCTACTGTGAGAGTCCGTCAATCTACAGCCAAGCACTTAAAGGTCAGCTTGATGCCTTTGTATTACCAACGGGTGCAGCTTTGATTCAATACGTGGATGATCTTTTAGTGGCAGCTGATACAGAAGCTATTTGCAAAACGGCTACAGTATCATTGTTGTACTATCTACATGACTTACACCACAAGGTATCGCCTTCAAAGCTACAGTATTGTTGTCAAGAAGTTACCTATCTAGGTCACTTATTGTCAAAAGAAGGGAGAAGGTTGACCCCAGAGAGAATTGCAGCGATTTCCCGAATGACTGTGCCAAAAACCCAAAGAGATGTTCGTGCCTTTTTAGGTATTACGTCCTACTGCAGACAATGGATTCCAAATTTTTCATTGTTGGCGAAACCATTGATAGCCCTTACATGCAAAGACGTTTCATCCCCAGTACCTTGGTCTGAAGAATGTCAGAAAAGTTTTTCTGAATTGCGTGATGCGTTGTGTTCGGCTCCTGTGTTGGGCACTCCTGACTACAGTAAGCCATTTACACTATACGTTCACGAGAGGGATGGTTGCGCGTTGAGTGTTTTGACACAACCTTTTGGTGGTAAGCAACGCCCATGTGCCTATTTTTCTTCGACTTTAGACCCAGTAGCAAGAGCCTTGCCGAGTTGCTTAAGGGCAACAGCGGCAGCTGCGGCATCCATTCGACAGTCCGCAGGTCTAGTCATGGATAATATGCTCACGGTAATGGTTCCGCATGCAGTCGACACTCTATTGAACCGAACGAAAACTCAACATCTGACGAGCGCAAGATTGTCTGGATATGAGTTGACGTTGCTGGCCAGTCATATACGGATAAAACGGTGTAATGTGTTGAATCCAGCAACATTGCTGCCGATCGACACAGAATCAAGTGATGAAGCAGTACATGACTGCTATCTCAAAACTGAAGAGGAAACTAAGGGTCGCATTGACCTAAAAGATACTCCATTGACAGATCCCGATGGTACTTTGTATGTGGATGGTTCTTGTTTCAAGTTACCGAATGGTGATGTGACAACTGCATATGCTGTAGTTACATTGAGAACGATTGTGGAAAGCGCAAGGTTAAGTCAGAATTCGGCTCAGGCTGCTGAGTTAATTGCTTTGACGAGAGCGTGTGTGTTGTCTAAAGATAAACGGGTGAATGTGTTTACAGATAGCCAGTATGCGTTTGGTGTGGCACATAGTTTTGGACGACTGTGGAGAGAGAGAGGATTCCTTACGTCACATGGTACGAAGATTCAACATGGCCAGCTTGTAAATGATCTTTTGGATGCACTTACGTTGCCTAAGCAAGTGGCAATTGTTAAATGTAGTGCGCATCGTAAGGTGACGGATGATGTTGGTCGTGGTAATGCGTTTGCGGATGAGACTGCTAAGGAGACTGCCCGGAACCTTAGCACTCGAATGTATGTGACGAGTTCGGTTAGGTGGCCTGCAGAATCAAGTATGTGTGAGAACACTATCGAGAGTGTGAAAGCAATTCAGAATGAGGCCACCGAGACTGAAAAGGCGAAGTGGAAAGAAAGTACGGGAAAGTTGGATGCGAATGGTTGTTGGACTGACTTATCGGAACAGAAAAGATGGATGTTGCCTGATGCGTATGTGCTGGCTATTGTGACTATGACACATGGGTTAGCACATATTAGCGCGAAAGGTATCTGTAAATTGCTGTTTCCTGTGTGGAAGAATGATGGTATTACGAAATGTGCTGAACGCTTGGTTAAGAATTGTATGGTGTGTTTGATGCACAATCCTGGTAAGGGCACTCCCACTCCACCTGGCCATTTTGCCCCTCCTGCGTACCCTTTCGAAGTTATCCAGTTGGACTTTATCCACATGGAGAGATGTAATAATTTGAAGTATGTGCTGGTTGTGGTGTGTGCATTTTCTAGGTGGATTGAGGCCTACCCCCTTAAGGATAATACGGCTTTATCCACGGCAAAAATTTTACTCAAAGAGTATTTTTCCCGCTACGGAATGCCTCGGGTTGTGTGGTCAGACAACGGAAGTGAGTTTGTTGGGAGCGTGATGAAGAGTGTGTGTCGCGGGTTAGGGATTGTACAGAAATTTCATAGTGCCAATCATCCTCAGTCAGCCGGTTTGGTTGAAGGGTACAATGGCACCCTTAAACTAAAACTAGCAAAGATTCAGGCTACGACAGGTCTTTCGTGGCCTGACGCTTTACCCTTAGCATTGCTGTCAACAAGGGCAACTGTACACTCCCGAGTAGGGCTCAGTCCCTATGAAATAGTGTTCGGTCGCCCTGCCAATGTTTGGGGGGTCCCTAGACCGGGTGCCTTTTGTGATCTTGAGTATCCAATGTTGATCGATTATCTTCATGACTTGACTGCTAAACTGAGGTTAATTCACCAACAGGTTCACGAAGCATTGCCGACACAGACGGAGGGTCCAGGCCACCAGCTCCAGCCCGGAGATTGGGTGGTAACGCGGAATTTTTCGCGCAAGAACAATTTGGATCCCAGGTTCACTGGACCCTATCAGGTCCTCCTTGCCACGAGAACTGCAGTTCGTCTCGAGGGGCGGAAAAATTGGGTGCATGCCACCCATACCAAGAAAGTCCCCATTCCGTTGCCAGCAGACTCGTGGGTAAGGAAAGGCATTGCATCAACTGAAACCGAAGGATTGCCGGCGTTTGTACCTTTCAGCGACGCACAACCTGTCGGAGAATCCTCAGTGCAGCAAAAAGGCATTATTGAACACTTGACATCAGAAGACTCAAGACCAGAACATTTAGCTGATCAACAGGGCGTTGTCCCTTCAACGGATCTTTTGTTTAACGAACAGACACGTCCTGGGAAAACCCGATATTTTTTGAGATCCAGCACTAAAGACTAATAAAAAACCCATTCTGTCCGTTTTCCATGATCAGTTTGAACACTCATACTATTGTAATTATTTTGTATATATTCATTGAGCTTCGTTCCTTACACTTTTTGTTTCCACAGCTGAGAGACATTTTTTTATATATATATATTTGTGAAATAAAGGCCGTAGGGCCGCGCGTGTACTTCCTCCTGGTTAGTAGGTCTTGACGCTAGGTTAAAGACCGTCGATTTCTGGGAACTCCTAGGAATTGACTATTGCTACACAGAACGAAGTGCGTCAAGAAACGTTGCGGACGGTCATAGGGAATGGCATTTTCAAAGCTGATGGACTTGGAAAGAGCTCAAGCACAAAGATTCAAGCTGCAGCAACTCAGTCGTACCAAATGTTTTGTGTTCCAAATATTCGTACTGTTTGTGACTGTTTCTGCGTTATTGGCGGGTGGAGTATATTACACGATGTCTTACTTCTTGCCCTCTATCATACCTACTCCTACCCCTGACTTTAAACTCACCTCCACTGTTTCTCCTCATTCTTTTCACATTTTACCTGAACACGAGCAGGCTAGACGTGCAGAATTCCGCAACAATTCCTTTATTCAGCTCCTTCATCAGCATCAGTTAGTGGTTAACACTACTAATTGTTGGGTGTGTGGGTTGATGCCGCATACTACGGATAAGGGAATTCCATATCTGGTGTTACCGTATAGCTCCCAAGGGTCTGCTCGAGCATTTCAAACGATGTTTCAAAGCGCACTGGGTTTCCACCCCATTCGAGAACCACGTTCCCCCTACTCTGGTCCTACCTCGTACCAAAAATCTTTGTCTATAGCAATAGAGGATTTAGATAGCGATATCTATGATCCCTCGCTTATCCCTGAAGAAGAGGTACAAGCCTATAGGGTCCTAAGTAGAGGCGAATATAGTGTGTTCACTGGTGAAAAACAGCTTAAAAGCTCGCCTCCGATATGGGTCGTACCCCACACTGGCAATTTTTGTTTAATAGGTCGCGGCCGTAGATCGAAATCCCGACTTGGAGAGAGTGCTTGCACTGAAAATTATATTTTGCCAATGGTCTCGTCCCCTGTATTTTTGGCTGCCAAGGGTACATACTTTATTTGTCATGATCGTGCGTATGCATGGTTGCCCTCTGACTTCATGGGCTCATGTTTTATCGCAAACTTGTTGCCTCCGACATTTACTGTAGATGCAGATCATCACAAAACTAGAGTTGTGAGAGGCGTAATTAGCGAAGAGGATACTTCCGGTCAAGAGGCAGGAGACTTTTTCAAGGGTTTCCTCCCATTTTGGGGACCTATGGTTAATAGTAGGAACCTGAGACAGTTGACTCGAGTGGTAGAATCGACAGCTAATATTACTGCCAGTGCCCTTGGTAATATCACCACAGAACTTCAGGCGGATAGACTTATGACGTTACAAAACCGTATGGTTTTAGATGTGATCTTAGCAGATCGAGGTGGGGTATGTAAGGTGATCCATTCGAGCTGCTGTATTTTCATTCCTGATAACGCTCCGACTGTCTATCAAGCCATCTCGAAGTTGCATAAGATCTCCGAATCCATACACGTGGATGTAGGGGATTGGACGCTACTTGGATGGTTTTGGGGCCTGATGTCGACTTGGGGTTGGAAAATTCTGACGATCATTGGAGTCGTTGTAGTGTTCCTGTTCACGTGTTGCCTTTGCGTGCAGTGTGGTCCTGCCTTATGTGGCCTCTGTGCTACAACGTGTATGAGACAGCCACCTGTTACCAAAGGGTCTCGGTTGGACAGAGCTATGCTACAGCAACATCTCGAGGGTCTGATGAATATCGAATATGATTCCGACTAGTGCTTGCCTACATGAGGGCAAAAGGAGCGTCTGAGGTTCCGTGACAATTTTAAGTGATGTTTTCGACTCGCACGAATATGGGCAAGTCTGGTATCTAAGAACCGCAAATGACGAGTTTAGTAAGTGTGCGCAGTTTCGCTGTGCTAACTTAAACCGTTCGTTTGATATGCGGGTTTTTCATCTGTACCCACGGGTTCCATCTTAGATACGGCATCCATTTTGTCTCTTGCCCTCAAGTAGCCAGCGAACGGACACTGTCCGCTTCGTCACCCTGGGACTCTCAGGATATTTGTGGAAGACACATGTACTTTGTAAATATCTTTTACGATGAGGGGGATGATACTGTAAGGCAGATGGCCCCGCTCGAGGCTCATCTTGCCGTCCGGTTTATTGTCTCAGCCGTGCATCTCATTAGGCACGTCCCTTTGATGCCTGTATCTCGTGTTTCCCGATACCTCCCCTTTCACACTCTTTTCAATCCCCCACTGTCTCCATCTTCCTCTGCACCTGTCCTTGTCCCTATTTTCATCTGTTTTACTGCCGATTAGAATTCACTAATGTTGGGAAGATGGGTTTTTACAGTTGGGAACCGCCAAATGTTTCCGCACTTATGTTCCGGACCTTATGTGTACCAAAGTGACCAAAGCGACCCCTCTGGGGGATAATTATGGGAACCAGGTTGTAAACTTTTGTGTACCATGTTGTCCTATGAGTAAATTCTGTATAAAAGGAGCGATCCACAGAACCAATTTGAAGCAGTCTCCCCAAGTTGCACGTGTTGTACTTGTTGTGACTTCTGTGTTCCCTGCAGTAAATAAACCTTGAATCTTTGACGCCGAAGGAAGTGTCCCGTGTCTCTGTAGTTTGTGCGCCGAAACAGGTATCCCATGAAGGTTATAGGTGTTGTTCCCTGGCACCGCTGGTACTGTTAAAAAGTCCAGTCCTTCAACTCTCTCACCTATGCCTGAAAACGATTGTATTTAGTACCTATAACAATCCACTCTGCATCTTAAGCCCCCCTCCTGTCCTGCTTCTCATAATGTATTTTAATGCTATGCCAGCATGATTGTTGAGAAATTTGAAGCTTATACCCCCCTCTAGTCTTTCTGGCCAAGACCCACTTCTGTATGTGTTCAGCATCACCTTGAATAATTGTTGTTTCAGAGGTTGTGACTTTTGAGCACAGTCCCTTTTAGATGCTGATGACAGGAGTCTCCCACTGGCAGCTGTTCCAGGGAGGGAAATGTAAGAGCTGAAAAGGTGTTGCGATAACTTTCTCTTTTTAAACTTCAACATCCCCAAGAAGCTTATCAATCTACAAAATGTTATAACATGTACATGTAAGATGCTTGCCTCGTAGGCTTTTGTGGTGAACCACCTTATCGGAAAATGACCTAACATACGCCTGGGTAGGGCATCTTTGTTGATGTTCACTTTCCAGAGCAGGCACTGGACCTGATAGATGCTTATGGGTGCTACTTGCACAAGTTGGTGGAGGTAGACTTTTTTTAATAAGGAGGCTAATTCTAGTTATTAATCTTATCAGATTGCTGCTATGCTTAATCTGCTCATTCTGTAACAATTCTACTAATATCAACTAACTTTTTGTTGATAACATTCTATTTTACCAGTACAAAACCTATGTTTGACATCACGGACACATCCTTCGACTACTGTGCAAGTGTGTGTATATTGGTGCATGGCAACCTAAAGAACGGCAGTGCATAGACAGAGGAAACCAGCGCCATATTTTAGTAATCTCTCTCTCAAATCACATTGCCCAATCCATGGTAGGCCACCTTGCGTGTCCCTGCGTGGTTTAGTATATTTGAAGTAACCCAAGGCAGCACAAGTCACTGCCTTGCGTTACTTTGCCCCAGGGAGGCGTTCAATGGGTGGAGCGTGGGTGTTCACACACATCCACTCATGGATTTTGCCCATTTCCATATTTAACATTAGTAATAGGCCTGGGAATGCCTACAAATGCCATACCTCCCCAGGGGAGTAATCGAGGGGAAATATGCTTAGTTCGACTGCTTTATTTTGTCTTTTTATGTGTGCTGCAGAATTCAGCACACGCAGAAAGAGGAAAAAACCTCAAAGGATTGTTTTTGTGCAGGAAGGTGTCCCTTTCTGCTCAAAACAACCCTACTTACAACTCAGGCACCCTTGCATCATAGTGCAAGAATACCTGCTTTGGCACTAGGCAGCGGTTTGTGCGACAGATCAGGCAGAGATCAGGAATGCACTATATAATATTAAATACAGCGCATACCTGCCCTCTCCCTTTCGCACAGCGCAGCAAGGTGGCTTGCTGTGTTGCGTGAATAGTTGATAAATATGTCCCATAGTCTTTTAAGAACAGACAGCTTAGCTTAGCTGTCCCTTCCCAAAAGCAGTAATGTGTACAACACCAAAAGCTGGATATGTACTTGCTATGTTTTGACGCATCGCAGAAAGCTTTATCTGTCTGTTCCAAAAATACCTAATATGTGCAGCTAAAGCTGTCTGCAGGCAGAATCTGAAAGTCTGCAGGCAGAATCTGAAAAACAAGTCTTGTCCCCTTTGTTCATAATAATTTCTAGCCTTCTGTTTCTTGGAAAATATTTGAGAAGGCAGTGGCGCAACAGTACCTAGTACACGTTGTTTATTTCAATTTTCATTTAAATTTCACTCTTGTTTTTCTGACACTTCTCTCACGCCCAGTCGCCTGGGGCTGTCACAAGATTGTCAGTCTTCAAGTGAAGGGTGATTTACTCAATGATGGTGATGACACAATTCCCCTTTTGCTTGTGCCAGTCAGTGTGTCATGAACTACTGGAACCTACCACCTTCGGGCACGTTCATGTTATCTTGCTGCTTGTATGAAATTGTGCAGGAATTTTACGGCTTGGATTTCCTCTTTTCTTTCTGTTCTTCCTCAGTGTGTCTCGAAGAAGGCATTGCCGTTCTTCACCCGTCTAAATTCCTTGGACTGAACCTAAAGGCAAAAATGCCACACGCCATGTTTAATAGGTATAAATATATGCCAGGGCATCAGGGCCCTCTTGTACAGGGCGGGTCTGGTCACAAATAGAGGGTGCACCTAGCTCAGACTTCTGTGATGTTAATGAGGTGATGTTTAGTTGGGGAGACTTTTCAGACGCACAGAAAGGCTTTTGTATAAAGCAGTATGTGGTTTTGTTGCTCATATGCTTTGTCACTGTAGAATACCTTTGCACTCCACGCGGTAAATGTAAATTGATACTTGTATAGCACACTACTTACCCGCTAGGGTCTCAAGGCGCTTGTACGAATACCGCTGTGGAACCCATCCTGGCTTTCCCTGTGAGGTGTCCAAGGTGGAGGCCAGGCATCCTTAGCGTTCTGGAGATTAAGCAAGCTATTGCCTAGAGTTGCAGAGTGGGACTCCATGATTGGAATAGGCACCAAGGCTAGAATTATCAGGTCCGTGAAATTTTGAGCCCAAGACCCGCTGAGGCGGGGAATTGAACCCTGGTCCCGGGCTAGACCTTTGCATCAGGGTCTGCCGCTCTAACCATTGAGCCACACTTCTCCACGAGGTAGGAGGCCAGCTTCATGTTCTATATTCATTCATAAATATGCAGACGATTCTCAATTCTATAATGAATGTTGATGTAGGTTCATGCTTAATACCTGAAATGTTGCCTCTTACTAATAGAAGCTTAGATGAAGACCGATTGTCTATGTAAACTTCAGCTCCACCAAGCTAGACTTATTCCTGGTCCCAAATCGACTGTTAAATTAGGTGCAATCGTTGTTTGCCCTCAATTTTACATTCAAATTTAGGGGCAGATTGCCCTTGAGCTGCCAATCCCACAAACTATTCCCTTGAAGAGTTTGGCAGGGAAACAATCTGAAATGGAAACCACTGGGTAAAACCCTAACCACACGTTATTTCCAATGTCAACTTGAAAAGTTTCATTTGGCTGGCAAAACCGCCTGGGGCAATTATGATCACTGACAGGTTAGAGTAAAGCTGGAACTAAAGCCTATGGATTTGTTCAGAGCTGCAATAACAGAAAAATTATTGTACATAGAGATGTATGATTTTAATTTGCATCTTGATAACTTTGGGTTATGTAGCGTATAAATGTTGGAGGACCACTACATTTGGTCAATCCCAGAGATTGTGTCCCTCCACAAAATGGGAGTTTGCAATTTTGTATGTTCTTTTATGGCCTTGACGATGCAGGCAGCATACCAGTGAGTGTTAGAGTTACCTGAATACTGATAGAGGTTCAACAGGTTCTTATATTAATGCCTACAGCAATAGACCCTAACATTCTGAGTGGAGGGGGCTGGGGGTGTTACCTCCACTGTGCACTTTCCTGTATCACAGACTCTGCCTGCATCCAAGCTTGTCTAGAGGTTTAGCTAACAAAACCCTGTTTGCAAATGAGCCAGAGACACTATTTGCAAATGAGTCACATACATTCTCAGTGTCTTCGCGAGACAGAGCAAGCAATATAACAAGGGTTGTCTGGGCACTCATGGGCACACAGGAATCTTCACCACGTTGTACGCTTCTGGATAGCTGGGCCCAGGTGTGGATGAACCTCCCAGGAATCGTAAAAAAAGGAAGAGGATAAATAATGGCTTCAAGTTTCTTTGCTCAGGGTGTCCCCCCCGTTGTTGTTGGATGTGTGCATGACCAGCAAAGGTAATGTTACTGCAGAGAGATGGACTAGTTGTCGCCAAACGAATCAGCAGACAACTGAATGGAAAGTAACTCCACCAAGGTATACACCTGGTAAAATAGAATGCATTGCCTCTACATATGGTGAGGCACAGTTTAGTTATACAGTGCAGTAACATATAGTTACTCACACCGCAGGGTGGGCAGAATGGTGTTCCCTCTCCATGAAGGCTCAGCCTTCTCAGTGTTGGTGATCTTAGTTGAGCTCCTTGTAGAAAAGTATAATGTCCCTTAGGGCGTGCAGTCCTATCTTCCCTGTGGTACGCTTTATGAATTCTGGACTGTTCTGTGTGGCGAACCTAACACTGGGAACGCATAGCAACATCTAGGGGTGTGACCTAAAGACCCCACTCTACCTGGACATGAAACAAGCCCAGCATAATTATGGTATACTGTGGGGAAAGATCCTGCACAGGTTAGTACCTCAAAGAATACTTCAATTAGTCACGGGAATATAAGTATGATTTTAAAGGAAAGGGGAGAGGAGTTAGCCTGAGGGCTAGGGCTGATGGACCTTGAATCTGGGGAACTGGGATCGAGTCTCGGCAATGACGCTGAACATCCTGTGATTCTGGGCAAATCACGTAATCTCCCCGTGCCTAACAAAAATGAATGTGTCCTAATGTAATGCAACTGGTGCTATGTAAAGCGCTCTGATACCCGATTCGGATCAAGTTCGCGCTATATAAAACTCTGCAAAAAAATGATTTCGTTTACTCATTGGTGGTGTAATAATGTTCACTCTTGGCACCAGTACCTGGAGTGTCCATCAAAATTAAACACAGAAATGGGGGGAAAGGGAAGCAATTACAAAAATGTACACACAACAAAATACATTTAACAACTTGAATGTGAACAATCTTGCTTCAGTCTTCCGGTTGATTTGAGCGATGTGGCTGCACTCCTTGTTTACTGTACAGTCCACATAGGAGGTAGTCCTTTAAGTGGTGTCACATGGAGGACAATTCTGTCCTAGATCTATTAGGTATGTGGCTATAAAGACTTGAAACGCAGCAGAAGGAGTTGTCTTTCAGTCAAAAAGGGAGAGGTCCTGTGCCAGCAGGCATCTTCTATTCTCTCCCCTCCCCAGGGTATGCCTGACATCAGGAGTAGTCACAAGATGCCTGCTTTACAACCCACCCTTTCTCCTTCTCTCTCTGCCATATTTCCATTCCAGGGGCAGCGGCCTCAGCCTCACTGGCAAGCAGAGATATAGGATAATGCTCCAGTGCCCAGGGGAAGATGCCGTATTCATAAGAAGTTGGTAAAGCAGTCCCTTGGGTTCCCTCATAAGGAGTCAACCTTACTCTGTCTTTTCAAGAAATAATATCACTTCCAGGAATGAGAGTCGGTTTCTTGACGTTGAAAGACTACATGGGCACGTCTAATGCACCAACAAAAATTTTCCAGCGATCCTAGAACGACAGCATGACCGGACCAGGCTTTGCCAATTCAGGCTTCACTAACTTTCCTTTGTTTTAAAACTTGGCTGAAACCTTCTGTTTGCTCGTTCTTTAGAATGAATGGTTCGTAAAATGAAAGTCAGCGCAATCCAGCACACCTCAGACGTACTGACAGTGGTGGCCCCTCCTTTAAGGCGGAGGAGCGTCGACCCACTGTCTTAAAGGAGGAAAAGAAAGGAAATAATAAAATGATAATAGCGTAATGTTATTATCATTTTATTTTCATTCTGCTGCGGCAGTTTGCGTGAGGGGACGGGGTGGGGCTGAAGTGCAGGGGAGGAGGGTACAACTCTCCTAAGTGCGCAATGACTGTTTAGTCGGCCCTCTCGGGCCACGCAAAACAGTCATGCGCATGTTCCCTGTTCTCCATGCAGGCTGCATTACAGCCTGCATGGAGAACATGCCCACCCGTACAGCCCCAGGCTGAGTGCCGTATCATAGTGCTCTGACCAATCGCAATGCTGCATTGAAGCGTTGTGATTGGTCAGGGGAGGTCGCCAGCTGCCTGCTTCCTGTTCCTGGCAGACGAGAGCAGCAGCAGCAACATGCGGGACCCGATGGCAAGGTAAGTGTTTTTTTCAAAGAATTTGTTGTGTACCCGTTCTGCCCCCACCTACAAACCCGGCCTGCCCCACCATCCCCGCGAGCCGTGCCACCCGCAATTGACGTATAGAAAAACTTTCCTTACCCATAGAAACTTACATTCACAATGTTCTTGTCATCGATATTCCTACCACGATATTTTGGCCACGCAATATTTTACCTTCCATAGTTTGATCAACAACCCTATCAGCAGTAGCTGAGTCCATGGAGCAGCTGCTAGGAGTGACTGTGGACGTCTGAGCCCAAACTCAGCGAAAAAAGGAGCCAAGATAAGCCATAGGGTCATAGAAGTTGCAGATCAGAGGCCACCTGGTAATAGTTTAAGGAGTGGGCCCTGGCAACTTATGAGGGTCCCAGAAGGCAGAAGATTATATCAAAGGAAGTAGGAGCAATCTTTAATCTGAAGGTCTCTTCATAACCTCATTTAGGTGGACGGTCAGTCCAAGAGACTGAGGTATACAGTTATAGCATCCCCTTGTCGCTCCCTGATGGCAGGGAAAAATAGGGCTGTTTCAGTTGTACTTTAGGACATAGTAGCAGACCTCTGCTTCAATAGTGCTGGACCACTTAGTGCAGATGTCACACAATGAGCTGGAGAATTATGTGTGTCCTGGTTCCTTGCAGTACATCTAGGGTTCAAAGATGCTCAGAAAATTAGCTCTTCTGAGGGGTTCTCCATCCCTCCCAGGAGCCTGACTATGTAGTCTGTGGTTAGCTAAATTCACTTCTGTTAACCCTGTTGAGTGGTCCCTGCTGTGGTTACAGTGGAGCTTCTGTGGATGCTGTGGTTGCTGCTGTCCATTGCAACTGCTATTGCAACTGTTGTTGATGCACTGAGAGCGATGGAAGCCCCTCTTGGTATTTTTTTGTAATCACTTGAACTCTGTCTGGCAAGCAACCAATGCTCTGTCTAGCGAGACCTAAAAGAAAGAGTATATCCCTGGACTACAGTTAATGGCTTATCAGCTCTTTTAATGTGGCTAATAAACATTTTAAAATCCCCTCTCCATAGACTCTGTTTCTGTTTTGATAAATGCTCTGTCAACAGCTAAAACAGAATAGAGTTTCCATCCCTTAGGTTGCGGAAGACTTCTGTTTTGAAGGTAGAAAGGGCTTTGGAGATTATTGCAAGGGAGGCTTTAATTAGCCAAATGCCCGGGCTCAAAGTGGAATCCATGCAGCATATCTTACATCATTGTACCTGTGTAGCAGAAACCTCTTAAGGATTTGGGGGGCCCGGGGCCAAACATAGTTTGGGGTCCCCTTCTGGTAATAACTCAGAATTTAATATCTATTTTAGGCTCATTCACACCCTCAGTGACTAGAGTAGTTGGATCATTGACAATCCTCTACCCTGGCCAGTCCATATTTGGGCCCAATGCTGGAGCAAACAGTCTCTCTCAGCATCAGAGAACCAGAAACACTAGCAGTATGAACAAGCTCGCTGCACGTGGTGCAGTGGACCATTTGAGCCTGTGCATAAGAAGGGTTGTTTTTTGTATACTGCATATTATTCCCTGTACAAATACTGAGTCAGGTGGCACTAGGCTGTGATTGCACCAGCCCAGCAGCTGCTTCCCATGGACTCTGCAGTCAAAGAAGGGACAAATATTGCTGCTGTGCACTGCATATTCCTATCAGCCAGAAAAGCAGAAAGACTTGTGGTCCGACTAAGCATTCTAACCACAATGTGTGTTGTAGCTAGTCTGTTATCACCATTTGGGCATATGGTGCTGATGGGTGCTTTTGTTTATTTGCTTTTTTGTGCTATGTGCAACAGGCACTCGGACTCAGGAGGCAACAGGCTGTGATTGCACCTGCTGGCAGCACCTCAACAAGAATGATGCAGTCACAGAGGGAGCACACAATGCTTATCTTTACTTTTATAAGTGGCACATACATATTTCTTTAACCCTCTCTATCTCTCACACAGGGGCTACTGGACAGACAGCCTTTGCTGTCTCCAAAAAAAAAGTAAGCAAACAGACAAGGGGCATATTATCAAGAACGGCGTTAAACTTTTCTCCGGTTTAGCGGCAGAAAACTGCGTATTCCAATAGAAGCCCATGTTCACACCAGAACATGGGCTTCTATTGGAATTCTCAAGGGCATATTATCAAGCCCATTATCATCGCTTTAGCAGCAGTTTTCTGCCGCTAAACCGGCGATAATTTTTAACGCTGTTCTTGATAATATGCCCCATGTTATTTTAAAACTCCACAGCCTGGGACTGTCCCAAAAGCTGAAGTGAGGGGGGCTTTAAAAGGCAGTGGCCCAGGACCAGAACCCACATTGCCCATGCCTTAAAACGTCTCTACTGTGTAGACATAATTCTCGGCTCCTTGCCCCTATATGGAAATCAGAGGCAAGGAACCATGTCATTTGTTACAGAAGATTTTAATTTATTTTTGTTTTTTGTGACGTTTTAGCAATTAGAATTCAAGGTTCTGGGATCATAATACCTTATTAATATTTTGTATGTTATATGTACGTGCTGAAATGTGCCTAACAGTTTCAGTGGCGTCACTAGATGTGAATTTTAGAGAGAGCACAGATTGGGGCACCTAGAAAGCTCAACTGGAAAGAGTTTGTGTATGTGTGTATAGAAAGATAGATAGATAGATAGATAGATAGATAGATAGATAGATAGATAGATAGATAGATAGATAGATAGATAGATAGATAGATAGATCGCTCAATGGTTAAAGTGACGTTATAGTTAGGTGTTGGAATAAGACAGAAGCTATCGTTAGAAACCCCCAAAAATACTGAAATACACAAACTAAAGTTTAATAAACTAAATATTACTCCCCCATCATGCACTGCTTATGACCTCACATATTAAATCACTGATGGCCTGTTAAGTGACATCATATATAACATGGGGAATCAACATTTTGGGGCCCCTTATTTTTCCCCTTTTTTTGGCGTATCATCATGAAACTTTTTATGAAGGAGCCACGGTAGATGAACTTTTTCTTGGAAAGCTTGTGAAGACGGGTCAAGCGGCACCAAGGTTATTAGTGAAATGAGTGCAAGAAAAGAAAACCATTAATATATGTGCCGGTGCGGATTTTCCTTAATAATGGGACTAAAAATGTACTCCTCACCGTTTTATATAAGGTGCAGAATAGAATAAACATATTTTTTTTTTCAACGTGTTTCAAATGAATTTGGTCTCATGACATATTTTTTCTTGCAGCTATACCCCTGACTAAGAGACCAATGTCTCGAAATGCATTGGGTGTGAAGTTTATCATGTATATTGTGATATTGGTTGTAACATTTGAAAGTGTTTAAATGTTATTGGAAAGTATTTTTGATGTAAAAATTCATCAAATAATTTTGTTGAAATATAAAAGTTTATTTTGAATGAAACAATTGAGAAAATGAATTGAACATTTTATTGCCAGAAATACTCATGTGTTGATGCATGTTGTTGTCCCAGTCGCTCTCGTGGGGCTGGGCCTCTAAGTTTGTTGTTACATATGCTCAGTAGGCATTTACACAACATTGCACACGTATCGAAATATCGAAGTAAACTGAATCGGAGTGCGCCAGGTACACCATCACTCATTTAATTTTTCCTTCCAGGATACAGGCATTGAGCCAATGATAACTGTCTTAAAAACATTTGTCAACAGCGGTGCCCACAGGCCAAGATTACATTTAAAAAGGTGAAGGGGCACCCCATCTGGACCTGGCGCTTTCAAACGTATCGCCTGTGTTAAGTCTTCCTCAACCTTGGATACTGAAATAGATAGACTAAGTTGGGTGGCTGCAGATAGATCTACGGGCAGGTCCCCTGCAAACTCCTCTACCCTCTTGCCCTGCGGGTTAAAAATATCAGTAAAGTGACCTACCCAAGCATCTGACGAGATCAGTGAGTCCATCTGCCTCACTTCCTCGATAAATAGAGGGTGGTTAATAATTTCTTAATTGTTTTTGTATCTTTTAGGGCTCCCGCTCTCTCCAGATCTTCCCATGCAGAACTTTTCAAATCAGCTTTTCTTTCCACAATCACGAGTTTAAATTTGTGCCTTGCAGCTTTGACTAAGTTTCTATTGCGCGGAGTAGAGTGGAGTGCCGTTTTTAATTCCTTATGGGCTCTAGCATATATGGAGTTAAACCATCGGGCCTCCTGAGGTTTCTTATGTTGGGTGCGCCTGGTCAGTTGTTTAGCTACATCGGAGCACAGTGAACCAAACTCTCAGACAACGTCCCTGGGGGAAGAGTCTAGCCGCAAGGATCCCATTATTGAGTGGTAATTTCCTCTGATGGTACCTTCCTCAAGGGGGCGTGGCTTGGCGCGCAATGGCGACGGACGTAGAAGGGTAGAGCTCCAGCCCGAGCTCCCCTTCCCAGGGCCGTTTCTCCGGTACCAGTATCCTGATTAAGCCACAGTTGCGGGCGGACCCGGAGGTAACCCCCACCCACACTTCAACCGAATTTGGGGCTGTTTGCCTGCTGAGATCCACACCGGCAGCAGCGGTGTACCTGTAGCCGCGATGAACGATCCTGTCCTGGTGCACCCAACTACACGAGGCCGGGGCTTTGAAGAACGCAACAGGCCCGGCGGCGCGGCCTACCTGGAGCCATCCGGAGACACCCGCCACGCACGGAGGGGGACTGGGCGACTCCCTCGCCCCTGCGTTGCGGCCACCACGGCGACGCCCCTGTGAGGGGTCGGAACCACTTTCGGAGCTGCTGCTGGAGAGGTGCGGCGCCCGCATGTGACGGGCGCCGGTGAAGGAGCCCTGCGCCCAGACGAGCCCGCGTCTGTGGCGTAGTAGCAAGAATCACATTGGAGCTTGGCCCAGACGGGGTCGCTGGGACACATTCCAGCTGCTTTCGGCTGCCCACAAGCTCTGCACTGGGACGAGTGGCCCTGACTGCCTCCTAAGCCACATGCCAGGAAGACCGACCCCGGAGGTGGAGGGAGACTAGGAGAGGCTGAGAGCGGCGACCTGACTTCACTGGCTGCCATCCACGGGGACAGACCCAGAGAGGTGAGAAGCTGGGACGTGCAAGAGGCGTGCTGCTGAGGGACGATCACCAACAACTGGGCTCCCTTTGCCGACCCTCGGTGCAGCGGCGTTGGAGGTTGGGCCCCCCCTACGCCCCCCCGCCCGTTGGCGATGGTCGTGTACAACGGGTGCAGGCTAGGCGCTGCGATTCCTCCCTCGATGGTTGGGGGTGGTGCACCCACATCTAGAGTCGTGCTCCTGTAGGAAAGCGTGCGGCCTGCACAGGACACACAACATCGCATGCCGAGGCGCTGCTCAGCGGTGCTCCTCCGCCAGGCGTGCCCCCCTCCCACCCGCATTGCTGGCCTGCACCTGCCTACGTGGACACTATCACTGGCTATGATGCCCACGGAGCGGGACTGAGCGGATACCCCCCCCCCCACTGACACTATTGGTGAGACTGAGCCGAGCACTTTCCGCACTTAGTGACCAGCCTTCGCCAACGCCGCAATAGTGATCTACCCTCGGACACAGGACAACATCTCTTCCGGGGGCCAGCGTCCGGACGCCTCGACTACACCTGCACAACTGCTGCGATCTGCCTTCCAGATTTGCCCGCATTGAACTTAGAGGACGCTTCCACACAGTACTTTGCTCATGTCTGGGGGTGTAAAGACACGCACAGGAACAGGTGGCACTTCACTGAAGGGGAAGCAAGTCAAATCGCCACCCAAGATGGACTCTGACACTGTGACGTCCAAACTGGACAATGTACTGGCTGTAATGGAACGCCTGGAGGAGTCCCTTCAACAGACTCGCACCTCCCTGGAAACAAAGATAGATAAAGTGGCGATAGACCTAACTCATCTTAGGGCTGACCACAAGAAACTGCAGGACCGCACCACAACGTTGGAAGGAACAGTGGCTGATCTGGAACCTCGAGTGAGCCAAACGGACAAACATGTGCGTGACCTTCTAAACAGGGTGGAATTCCTGGAAAAGCGAGTGGAGGATGCGGAAGGACGGGCACGACGGAACAAAATCAGACTGGTTGGCATACCGGAGAAATGGGAAGGGACTGACCCCACTGGACATGTGGAGGACTGGCTAAGAGGCCTCCTACCGGAGGGCACGCTGTCGCCGTATTTCATGGTGGAGCGCGCGCACCGCGTGCCTACAAGACCCCTCCCCCCGGGCTCTAACCCTAGACCACTGATCCTTCGCGTCCTCAACTACAGGGATCGCGACACCATCCTGCGCGAAACCAGGAAACTTGGCGACATCCGGATTGACAACGCCACAGTGATGCTCTTCCCCGACTACACGATCCAGGTGCAGAGACAGAGACACTCCTTCCTGGCGGCAAAGCGGAGGCTGCGGCAGAAGGGGCTCAAATACTCACTCCTTTTCCCGGCTAGATTGCGAGTAGTGGCGCAGGACAAAACGCACTTCTTCACCGATCCTGAGGAAGTTGAGGCCTGGCTGGATGGAGGGGTCGCCCAGGAGGGCTAAAGGCACTGTCACGATGTCGCGCTCCAGAGGACCGAGACGATGCCGCGGACACAAATCGCCAGTATCACACCACTCACAGGAGGCGACGGCGCACTCCCCCCCGGCGAACCTGATCTTGCAGGAGCAACAGGACGCACTACGCAGAGTCACGGAAATCAGCGGCTCCCCGGCACCCTCCTCTGCACCAAATGCTAGCCCACGTGTGTTCCCCAGCGACGACGAAGCCATCTATGGATTGCCGGACTCCCAACATTCTGCCGACCTTCCCGACGTCACGCCGCAGACGGCAGATCTGCTCGTCTGAGGAGGGCCCCTGGCCTTTCTCGGCTCGAAACACTGCGACAGCTGGTTCAACGGCGCTAACCTGACCCGCCCTGAAGTGCATGAAGCTAGACGGCGGCGGGCGAGGGTGAGGCCCCCTTGCTCTACAGTCAAGGGCACCGATGAGACGCAGTGAGTAACCTCTTGCAGACACCACACACGCTTGTCAAGAGACATTGAGACATTCCCCCCATTGAAGCGGTTACAGCTGTTGTAGCGGCACACGGCCGTACTCTATCAATGACTTGTGCCCCCATACTAACTCTCCTGCAACACTATGTTGCGAACAAACATACTACCTTCAATTCGGGTAGCTTGGCCTCCCGGTGATGCCTGCCAGCTGTGGCATACATTCCACAGCCCGGGGCGGGAAGTTCCCCCCCACTCCTCCTTTTTTCATCTCTTTTTCTCTATTATTGAGATCAATATTGCTATGTCGCTATTGGTACCAACCACTTAACTCCCCCTAGACTAGTATAGCTTATTCAACTCACTTGAGTGTTTGGACGGCAGCATGTTGTGCGACCGACCTTTTGGTATTTTTTATTGTTCTGTATTATTTGGACTCCGTGTTTTTCATCCTACCCCCAACTCTTGGAAACTGCCTGGGTTGTTCCTAAATGTGACAACAATTATGTGTGGTCTGGATGGGGGAGGGGCACTGGGGGGGTCACTGGGGGACCGCGCTCAGGGGATTGGGACCGGATGACGGGGGTGACTCCCACACAAATGACGATAATGGCTGAAATTAGGATATGTACATGGAACGTCAGGGGCATGCACACACCGGCGAGGCGTTACCAGATTTACTCTTATTTGAAACGCCACAAATTTCATGTAGCACTGTTACAAGAAACACATTTAAACAAGGCGGAGGTAAGTGCTCAGCGCCGCAGATGGAGCGGACAGCTTTATGCCACTGAGTACTCCTCCTTCGCCCGCGGGGCGCTGCTGTGGATCCGGCCTGGCACCCCATGGGTGGTCATGGACACACATATAGACACTGAGGGCAGGTACGTGGTAGCTCGAGGCAGGCTCGACAGACAGCCCATAGTACTAGCTTCGCTATATTCCCCGAACACTGATCAGGGTAGTTTCTTTACTCGTCTCTCGACAGTACTGGCGACCTGGCATGAGGTCCCGTGGGCCCTGGGGGGTGATTACAACTGCGTCCTAGATGCAACTCTAGAAAGATCTTCCCCGCCCCCGACCAGTACACAGACACACACCGCCACGAAAGCCTTAACTGACTGGGCCATACAGTGGGATCTCCATGACGCATGGAGGACACGTAACCCAACAACACGGACATACTCCTACATGTGCGCTTAGACAGATTCATGATAACCACTGACCTGCTCCCGATAGTTACAGACACACAATATATGGGCCGTACACATTCAGATCACAAACCCCATACTCTAGCCATCGCATGGGAGCGCCCACACCCGCCTATCCCCACCTGGCGACTCCAGCCAGACCTCCTACTAGACGCAACTTTCCGTGATTCCCTTCTCACACAAACCGCCCAAAACTTTGAGGATAATGCTGGCACGGCGTCCACCCCCAGATTGAATGGGACGCATTTAAAGTGGTGACCCAGGGACACTGTTTAGGCACACAGGGTCACATGCGACGGCAACTAGAGGGTGACCTGACACGATTAGAGACTGAACTGCTGGACCATGAACGGGACGCGGTGGGAGGTGCAGATGATCCCCTGACGGAGGCAAGAACAGTACATGGACGCCTCCTGGAGCGATTGCGCAATCTCAACTTTGCGGCACACTCTGCCCGCACACACCGCCAGGGTGATAGACCTGGCAAACTTCTAGCCTGGCTGATTGCACGGGATGACCGCATGACCCCAATATCAGCGATACAAATAGATGGGGGAGGGTTACTCTACACGCAACGCCAAATACATGAGGCGTTCATAACTCACTATACAGGCTTATATCGCTCTCGGCTCCGTGTCCCACTACCTGACATAGCTGGATATCTCTCACCCCTGCAGCTGCCTATATTGACGTCTACACAGCAGGATGAACTCGGAGCACCACTTGCTTCAGAGGAACTCCGTGATACCATCTTCAACCTCTCGAACGGCAAATCTCCTGGTCCGGACAGCTTACCCGCCGAATTCTATAAGGCTGGCTCGGACATACTTATTCCCCAGCTGTTAAAAATGTACACTGCAGCCATGGAAGACTTCTCCCTCCCCAGACGCTTAATGAGCCTACCCTAATCTCCTTACTCAAACCCGGCAGGGATGGCGAGCAACTAGGCTCTTAACGTCCCCTGGCCCTCCTTAATGCCGATTATAAAATCCTTGCCTCCGCCCTGGCCCGGAGACTGGCCCCCCTAGTGCCAACCTTGGTGCACCATGACCAAAATGGCTTTGTACCAACACGCCACACCTCCTATAACATCCGCCGACTATTCCGCATACAGGAATACGCTTCACGCCACTGGCCACGTGCCGGGTGTCTAGTGCTGGACTTAGAAAAAGCATTTGACTCGGTGGAATGGCCATACCTACGGTCGGTCATGGATAAATTTGAACTGGGGGACGAATACGAGACCATGGTTGGCTTATTTTACCGTAGACCCACAGTTCGTAGCCACACTGGTACGTTGCTTTCGGACCCGATTCGCGTACAGCGAGGCACCAGACAAGGCTGCCCCCTGTCGCCCCTGCTCTTCTCCTTGGCCATGGAACCCCTGGCCACAATTCTCCGGACCCGAGGTGCGGAGTGGGGCATACCGATGGCAGATGGCCTCCACGCGGTATCGCTGTACGCGGACGATCTCCTTCTTTATGTTAAAGACTTGACCGTTGTCCCGGAGTCCCTCACCGATATTTTCAGCACCTTTGAGGAGATGTCGGGCCTGAGAGTCAACTGGGCTAAATCTGGGGCCTATTCCTTTGACCCAGATATACCCGAATGCAACATTTATATCGGGGGCGAAAGGCTACATTGGTATTCCACAACATTCCGGTACCTAGGAATCCATATCTACCGTAACCCTACAGACATTCTGGAGGGGAACCTGCTGCGAGCGATCGCATCCATCAGGTCACAGATCGGAGGACTCTGTCGCTGAATGTACCCAGCCGAGTAACCCTGGTGAAAATGATAGTCTTACCGAGACTCTTGTATTACTTTGCCAATATCCCATCCTATGTCCCCAATCGGGTATTCCGAGACCTCGAGGTCCTATTTCGTGGCTTGATCTGGAATGCGGGCCGACCGCGTGTAGCGCTGACGAAGTTGTATATGCCCACAGAATCGGGGGGACTAGCGGTTCCCAACATGGAACTGTATTATCTGGCGGCACAGATGCAGTGGGTGTCGGGATGGCTAGGTGGCAGGAACCTAGGGGACACTGCCACGGACGTCACTATCTGGTCTCAATTACAAGTGCACGCTCTGTTTCATCCGCTAGCCCGGGCTCCCCGTCCCCCGCAGCTGTACCTAGCGGTAGCGCACAGGTGTTTCCTACGATGCCTACGACTTACCCGAACAACGGTGCCGTATGCCCCGATACTTCCTTTGCTGGGCACCCCGCTAGCAACTGGAATACTGACGGATGCAATGCTGACCAGTTGGTCCACTGCAGGGGTGGAAACACTAGGGGACCTATACACTGACGGCGCCCTCCTCCCCTTTGCGAGCCTCGCGGAAGATACGACCATCCCAGCTGGGCAATTCCTTCTGCATGCGTCACTCATCCGCACGCTGACTGCCGCCTGGGGTGACATGGCTGAAGAGCTACCAACGCACCACTTCATGCAATATCTCCATGTTATGAGCAATGGCTCCCACATAATACATTGGCTAGCGCAGGCTCTCCTGATGCACACACAACCCGCCACCTTGCAGCTGAGAGAGAGGTGGGCGGCGGACAGGGGAAGGGACTGGATGGACGGGGAGTGGGCGATGGTGTTGGCTGGGCCGGTTAACATCCCGCGCAATCCTCGCTTCAAAATCATAGAACTCTACATACTACACCGTGCCTATCTCACACCGGACAAAATAAACAGATACTTTTCAGTTTCAGACACTGCCTGCAAACGTTGTTCCCTGGTAGGTGCAGACCTCTTACACATGCTCTGGCTATGCCCCAACATCCAGCCATATTGGGATGAGGTAACAGCGCTGCTTACACACTGCACTGGCGAACATGTACCGGGAACTTAGGAGGCCTGCATTCTGGGACTGTATAAACGCACAAAGCTAAACAAAGTGCCGTCCCGCTACTGGGACCTCGGGTTGATTACGGCCAAACAACTGCTTACCAAGCGGTGGAAGGCTGACAACCCTCCGCATATACGGCACTGGTGCCTATCACTCACCAACTGGGCACGGGCGGAGAGCACAGTCTTAAGATGGGAAGAGACGGCGGGGCTTAAGAAATTTCCAATTGCACAGCACTTGGACGACATTCTCCAATCTTTCCTGCAGAAATGCTTGGAGCAGGGGATCACTTGAGGGGATCTGCACCCGGCCTCCACACCCCCTATAGGGGACATCACGGAATACACCTGGGCCGCTGCCCCCCCGCTCCCTTCCGTCTTTCCCCCCCCTCCTTTCCCCCCCCCCAACAAGGTGCTACGGACCAGAATTTGCGCCCCCACGCAACTGCCACACTACGCACACCGCACTGAATACAGCCTGTGCCACGCTTATACTCCGAAATGCCCAAGACATATGCCCTAATGTTAAGCAAAGAAGTACTTATCGCCCCACCCCCACCTCCGCGTATCAGACCTACATTACGCACCCTGGACGCGGACCGCCCCACTGACTGCACTCCAGTGGCGCCACCACGGCGCTCCCGTGGTGGACGACCCCCCCGGATACACGCGCGACCTACAAAATGTACCCTACTCCCAGTCCACTGGACCTACACAGACACCACACCGCTGCTCCTATTCCCCTACACATGGATACACCCACTCACGATCCCTCTCCCTTTTACATATACCCCCCAAGTTCATGTCCCGATGTTTTATTGATGTGCTGGTCCTGTTTCCCGACCAGGCTTTCTTAAGTTTGTTCACAAAAGACATTGTACGCATTGCACGCATAACTTTAGATCACACATCCTAGCAAACATGTTGCGCTCCTTCCCTTTCCAAAGCCGACGAAACACAGCAGCACTGACCAGCGGCCAGAAGGGAACGCCACTGCGCGCACTATCTGAGGCAGGGCAGGTGGACCCGGGTTGTTTTATGCACAACCGGCTATCTCTCTTGAATCACAGCTACTATTCTATTCTATTCTATACGGAATTTGTTAAGCGCACGGTCACCCAGGGGTTTCATGGCGCTGATGAAAGCAGATGGTAGATGGTAAGTGAAGGGGCAGATGGTATATTGCTCTAACCGTACGCTTGTTTGAATAGCCAGGTCTTCAAGGCTCGTCTGAACTCTGTCAACTTGGTGCAGCTCCGGATGGACAAGGGCAAAGAGTTCCAGGTCTTAGGGGCGAGATATGCGAAGCTGGATCCGCCGAGTCGTTTCTTTTTAAAAGTCGGCACCGTGAGGAGGGACAGATGGGTAGAGCGAAGCTCGCGAGTAGGTTCATATTTGTTAATGAGTTGGTTGATGAACCTGGGGCTCTTTCCGTGAAGAGCCTTGAAGATTATGCAGCCTGTCTTAAAAGTGATCCGATGGGTGATGGGGAGCCAATGGAGGGAGGCCAACAGAGGTTTGGCTGACTTCCTGCGATTGCTCTTGAATATTAATCTGGCTGCTTGATTTTGAGCAATCTGCAGGCGTTTAGCGATGGTGAGGGGAAGGCCCAAGTAGGTAGAGTTGGAAAAATCCAACCGCGAGAGAACCAATGCGAGCACCACCTGGATGAGAGCAGAATGGGTCAGCAGATGAGCGATTTTTTTAATCTTTCTTAACTGAAAGAAGCAGGAGGAGATCACAGTTCCGACCTGGGTCTTCAGTGATAGATCGGCGCTAAGAGTGACCCCAAGACTCTTGGCTGAATGGGAGGGGGATGGAGGTGTACCCAGCGAGGGTGGCCAAAAATGGGGCCCCCAACTGAGTGCACTGTTGCCAGGAAGTACTAACTCAGTTTTTCCTGGGTTCAATTTAAGGTGGTTCCGATCCATCCAGCTCTGGATGTGCAGCATGGTCTTGTGAAATTCCTCGACAGCGTCCGGGGAGTTGAGGGGAAATACCAGCTGCAGATCGTCTGCGTAGTTGAATATGATGACCTTTCTATCTTTCAGGGAGTGCAGTAGAGGTTTGAGATAAAGATTAAAAAGGAGGGGGGACAGTGAGGAGCCCTGTGGGACACCGCAAGTGGTAGGGAGTGTGGGGGCTGTGAAATTCTCCAGTTTTACAGCCTGGGATCTGTTAGTCAGGAATGACTTTATCCAAGAGAGAGCCGCGCCGCTGAGGCCGGCTTGTTCGACACGGTGTAATAGTATGGTGTGGTCCACCGTGTCGAACGCGGCCGATAGATCAAGCAGCACGAGGGCCTGATGGATTCCACTATCTGCATTGGTCCTTAGGGTGTTCTGCACGGCGAGGATCACCGCCTCGGTGGAGTGTGCCTGGCGGAATCCCGCTTGGTTGGGTTCCAAATAATCAGATGATTCAATGAAATTGGATAAGCAACTGGTTACGTGAGTTTCCAGTAGCTTGGCACCATATGGGAGAAGGGAAATGGGGCGGTAGTTAGAGAGGTTGGAGGGATCGGCACCTGGTTTTTTGATAAGAGGGACCAGGGTGGCATTTTTGAAGGAATCGGGTACTATTCCTCGTGATAGGGAAGTGTTCAGAATAGGGAGTATGCCCTGGGGGAGAGCAGCATAGACTTCTTTTAGAATGTGCGGGGGGCAGGGGTCATTGGGTGAACCCGATTTTACTCGGTTCATTAGCTCCAGTAATTTAGGTGGTTCGATGGGGGGGATATCCTGAAGAGTGTTAGGGGTTCTACAGATATCCGAGTCGTCTGTTACAGCATGGTTGGTTTGGATGCTGTTTTTTATGATGTCAATTTTCTCCTTGAAGAAGTCGTTAAGCAGGTTGCACATTGCCTGTGAGGCAGGTTAAGAGGGAGAGGTTCTGGAGTCATTGCATAGGTCGTTGACGGCTCTGAAGATTTCTCGAGATTTGTTTTTGGCGTTAGAAATTTTATCAGAGAAGAAGGAGGCTTTGGCAGATAGGAGGGAGTCGTTGTCATTTTTGCGGGCTGTCTTGTATAGTGCTCTATCTGTGGCGTGGTAGTCGTGTCTCCACTTCCTCTCCAGTTGACGGAGTTCTAGTTTCTGCTTTTTTAGGTCAGCAGAAAACCATTTGTGGGCGTCCATACGACGGGCGCGGGAGAACTTGGTCAGGGGAGCGTGTACATTACATGCAGAGGAGAGCCATTCGGTATGTGCTTTGTCCATCAGATTGATGTCAGGGCCCTGGGTAGGGATGGAGTTGGTCAGGGTGGAGAGGAAATCTTGGAGATTTAGGGATCTCCATTTCCTGACAAACCCTCCCAGGGGTGCTTGGTTGTTAAGGTGACCCTGAATGGTGATAGAGAATTGCAGTAAGTGGTGGTCAGACCATATGCATGGTGAGGCCGTAGGACAAGAGGTGGGGATATTGCGAGACCAGATGTGGTCTAGGATATGTCCTTTTTCATGGGTGGGGATCAAGACATGTTGGTGGAGGTTTAAATTGGAGAGGAGTTCGAAAAGTTCTGTGGCGTGAGGCCCAGCTTCCGGGTTGTTGTACCAATAATTGAAATCCCCTATGACCATGACCTTGTCGTAGTCGACGACTAGACCTGCTATTTGCTCAGACAGGGAAGCAGGGAAGGAGGGCATAGATGAGGGTGGCCGGTAAATCAATGCTAGCACCATGGTGCCAGTCTCAGTGTCGGATTTGATGACTAGATTGTCCGTATCTGGTAAGTCTAGGGGAGGTAAGATGGTAAACCTGAGGTCTTTATGAATGATAGCGGCAACACCTCCTCCGGCTTTTCCTGATTTTCTATTTGCAGACAGGATGTAATAATCTGATGGTATAGCCGAAAGTATATCTGGCAGGGAGTCTGTAGTGAGCCATGTCTCAGTGACAAAAAGTATATCAGGGCTATCCGATTTCAGGAGCAGGAATATATCTAGTTGGTGTTTGACCAGGGATCTGGTGTTAAGATAGAGACAGCGGAGGGTCCGGGAATTGGGTTTGGGGGGGGCTTACTGTTTTTAGGGTTTGAAGAAGAAGTAGGGGCCGATTCCTGTGAGTGATGGTGAGAGAGAATGTTGCTTGCCTTGAGGCGGGCGAGAGTGATAAGGTCGAGGGATTGAAGAGCGGGGTTATGGAGAGAGTGCAACTCTAGGGAGGAGTACCTAATAAATTCTTCATTATGCCTGGTCCCCGGGCCCGTCCAGGCGCGGACGGGCGCAGACGGGCTTGCCTTAGGCGCGCCTTCGGCGCGCAGACGGCGCTCCCGCTGCGCTCGTCCGCTGCGCTTCCTGCCATGGCACATGATGAGGCTGATGGAGGGGGCGTGGCCTCAAGGGGGCGTGGCTAGCGAGCACGCCTGCGATGGCGGCCGCTGAGTGGGAGCAAACAAACAATTACCGCAGCAGCGCTCAATCGGCTGCGTGGTAGGAGGGCGATGAGAAGATTGGGTAAGCTTTTAAAAGTTCTCAAATCAACACGTTAAAAAAGCAGTTTATACAATTTTCAATTTTACAATTTTTTAAAAAAGCGTACCTCCAGAACCCGGCTTTCCGCCTCAGGTCTGGGAATCTGGTTTCTGACAAGGTTTTGCGAGCGGCGCCTTATAACGGGGTAGGGGGCGTGGCCTCAAGGGGGCGTGGCTAGCGAGCACGCCTGCGATGGCGGCCGCTGAGTGGGAGCAAACAAACAATTACCGCAGCAGCGCTCAATCGGCTGTGTGGTAGGAGGGCGATGAGAAGATTGGGTAAGCTTTTAAAAGTTCTCAAATCAACACGTTAAAAAAGCAGTTTATACAATTTTCAATTTTACAATTTTTTTAAAAAAGCGTACCTCCAGAACCCGGCTTTCCGCCTCAGGTCTGGGAATCTGGTTTCCGACAAGGTTTTGCGAGCGGCGCCTTATAACGGGGTAGGGGGCGTGGCCTCAAGGGGGCGTGGCTAGCGAGCACGCCTGCGATGGCGGCCGCTGAGTGGGAGCAAACAAACAATTACCGCAGCAGCGCTCAATCGGCTGCGTGGTAGGAGGGCGATGAGAAGATTGGGTAAGCTTTTAAAAGTTCTCAAATCAACACGTTAAAAAAGCAGTTTATACAATTTTCAATTTTACAATTTTTTTAAAAAGCGTACCTCCAGAACCCGGCTTTCCGCCTCAGGTCTCAGGTCTGGAATCTGTGGTGATACCCGCCAAACGCCACCGCCAACATGAGTCTCTATTGCTAGGAATAGTAAGCTACATGAACGCTCGTTCATTGACACACCTAAGACATCGCATAGAACTACCCTCTGATTTCGACGCCTCGCACCCACTTGGGGGAAGACCTCCACCGACACACTTACCCATGATATACATTAGTGGGAGCGGGCTGCTATCCGCCTGGCGACAATGACGAACACCAAAGTTGTTTTATAAACTCACAAAACCTCACAGACCTGTTCGCTCGTCGAGACATGTGGTTTACTGAATGTGCTAAGTGCTGCAAAGAAATACTGTACGCCGCCGAACCTCAGGGCTGTCGGCCATAAGGCTGTGTTCGCCAAACAACGTTTTATATGGTTATTGATTTACGCGGCCGGCCCTGAGGGGTTGTAAGCTGTAAGCTGTGTAACATGCACTTTGTACCATAAAGGTCTTTTTTTTAAATGATACCTTTTTTTTAAATTATACCTTCCTCAAATTTGGGGGGATTAATCTTGCCCCAATTTATTCTGACTCCCTTATTTGTGTGATAGTGAATCAGACGTTCATCGCCCTCTCTCATTCTGGATATTTAAATTGAGAGAGGCGATGAGGGGGTTATAGTCGCTCGCACAATTTATTTCCACCATAAAATCACGAACGAACATAGGAAAGTTCCTAGATATTAGCATAAAATCAATAAGGCTGGCCCTGCCACAGCCAGTATATGTGGGACACTGCAATAAGGGGTCACTAACTAGGCTATTGATAAAGCCTAAGTCATTCCCTACAAGGATAGAGTTTAAGGCTTCACCCTGGTGCAAATGAATGAAATGGGGCTGGGGCTGACCCTCAGTATCTACCAGCCCGCACACACAGTGGAACTATGTTTACAGGTTGTGCAATTAAAATCTCCTGCCAAAAGGATACATTACGGTTGCCACTTCCTGATAATTTGAGTAATCTCATTTTGTAGGGATTCCATAACCTGACAGTTGTTCTGATCAAAGATGTTGTGGTACTAATTCACCAATGGTATTTTGACTTTAATAATTAATTGAAACCGAGGTGACGAATTTAAACAGCAGGCTTTAATAGATCAATATTTTACAACTATGAACATCGCTATCCCACCCTTGGCCCTCCCTACGACTGATGGTAATGCAGGAACACAGAAAGACCAATACCCTCTATGGTAAAATCATCTCTGGACCAGGTTTACTGTAGGCAAATGATGTTGAAGCCTCTGATATATACTAGCCATTCCTCGTTTGTTATTTTGGAGCAAGCTCCTGCAATATTACATGAAATACTTTTAGACGGATGGGTAGCATTTTCCTGACTAAATAAACCCCCAGGTGTGTTAGTGGGTCCATAGGGTATAATGCACACTGAGGACGTGGACCCTTCAGCGGAGGGTTCTCCAACGTCTGTGGCATTCCCTGGGTTGTTACGTGCCTGTGCCGCACATCCATCCGCTACCTCGCTGATGTGGACTAGTAGTCAATTGTTATCAGTGAGGTCTGAGAGAGTTTCATAGTGATTCGGGAGGGTGAACGGCAGTGGCTGTGAGCGAGTAAAAGTTCTTCATCCTGTAGGGATCAACGCTTCGCTCAAACTGTTTCTCCTATGGGGTGGATAGAAAAAACCCAGCGGGTAGGCCCTTATGGGGGAAACGCATATACCTAGGGTCCCTAAAACTAAGGACCACACAATCTCCCTCAACAGATTTTGCTGTGTAACCCAACCAACTCAACCGCCTGGCCATAATAATGTTATCTAACAGGTTAGCCTGAGGCGATATTTTACTATGGCACCAATGGGCTAATTTGTTGATGAGGCTTTGGCAATTTTCTCGACCAACACTATATACCCCGTAGCAAGACACTTTGAGGAAAGCCATCAAAGCAACATTAATCATTTGAAGTATTTTGCTACTGACACCATTCCGCCCTTACGAAGAGGTGGTAACAGGGAACAACTCCTGAGAAGGTTGGAAACAAAATACATTTTAGAGCTCAACAGTAAAATACCTAATGGCTTAAACATGAGTGAGGATTTTTACACTTGCCTATAACTCATGGTTGAAGGTTTTCAGAATTGCCCTAAGATACAACTGCCCCGAGGCCGACACTTTAACTACTTTATCAGGAAAACACGATGGGAGCACACTGCTAGCTTCTCCTCCGGATCGCCCCTCTGCATTATGGTATATGAAGTACGTCCAAACTGAAAAGTGTCAAAAAAAGTTCATGTGTGATTCACCAAAGTTGGTGCAAGTAAGTACTTGAATTTTCAGCATCTCTAGACACGAGACATGGCTCCTGTTTCGGGCTAGTATCCCTTATCAGTAGAGAAAAGTTCAGGGGTGGAAGAGAAGGCCGCCAAACAACCGTCACAGGCCTCAATGCCTCTTAGGCGCGCAGGTGCATCTCCAAAAGCTCGTCAGCTTGGGGGCTCACGGGAGCCCTTTAACAGGAAAACACGATGGGAGCACACAGCTAGCCTCTCCTCCGGATCGCCCCTCTGCATTATGGTATATGCAGTACGTCCAAACTGAAAAGTGTTGAAAAAAGTTCATGTGTGATTCACCAAAGTTGGTGCAAGTGAGTACTTGAATTTTCAGCATCTCTAGACACGAGACATGGCTCGTGTTTCAGGATAGTATCCCTCATCAGTAGAGAAAAGTTCAGGGGTGGATGAGAAGGCCGCCAAACAACCGTCACAGGCCTCGATGCCTCTTAGGCGCGCAGGTGCATCTCCAAAAGCTCGTCAGCTTGGGGGCTCACGTGAGCCCTTTAACAGGAAAACACGATGGGAGCACACTGCTAGCCTCTCCTCCGGAATGTACAATTAGTTTTGAATATGGTTTTACATTTTCCTTATTGACGGCTGTCAATTTATGAATAGTAAGCCATTATATATTTGCACTAGGGGGATCATCACTTGTACACATTATTTCATACAATAGGTCTTTACATGGGCTGAATCTGGCAGGCTGTTGCTCACTTGAGCTTCGTGTTTTTTATCATCGTTGCCAATAATCCACTTTTTTACATTTGTAAAGGGTTGCACTTCATGAATTGCTTTTACACAAGGACGTCCATTTATTACATTGGTTTTTAACATATTATATTTATAATATTGTTTTACAGTCCACCGTGATTTTTATACCTCCTTGGGATTTTAGAGACGGTATCTAATTCCTTGTATGTTGTATTTAGATGTTTATTTCTTTATTTAAATATTTATTTATTGAATATAAATGGAGCATAGGTATTGCATGAAGGTTTGCACAGCATTTCACATTCTGTACCCTGCGGAAGTTTGCACATTAGCAATAATCAAATTGTGTTTTATTGCCTCACTATGAGGAGTATCATTTCAAGTAACACACATTGCTTTGCCGGCTATTTCCTTGTTTCAAACCATGTGACCTCACGTGTGATGCACTATCACTGTAAAAACAAAAAAATGGCAGAGGATAGCGTCTTGTGATCAAGGACTCGGACGAGTCTGAAACGCATCATGGTGGAGGTGCGGGCGGTTGCCAAATAAACCCGTTTTTGCACAAGAAACCTGGGTCTGCCTTCCGCTTTTCTAAGGATGATTGGAGTTCTGTGAATGCGTATGTATATATACATATATATTACCTACTGGCGGTCGCCAGTAGGTAGTTAAAGTTAGGACCTAGCTACCATAGGAAATCCGCAACATTCTATTGGGAATAACTTTGGCGCCGGTTGAGGAATTTGCGTGTAATTTTCCAAAATTTTGGCCAGCTCCGCTCCACTACTTCCCTGCAAGTTTCGGGGGGATTCGTGAAGTGGGGGCCGAGAAAAAAGGGGGGTCCCAAAACATGTTGTCCCATGTTAATTTCCATAGGACGTTCTGACACCGCTACAGCCCGAACCGCTGAACGGAATTACGCCAAACGTTGCCAAATTGTAGGGACTGGTACACAGAAGTGCCTTTGCTATATTTGGTGAAAATTGCTCCAGTGTTTTTTTCGAAAATTAACTTCAAAAACACATATATATCTATAGGCGCGCTTCGAGCGCTCACCGGTACGCGTACCGGGGAGCGCACCCGGCGCGCTACGGGAGTGCGCGAACGGAAAGCTGATTGGCTGTCGGATGTCTGTCAACATTCTAAATAGTCCGGAGAGTCCGCCATCTTGTGTCTCGGTAGAATCGAGACACAAGAGGTGAAAATAAAAAGGAGGAAATTATTGAAAGGGGGCAGGGTAGACACCCTCTGACCCCCTAGGTATTCTGAGGGGGTCTAGAAGGACCCTGAAGGGCAAAAAAACTATTTTTTTTTGTTGAAATTTTTGCGGGGTGAGCGCTGGGTGCGTTCCCGTTTGCGCTCTCCGGTACGCGCACCCTGAGCGCACCACGGGGAAAAACTGTGAAAAAAAATTAGAGTAAAAAAATTATTTAGAATGCTTAGAGGTAGGGTAGCTCTCAAAAGAGCTGTTGTGTTATGTGGGTGTTTTTTGTACCTACAACTAGGTACCGATGCAGAGTCTAAAATTTAAGAGAAAGACTGTGTTCCCCTCATCTGAGAAATGTACACCGTGTCCTCTGTAGATATCTTGCATGTTGTAATGCAAGTTATTGTGGTATATGTAACTCATACCATAGTCTCTCAGGAAAGTAGGAACAGATCCTTTTGGGACCGCCTGAAAAGGCCTAGGGGGTGAGGGGTCGTCTACTTTGCCCCCTTTTCACGTTCTGAACTATTATATTTCTCTCTCTTCTGTAACTACACAAAATGGTGGCGATAGGGTGCATGAGAGACAGATACTGAGAGAAAGGAGGCTGGGGATGAAGAAGAGATGTCAAATACACATTGGAGATAATATAGTGGGAGAAGGGAAGTAAATATGAGTAAACTTACTATGTAACATAAAAATGTTTCACTCTATACTATAAGTCTCATTTTATACTACAATCACTTCGCCACTACCTCATAAATTAGAAATAAAAATGAATAATGTCTCAAACAATTTTAAATTTCTAAATATAAATTTATTCTACTGAATTTTCATAATTTAAAAGAACAATTAACATGTCCACGTCAGGAATTTCGTCTTCAATCATATCATCCGGAATCTCCTCATGAAAAGTCTGCAATGATGATTCTTGTAACTCTATAAACTCCAAACATTCGATAAATTCGCCATCAAGAGATTGATCCAAAAAATCATTCAAGTCATCTCCTCCTTGTGAAAATAGTTCATTATTGGTGCTGTCAATTTCAATAAATGTAGTGGATAATTCAAAAGAGATTTCCACGGTCTCATCATTGTGATCCATTTTTGCTGTAAATTGCAGAAAAAAATAATCACTTTTATTTATCGTTTTTAGTAATACATAATATAAAACTAACTTTATCAAGTATTTAGTTCTTTAAAATTAATTGGGCAGTGTATAGTATCAGGCAGGAACTAGAAATATAAAGCACTGCATGTGATGAAGCCTATCTTAATGCATAATTATTACAGAAGGACTGTAAATAACTAACCGAAAACATTTTTTCAAATTATCTTAAAGTGTACAACATAGTTCCCCTTACAAATTAACAACTCACCTTTTTGAAAGTAGGAGAAGAGTTAGCACTGTGTAAATCAAACACCACAAATTGAGCACCAAAAATTCCTCACAAATGTACCTCAGACAGTAGTATCACAAAATGGCCGTGTTTTCCTCTTATTTTAGATATATACATAACCAATGAAACTTCATCACACACAAATACAAAACCAAAGTAACATTTTGATTGGTTCTAAATTTCAACTCTTTCAAATATGTTTTCCCCATGCAATTTTCCATAGGACATTTAGACATGGCTACAGCCTGAATGGCTGAACGGAATTACACCAAACTTTGAAAAATGGTAGGGACTGGTTGGTAGTAGGGCCTTTTCCATATTTGACTTAAATTGCTCCTGTGGTTTTTTCGAGAATTAATTTCAAAAACACATATATATCTATAGGCGCGCTCCGAGCGCTCACCGGTACGCGTACCGGGGAGCGCACCCGGCGCGCTACGGGAGTGTGCGAGCGGAAAGCTGATTGGCAGTTGTATGTGTGTCACCATTCTAAACAGTCCGGAGAGTCCGCCATCTTGTGTCTCGGTAGAATCGAGACACAAGAGAAAAATAAAAAGGGGGAAATGATTAAAAGGGGATAGGGTAGACACCCCCTGACCCCCTAGGTTTTCAGAGGGGGGCCTAGAAGGACCCTGAAGGGCAAAAAACTTTTTTATTTTTTTATTTTCGCGGGGTGTGCGCTGGGTGCGTTCCCGTGTACGCTCTCCGGTACGCGCACCCTGAGTGCACCACGGGAGAAAAACAGTGTAAAAAATTAGAGTAAAAAAATAATTTAGAGTGCTTAGAGGTAGGGTAGCTCTGAAAAGAGCTGTTGTGTTATGTGGGTGTTTTTTGTACCTACAAGTAGGTACCAATGCAGAGTCTCAAATTCAAGAGGAAGACTCTATTCCCCTCATCTGTAAAATGTACACCATCTCTTCTATAGGTGCCTTGCATGTTGTAACGCAAGTTGTTGTGGTATATGGAACCCATACCATAGTCTCTGAGGAAAGCAGAAACAGTTTTATTCACATGTTTCCTTGCTTTCTCAATCTGTGGACAAAATTGGTTGGACCAGTTCCATTTTTGCCTTTGGCAAATATTAGAAAATACCAAGGCAGTTTTTGGAAAAAGTGACATCAATTGCCCAAAGATGTCCTTTAACAGCATTTCCAGACCAACCCCAGTCAAAGTGCCCAAGTCATTGCCACCACAGTGCACAATTATGAGGTCAGGGTGTGGTAGATGCATAAAGGATTTTATCAATGGTATCAATTGGTGACTTCTCAATCCTCTCTGTCCAATCCACACAATGTCCTCTCACTTCCTCAGTCCCCTTCCCTCAGTCCCTCTCTTTTAGCCTTACTTTCTCCGTCCCTTGAGTCTCTCACTTCTCTTTTGTCTCACTTACTCCCTATAACTCACCCACACTCCCTCACATACCTTTCTTTGTTCTCTCACTCAGTCCCTTTCTGTCTCTCTTTCTTTCACTGCCTCTGTGTCCTCACTCCTTCACTCCCCTTGTCTCATGCTCACTTGCCTTTATCCTCCCTCTATCTTCCCTCTTTCCTCAACCTCACTGCTCTTCACTCACCCTCCATCACCCTTGTTCCCTAACTCCGGTTCCCTCAGTTATCCTCATTCATCATCCTTCACTCCCCTTCCTCTTTCTCTCCTCAAGCACTCACCTTTTACCTTTGCTTTACTTCTATTCCCCTTCTTTCCTTGCTTTGCTCCCTCAGTCATTCCCCTTCCCTCACTCACCTAACTCCCCTTTACTCACTCTTTTTCTCACTCCCTCTATTCTCTCATATTCTCACTTGTCTTCCCTCACTCCCTCTCTGTTACCCTCACTCCCATTGTCCCCTCACTGTCTTACGACCCTACATTCACCCTCACTCACCTTCCATCCCTCAATGTCATGAATCCACCATCACTCACTCCTGCTTCCCTGTCACTCACTCTCCTTTCTTTACTCCCCTTTCTTTCTTTAGTTTTCCTAATGCACATTCCTTTAGTATCTTACTCACTTTCACTTCATTTCTCTCTCCTTCTCTTGTTCTCTGTCACTGAATGTATCCATGTCATTATCCTTCTAGTAATTTGCTCTCCCTCTATTTCTTTTTCACTCTCTCTGACCTTCACCATTCCTTTGTTTTCCTTTCTGAGTCCTTCACTCCTACTTTATCTCTTACTACCCTTTTATGACTTTTAATCTCCTGCTTTCTCTCTTGTATTGTGAAATATATATTATAAATATTCTAACCTACTTTTTTTTCTCTTCCACAGATATTAAATTTACTGAAAATATGTAATTAAGTTTACATTACTTATAAGGTAAGTTTGACGTACAAAATGTAGTTTCTCAACACTCTTTTCCTTAACCTCACTACTCTTCTCTCACCCACCCACACCCCGTTCCCTGACTGCGCTTCCCTCACTTATTCTCAATCCCCATGTTTACTCCCCTTTTCCTCACTCCCCTCCCACACTCACCTTCTTTCAAACCTTCTCCTTCATTTCTCTTCCTTTCTCTTCCTTTCCTTCGCTCCTTCACTCTTTTCCCTTCCCTTACTCTCCTTACTCCTCTTCACTAACTCCTTCTCTTACTCCCTTTGTCCTCTTACTTCTACACTCCCCTTCCCTCATTCTCTCTCTGTTAGCCTCATTCTCTCCGTCCTCTTAGTCTCTCACTCCTCTTCTGGCACGCTCACTCCCTATAACTCAGACACACTCCCTCACTCACTTTCTTTCAGATCTCCTGTTTTACTTCCCTTCCTCTCTCTTCCCTTCCTTCGCTCCTTCACTCTTTTCCCTTCTGTTACTCTCCTTACTCCACTTCAGTAACTCTTTCTCTCAATCCCTCTGTCCTCTTACTTTCTCACTCCCCTTTCCTCACTCTCTCTCTGTTACCCCCATTCTCTCCGTCCTCTTAGTCTCTCACTCCTCTTCTGTTACGCTCACTCCCTATAACTCAGCCACACTCCCTCACTTATCTTTCTTTGCTCCCTCACTCAGTCCTCTTCTCTCACTCTTTCCTTCACTTCCTCTGTCTCCTCACTCCCTCACTCCCCTTGTCTCACGCTCACTTGCCTTTATCCACTCTCTATCATCACTCTTTCCCCAACCTCACTGCTCTTCTGTTACCCTTCCTCACCCCGTTCCCTTACTCCGCTTTCCTCACTTATCCTCATTCCCCTTGTTCACTCCCCTTCCCCTCACTCACCTGCCACACTCACCTTCTTTCAATCCCCCTACTTCACTTCCCTTCCCTTCTCGTCCCTTTCTTTGCTCCCTCACTCATTTTCCTTTCCTCTCTCACTGCACTCCACTTCACTCACTCCTTTTGAATTTGTAAAGAATACAGCTCTTTTTGGAGCATTGGAGGTAGTTCTAAAAAGAACTGGGTTTTTTCTTCTTTTTTAGGTTTTATTTTGTTTTTTACTTTTTCCGAACGTTTTAAAAAAAAATTGGTATTTTTTCTGAACAAAAACAAAAATAGGGAATGCCAAACTGCTCAACAGGAGCAAAAAAAAGGGGAAAACATAGGGCTGAGGAGGGCAGCGATGTTCTTCCCTTTTACGTACAATTAGCAGAATACTCTGCTCTTCGTAACAAAGCAGTTCGTCACACTGCTTACATCTAATGGTGATGTCAGTAAAAACAGGCTGAATGTTGGGTATCAGCTCCACTGCTCTTCCTCTCCCCGATGATGTAGCTCCTCCAGTGGAAGTTGAGGCGCCATCTCTCGGGGGATTACGTGCCAGGTCCCTGACACTCTCCCGGGCATAGTTCTGGGGGTGCCTCCTTTGAACATGCCTGATCATTGTTGAGTTGCCAAAACTATATTTTTTGGTGTGGTCACCACGAGAAAGAACAGTGTGGCAAATCTTACACTCCACCCCAGGAGCATTTACCTTCTTGTCCCCTGGTGGAATTGAAAAAAATTTCCATATAAAGTGCTCCTTCACTTTTGGCTGAGGAGGGTCCTCCTGGAGAAACTCATCAGTCCTCACTGCTGCTTGGTGGTCTGGCAGCCTTTGTTTCCACTGAATTGAAGAGCAGAAGGGAATAGGTCTTGCTGTCTTCAAAGTGAAAGAGGTAGTGAAGGAAATGGGTGGGGTTTTCATTAGTTGTAAAAAAAAACTGTTAACAACCAATGAAAAGTGTTATTTTAAGGTCACATGTCTTGACGCGCTTACGCTGCGCGCACCGGAGCGCTTTCGGGGGCGCTTACGCGGCACGAACATAGGTGCTTCCGGGGGCGCTTACGCGGCCCGCCTGAATGACGTTTTGCTGGCTATTCGGAAATGTGTTTAAAGTTAAAATACGGTTATTTAAAATCAAAAATACTACTTTTATAAGTATGCCACTGAATGTCTTGCATTATTATTTACTTTAAATACATACTTTTTTTTTCCGCACGCGGGAATAGCGCTCTCGCTGCGCTCTCGGGTGGGCTTACCGGTGCGCGCACCCTGAGAGCTCCAAGACAAAATGATTAAAAAAAAAAACACATGGAAAATAAATTGAAAAATTATTTTTAGAAAAAAAAATAATAATAATAATAATTAATAGTTATAAAAAACAGCTACTAAAAAAACTTAATAATTCACTTTAAAAATGACCCCTGACCCTGTTCTCAGGGCCGGTCGCTCCACGCACCGCACTGCCCCCCCCCCGTGAGTGCACCCGAGTCGTTCCCACTGCTGCTGCCTGAGCCAGCCCTGCCACTGAGTATTGTGCCATAATTCTGTATTTTTGTTTTTTGTATTTTGTTGCCCTGTGACTGTTTTTTCGTGTTTCCTTGTTTTCCCTCGCCGCCCTGCGCGACAGTCTTCCCGCTCCCCGCCGCTGCTCCCCTGCGGCCCGCCCCCTTTTCTTTCTGTAACCCAGCTCCCTTCCTATTCGCCGCCCCGCTCCCGTCTCCCAGCTGCTCCTCCCTCCCACTTGGCCATTTATGGCAGGGACCACGCGGAGGTGAGCTGTGACCACTGACCCTGTTCTCAGGGCTGGTCGCTCCACGCACCGCATGGCCCCCCCGTGAGTGCGCCCGAGTCGTTCCCACTGCTGCTGCCTGAGCCAGCCCTGCCACTGAGTATTGTGCCTTAATTCTGTATTTTTGTTTTTTGTATTTTGTTGCCCTGTGACTGTTTTTTCGTGTTTCCTTGGTTTCCCTCGCCGCCCTGCTTGACAGTCTTCCCACTCCCCGCCGCTGCTCCCCTGCAGCCCCGCCCACTTTTCTTTCTGTAACCCAGCTCCCTTCCTATTCGCCACCCCGCTCCCGCCTCCCAGCTGCTCCTCCCTTCCACCTCGCCATTTATAGCGGGGACCGCGCGTACGCGCAGCGAGCACGCGCTGCGGGTGTGCGGATTGTGCGCCAAAGGCAAGCCCGTCTGCGCCCGTCCGTGCCTGGCCCGCGCCCAGCGCCAGGACCCCTGGCCCCCGGCGATGCCAGCCCACACGACGGACCTACGACGCCGCCACCCTCAACGCACTCAATCCCGACCGGAACCCCGCCTGCTACCGAGCCACCCCGAAATGCACCCACAGACCCTTCAGCTGCCAAGCCTGCAAGTTCGCCTGCCTCCGGACCTGCACCGCACCCAAAAGACCAGGCACCAGTAACAACCACCTCAAGTGCATCCTGCTCAACACCCGCTCCGTCCACAGACATGCCGTCGAACTCTGGAACCTGCTCGACACAACATCACCAGACGTCGCCTTCCTCACGGAAACCTGGATGAACGCCTCCTCAGCGCCCGACATCGCCATAGTCATCCCGGACGGATACAAGATCACCCGGAAGGATCACGTCAACCAGACCGGAGGAGGCATCGCCATCGTCCACAGGAACACCATCCGCATCACGACCAACTCCGACGACACATTCACCGCCACCAAGCACCTCCACTTCCAGATACACACCGACCCCAAGACCACCCTCAGAGGCACCATCATCTACAGACCCCCGGGACCACGCACCCAATTCAGTGAAGACATCACAGACTTCATCAGCCCGCACACCCTTCCCTCCGCTGACTACATCCTCCTAGGGGACCTCAACTTCCACCTGGAGAAAAACAGTGACACCAACACCACCACCTTGCTGGACAACCTCGCCAACCTCGGACTCAAGCAACTGGTGAACATCCCCACCCACTAAGCCGGCCACACGCTTGACCCCGTCTTCTCCTCCAGCAAGCACATCTCCTTCAACCACTCCACCAGACTTCATTGGACGGACCACAGCTGCGTCCACTTCAGCTTCAGAAAAACCATGACCCACCAGCACCCGCAACAGACTCCTCGCAGGAGCTGGAGCAAGATCACCGCCGACCAGCTCACCACCTCCCTCAGCCAGAACCCTCCCGCCAGCGCAACGGACCCCAACGAAGCAGCCCGCACCTTCACACAGTGGCTCACCAACTGCGCCGACGACCTCGCACCACTGAAGAACCCCCCCAGCAGACCCGGCAGCAAGAAAGCCTTGTGGTTCACCGACGAACTCAAAACATCCAAGAAAAACTGCCGCACCCTTGAAAAAGCCTGGCGCCACGACCAGACCACAGAAAACATGACTGCCCTCAATAACGCCACCCGCAAACCCCACCAGCTGATCCGCACCGCCAAAAGGACAACATTCAAAGAACGACTGGACAACAACACCCACAACAGCAAGGAACTCTTCAGCATCGTCAAAGAGTTCTCTAACCCCAACGCCGGAAACAACAACATCACACCCTCACAAGACCTGTGCGACTCACTCGCCACCTTCTTCCACCGCAAGATCGCCGACATACACAACAGCTTCGGCGCACACACCACGCACCCAACCACCGAACCAACGCCCCCCACCACCACCCTCTGCAACTGGACCCCGGTCAGCAACGAAGACACCACCCGCACGATGAACACCATCCACTCTGGATCACCAACCAACCCCTGCCCCCACCACGTCTTCAACAAGGCCGACTCCATCATCGCACCCCAACTCCGGGACATTATCAACATCTCCTTCAACACCGCCACCTTCCCGGAGAGCTGGAAGCACGCCGAGCTCAGCGCCCTCTTGAAGAAACCACCAGTGAACCCCACCGACCTCAAGAACTTCCCGCCATCTCGCTCCTCCCTTTTCCTGCCAAAGTCATCGAGAAGACCGTCAACAGACAGCTCGCCGCCTTCCTCGAGACAAACGGATCCCTCGACCCTTCGCAATCCGGCTTCCGCGCCAACCACAGCCCTGAGACCGCCCTCATCGCAGCCACCGACGACATCAGATCCCTGCTCAACAATGGGGAAACAGCGGCCCTCATCCTCCTGGACCTATCTGCGGCGTTTGACACTGTCTGCCACCGCACCCTAGTACAGTGCCTCAACAACATCGGAATCCAAGGGAAGGCTCTGAAGTGGATCATCTCATTCCTCGCCGGAAGAACCCAGAGAGTCCGCCTCCCCCGTTCAGATCCAAGGCCACCGAAGTCATCTGCGGCGTACCACAAGGATCCTCACTCAGCCCCACCCTCCTCAACGTCTACATGAGCCCCATCGCAGCCATCGCACACCAACACAACCTCAACATCATCTCCTACGCCGACGACACCCAGCTGATCCTATCCCTCACCAACGACCCCGCCACCGCCAGAACCAGCCTGCACGAAGGGATGAAAGACGTCGCCGAGTGGATGAAGAACAGCCGGCTGAAACTGAACTCAGACAAGACGGAGGTCCTCATCCTGGGATCATCGCCCTCCGCCTGGGACGACTCCTGGTGGCCCCCTGCCCTGGGCACCACCCCCAAGCCAACAGACCACGCACGAAACCTGGGCTTCATCCTGGACTCCTCCCTCTCGATGACCAGACAAGTCAACGCCGTTTCGTCATCGTGCTTCAACACCCTGCGCATGCTCCATAAGATCTTCCGATGGATCCCCACCGAAACCAGGAAGACAGTCACCCAGGCACTCGTCACCAGCCGTCTGCACTATGGGAACACCCTCTACGCGGGAACCACTGCCAAACTACAGAAAAGACTCCAGCGCATACAGAACGCCTCCGCACAACTCATACTGGACATCCCTCACCACAGCCACATCGCAACCCACCTGAGAGACCTGCACTGGCTCCCCGTCAACAAGAGGATCACGTTCAGACTCCTCACCCACGCACACAAGGCTCTCCACGACATGGGCCCGAAGTACCTCAACAGCCGCCTCACTTTCTACACACCCACCCTCAGCTTCGATCGGCCAGCCTCGCCCTCGCCACCGTACCACGCATTCGCAGAGCCCCCGCTGGAGGAAGATCCTTCTCCTACCTGGCGGCCAAGACATGGAAATCCCTCCCCATCCACTTACGGCTGACCCAGGACCACCTCTCCTTCAGGAAACAACTCAAGACCTTGCTTTTTGAGCAGTAATGGACCCCTCCCCCCAGCGCCTTGAGACCCTACGGGGTGAGTAGCGTGCTATACAAATTGCTGATTGATTGATTGATAGGTTACAAACTCGATATAGCAAGGAATTAGCTTTTAAAAAACCTTTGAAATTCACTGAAAAAACCATAGGTTTCACAATCGTTATAGTTAGGAATTAGCATGTAAAAAACCTTTGAAATTCACTGAAAAAACCATAGGTTTCACACCAGTTATAGTTAGCTGAACATTTTACTCATACAAAACCATTGAAATTCCCACGTTACAGTTAGTTGGACTCCTTATAACTCGCGCGCCCGCAATCCACTGCTGATGATGTCACATATTACATCATTCATGACATGGTCAGTGACATCACTGATGACATCTCAAATGACATCACTGATGACATCACTGATGACATCTCAAATGACATCACTGTTGACATCACTGATGACATCTCAAATGGCATCACTGATGGCATCACTGATGACATCATCCAGTGTCTGTGTGTTTCTGTAAAGTTTAAATATGTTTTACATATTGAAGTATGAGTGAATGTATAAGTGTCTGGATGAAGGATTTAGTAGGTGCGTGACTGACTGTATGAGTGAGTGATTAAATGTGTCTTACTGAATGCATGGGTTAGTGACTAAACTGTCTGAATGTGTGCATCATTATGTCTGTTGTTGTGTAAGCTGCTGCATGTGTTGATCAGTAGCTATATGAGTGGCTATATGAGTTATTGATTGGTTACCCAAGTATTTATATGTGAGGCTGCGTGTGTGTGTGGGTGGCTAGGAGGTGTGTGACTCTGTGCATACATGTGTGAGCGGTTGATTGAGTTGTAAAAGAGAGTAAGTATGTGTTAGTCTATTTTTGAATACGTAAGGTTTTGTGTGTATAACTGTATAGATGAGAAAATGGGAGTGTGATTGATTCTTTGCATGACTGTCTAGGTGTGTGAGTATCTCCATGGATGAGTGCCAGTGTATGAGTGTCTGTATAGGTGTATGAGTGCATATGATTGTGTTGTATTGATGAGTGTTTGTATGTATGAGGGATTGTATGTGTGAATGAGTGAATGTGTGTGTAGACCTAGGAATCAGTGTGTGCGTATGTAGTTACTGGTATTGGTGTGTCAATGGTTTCAGCAATGGTAATTTGTATTTAACACTGGGTGTATCAAAGGTTAGATTAGAGTGTAAGGAGGTGCATCTTATTATCACATGGATGATGTCATCAGTGATGTCATCAGTGATGTCACTGACCATGTCATGAATGATGTAATATGTGACATCATCAGCAGTGGATTGCGGGCGCACGAGTTATAGTGAGTCCAACTAACTATAACGTGGGAATTTCAATGGTTTTGTATGAGTAAAATGTTCAGCTAACTATAACTGGTGTGAAACCTATGGTTTTTTCAGTGAATTTCAAAGGTTTTTTAAATGCTAATTCCTAACTATAACGATTGTGAAACCTATGGTTTTTTAGTGAGTATATATATATATATATATATATATGGTGCCGACCATGGGGGGCAGCCTCAAATCCCCGCAGTCCCTGTTAGTTCCCCGCCTCTAGGGGGAGCCGGCAGTGCTCCTGCACATAGGGAGAAGCAATAAATGCTTTTCCTGCTCCCGCCCCCTGGGAAAGAACCTACAGTTTTCTCTCACTTGGCGGGAGCTGTCAAAGCTCCCACCAAGCGAGAGCAAACAACTATGTCTTGAGGCTGGACACTTCAAGGCATATGGCGGTGGTCCCCAGGGCCATTATTAGCTCCAGGAAAATGGCTGAGCAGTCCCCCTATTTAGTTTACTTAGGGCCAACCCCAGAGAGCTGGTAGTCCCCGGGGCTGGAAACAGGCCAAGAGGGGCGCCATCGGACCCCCCTCAAAGTAAAAACGTACCCATGCCCCAGGGAGGTGGCTGAATATGGCCCAGGAGGGGTGCCACACGGCCCCTTTGATAAATTCCCTTCGCCCAGGGGAGGTGGTAGTCCTTGGGGCAATTTTAAAGTAAGGAGTGGTGGTCCCCATGGCCCCATTCTTATTTCATGATCAAGCCCCAGGGAGGTGGCAGTCCACGGGCCATAACAGACCTACAGAAAGGGGCCACGTGGCGTCCCTCCTCGTATTTCCATATTCGCCTAGCCCTGGGAAGGTGGCAGTCCCCAGGGTCCATATTAGTAATGGGGAGGGGGCCACATTCGCCCCCTCCCCATAATATATATAAATATAAGCCCCTGGGACCTAGTTAAAATACAAACAAGCACAGAAGACCGCAATTGTGTTTTTTTAAATCATTTTCACTGGGATTCACGAGTCCACCTGCAATTGTCGCTGTAAACATTTAAAAAAAAATTGTTTTGTCCCTGGTAGTGTCCCGGGTGGACCCCACCACCAGGACTACCCTGCCCCTTCTTTTTTAAATCTTTTTTTGGGACTCAGCTGAGACCTTTACTGTCAGCTAAATACCACAATGAGTATGTAACAACGTTAACTGTCCTGCGTGGACGCATTATGCTGACTTTCCGCATGCTACCATGCACTAATGAAAGATGCCCATGTGATATCGTGAGTAAGTATTTGTGAAATTACTATTGGGACCCTTTATGCTGGCTATCTGAGGGACTCTTTCCTGAAAATAATAGCATCACTACGCGGTAAGATTCTTCAATACGGAAGAGTTTTTGGTATTTGGATGGTTCTCTATGATAGCAGAGGTATTTATGGAATGGGCGTCTTATAGTTCAACTCAGAAATTTACAGCTTCATTTATGACAGTAGTCATGGTGCTTATGCAGTACTCTTTCTTTGCATAATAGGGTCAGCGTATTCCATGACGAGCATTGATAACATGAATCAGTTAACGGGGCCTAGGGACCTGTGAAATTAAAGTCTAACCTCAAACTGGTAGGCTATATTACAGTAGCAACGCTTGATAGTCTTAACAACAAGGTAATCATGGTGAGACATTTTAATGGTTATCGCTGGGTCTTTATTTCGTGCAGGCACCGACAGTATAAAGTGCATGCAGCATTTAAGTAAATGGTAAGCGTAAATCTACACACATTGTGTGGTTATCACAAATCACTGGGTGTGACCAGGAAATGCTTGCAGGGTTATCAGTCAGGGCACAGTTTGTTATGCACCTTTTCCTTTCTTTTCTTTGTTTTGTACATGTCATATAGAGGACAGTTGAGCGACATGTAAGAAGGCGGATCTTTTCTGGGTTCCCTCTAAAATGCATGAGCACAGTGGGATTTGGTTAATCTTTAACATGGATATTAATTTATTGTATGTCTCAGGTAATCTCTCCCTTTTTTCGATTGCTTTGTCAGTAACCCATTTTCTCTATGATATATAACATTTATGCAATCAAACAACTAAAATGCCCATCAGCTACTTGTTACGTAGACAGGGGACCGACCTACTTGCTATTTTATGTTTGTTTATGTCTGTTTTATTCTAGTTACAATCTTTGTCCCCTGAAGAAGGGAGTGCATCCCGAAATGCATTGGGCAATTCAATTTTGTAACGATTGGAATTACAACAATAAATTATGTATTGTATGAAGGAATATGACATATCTAGGAATCAGATGGAATTAGAAGTAAAGTTGTAGACTACAGGATTGTTCTTTGTACTAGAGCAGAAAATATTACTTGTTTCATTATTAGAGGTTTTGAAAAAAATCATTTATAAAGGATAAAGGAGATTTATGTTTTATTTTTTTTATTGATTTGATTGATTAATTCTTTTTCTTTGGGGTCCAAAGAATCAACATCTTTGGCAGTATTAATAGTTATGTATTACCATTTTTATTGTAAAGTTAGGAAGGTTAATGTAGTGGAGGTTAGTATTGAAACTGTCCTCAATAAAAAAAATGGAAACATAAACAACATATAGCCTTGGTGAAAGCATTCTTGAAGAAGCAATCTTTGAATCCTATTCACATTGACAATTTTTATAAAGGTTTCACAGTTCCTCGCCATTTGTAAGCTTGCATATAAGCAAATCAACTTTTCGGTCAATGTTATCTGAGTTTAAATCAGAAAGGAACACTGTTGTTGGCCTGTTTCTGGTGGTCACCTGTTCTAAGAATGGAAGTAGATCACAGCACTGTCGGGGTACTGATTCTTCTTGATTTGGTGGCAGTGTTTGACATCAACCCCTACATCTGCAATGAATACTGCAATAAAGGCATATGACACTGAGGCATTAAAACATGTCCTTGAAGTGAATGTTGCCATTCTACCCAATGATTGCATTCCCGCTATTTAAGGGAGTGATTTCTATGTTGCCGGTATGTATGCTCCGTTGCAACTGCAACAGAGCATACATACCACCAACACGAAGGTCTGCCTGCCCGCTGTAAATGCGGACAGACATTGAATTTGGCCACAGTGGAGACTACTCTGTCTCTGCTGTCGCTAAACTTCTCTGACATCCCAGGGAAATAATGGGTGGGGGAGAACTGGCTACATGTCCGTCCAACAAATTAAGATGGGCGGACATGTAGTTGTTTTCACTGTTTCTTACCTCAAGGCAAAACCTGACAGCAAGAAGCATTAAAAACATTATAATGCTCCCCCCACCATGGGAGAAGACTCCCGTGGCGAGTGGATCATTATATGTTTTTTTATATTTGTTTAAACTCTGTGCTACAGGGCTGCGTCCTGCAGACGCAGCCCTGTTTCAACAAGTAAAATGCATTGACAGGAACCTCTGTGACGGCGGTGCCCCCAATGCTTTTATAAATGAGCGCTTGCTTGGCAGTCATTTATAAATCAGGTGAGCAGTCCCTCCTATGGAGGAATGGCGGGTCATTCGCCTATATATATATCGCCCCCTAAGTCTGCACCACGACCCATAAACTGCTTAAGATTCATCCTACATCACACACAATCCAACAGAGCACCCTGTACATGAATCCACCTCTGCCCTAACATTCCAAACCTGAATATCTCCTGAACTTTTTTACTTGAAAATTATCTTCCACTACAAGCAAAATTAGAACAGTCCGGCCACCAAGCCAAACGTCTCATCAAAAACAACAAACACATGGGATGTTTTCCCACCCATCCATATCAAAGACCCATCCATCATCATCAGGAAACTCAAACTGACAAACTATTACCCTGATCATCTACCTGTCAACATTACCAAGGACACTTTTCCCATTGTTGAAGCCACCTGTTGTAGCTTGATCAATGCTTCTCTCTTCCAAGGCACCTTCCCTGAGTCTTCATTGATTAGGCAAATCATCACTATTGTAGAAATAACCCACTCTCACTCCGAAAATACTGTCCAGTTTCTGGCCAGTTTCTAGTCTACGCTTACTATTGATAGTTTTGGAAACATAGGTCACTAATTAAGTGAATAACTTTATTGCCAAGCAACACTTGCTTATTGGCTACCAGTTAGGTTTCCACAATGGTTTTAGCATTCAAGTGGCTGCTTCGAAGACTCTGTACAATGCGCCTTGCATTTTTGACAAAGGTGACTCCTGCCCACTCCTCCTCTATGACGTATTGATGAATTTCCTTACAGTCCTCCCGTGCAGTTTGATATGAAATGTGGAACATCTCATGGATATTAGACGCTTGTCCTGAGCGGATTTTCTTCTTTTCTCACTATCCAGCACCAAGTGGTGAAGATGAAGAATTTCTTCTTATAGGTGTTGGGAAAAAAATATATATATATATATATATCCATATAGATTCATATGTATGCACTACAAAAATGTCATGCTCAGATATATCACACTAACATGAGGCCCAGAGCTCCAAAGGGCTTCCTATCTGACCTTGTCTCGACAAGCTTCATCAGCTATTCTGAACCACCTTAGTGGTCACTTTGCTTGTCCTGACTTCATGTTAGTTTCCTTATCTGGTTGTGCAATTCGCTTACGCTGTAGATCTGCAGTATAATTGGCACAGTGCTGAGCCAGCCTTTCATGGTCTACCCATATCTAGCTGTTTATAATTGGCATGGGGGAGATTTTGCACATCCCTGTTAGCCATATTTGGCTCTGTGCCTTATTCTAGTTCCGCTGACATGGCCTTACTAAAATGTAAATAAGACCCAGAATCCAGTCACTCTGGGAAGAAGCAGGCTGAGATCACTAGTGGGTGACCTGACTTCTTCCTTGCTGATCACCAATGATGCACGGGCACCAATGAATACATTCCACATTGTTTCTGAGAAAACTACTGTGTCTGGTGAGTTTCATTCATTTGCTCCTGGGAGGGTGCAAAGTATTTCCCTAACAACAGGCAGCTGAAATTCTTTCACCAGGTGATAGGATTCAATCCTATCACCTGCTTTACTAAATTTGTATTTAGAGTTCCTGAATCTGATAATTGGGAATGCAGGCATATCCTTTCACAAATACGCATGTGAAATGCAAATTTACCTGAAAATATTGATATGTGAGTGTTGGACTTGGCCCTTTCCGAGGGCCATCCCCAAACATTTGCCTTTGCCCACCACTTTTTTCTGAATTATTTTTTGTTGGCTTTAGGGCTCTGCACACCTTTTCCACTGCTAACCAGTGATAAAGTGCCTGTGCTCTTTCCTTAAAAAACATGTTACATTGGCAAAGAAACAATTGACTTATTTAATGTACTTGTAAGTCTCTAGTAAAGTTGAACTATCTGTGACCAGGGCCTGTAAATTAAATGCTACCAGTAGGCCTGCAGTATTGATTGTGCCACCCAATTAAATAGCACTTTAAACATGTCTCAGCGTGTCATCACAGCCTGTGTGGGTGTGCAGTTAAAACTGCCATTTTGACATGGCTAAGTAAACCTTTTGTCAGACCCAAACCTTTCTTTATAATAGTGCATTGTATTTAAAACATTGCACATGTACGTTTAAGTTGTACATGTCCTGGTAGTGAAAAACTCTTACATTCATTTTTAAATACTGCAAGGCCTTCCTCTCCCATTGGATTACATTAGAATTACCTTATTACATTTTATAAGTGTAATTTCAAAATGGGAACAGGTACCCAGTTCATCTTTGGTGTCACAGGAATTGTAATGAAAAATCCTAACTCATGGTAAAGTCAGATTCTAAATTACAATTGTAAAAATGCCACTTTCAGAAAGTTACATTTTTCTTGCCTTAGCCATTTGGTTTCAGTATCCTGCCTCTGGGTCACATGACTGGGTGTAGTTGACAGTTGGGCATTGTGTATTCCTCTTAGACAGCCACACACATTGAGAGCTTAGGTGTGACTAGATGGACCATCACTGGCAGGATGGGAGAGAGGAGCTGGGCCCAGGCCCACTTGTGCTTGAATAGGCTGTGTCATGTCTTCAAACAAAGGGCTGATTTCCCCCTTTAGTTAATCTAGAACCAGGGCCAGGAAGGCAGGGCATTGTGTGGTTGAAAGACCTGTCACTAGAACATCCTCTCCACTTCAAAGGCACAACTGGGTATATATACTGAACTTCAGACACCACCATTTAGGTACACTTCTGGACCTATGGATACTCTGCCAGGAAGAAGGACTGCTATGCTGAGAATAGGACTGTCACTCTGCTGGACTGCTGCTCGGAACAGTGTCTGCTCTGCGGTGCTGTCCTGCTGCCTGCTACCCCATTGCCTCGGTGAGAAGGACTGGGCCTGCATCTCTTGAACCCAGAACTCAAACTGACTGCAAGGGCTAGCTGGCTGGCCACCTGACCTATGGCATCAAGGACACAACAGGCTTCCAACAAACCTGCACCCGGACTCTGCTATCTATGAGTAACCTACTTCCTTTTAGCTTTAAAAAGGAGCCTGTGTTCCTTTATTCAGTAATAAGGGGAATCTGTGTTGTTTTCTCAGAAGTGGAAATGAAATGTGCGTTTTGCTCCAGAGAGGGAACCAATGCTACTGTTTATTCAGGAATGTGCAATATATTGCTCAAGCAATGCTGCACTGTTTTATTAATTTTTGAAAATGGATGCACACTTTTATGTTCAGTAATTGAAAGAAATGAGTAATGTTTTCTCCAGAAATGAAAAGGAGTGGGTACCATTCTGTCCCTACAATGGAAATGAATATTTATTATTTTGATTCGGAGGCTGAAGGGACATAATCAGTATTGAAAATGAATGAACATTGTTTCGCTCCAGTAATGAAAATGATTGTTCGCTGGTTCAGTCATGCAATAGAAAGGAATGCCACGCTCTCTCGACTAAATATTTTTAAAATGCATAGTTCATCAATACATGTTATTCAAGTGGACTACCTCCCCTATTCCAACCTATCGCCAATATCATTCCTCTGAAAAATTATTTACTCGGTCCCACATCAAGGGGAGACTGTGATGGTTCTTCGGGACCAGGAAGCACTGAGAACCCTTGAAACTTAAAACATAATTGAAATAGTGTTGCTGTATAAACTGAAAGTATTTGAATAATTAAAAAAATATATATATGTGCCTGGGCCCAAGGTTTTACTTGCGTTTCTTGGTCAAAGGCTGATTATAAAAATTATTTCTGGTCCCAAAACATTTGTGCCAGTGGGCAGCACCTGCAACCACCTAAACAAATTAAGCAGATTTTTAGCAATCTGCGTTCAAACAAACCAGGTACTCCCCTTTTGGCCAAAAGCTGCAGTGAAACTAGGTCAAGGGGTGGAGGTTTCACAGCACACTTGCCACATTCTAACTTTCTGCTAGGCACCTTTGTTCCCTACGCTAGGCTCTGTAAACAAAGCCAGATTAAATAACCTGTGCTCACAAACTTCTCTAATTTTTTTAAGTAGTTTCACTACCTCATTTAGCTCCTTTACTGAAAGAGAAAACATGTTTATGGCACCAAGTGCTGAAAGTAAATTAAAGAACGCATGTACAAGTAAGCTCCATTAGTGCCACTTGTGTCATCCAAATATTAGAAGATAGTCAGTGTAGGTCGTCTTGAGGTATTTTCGCGCTCTATGCAAGACACATTTTTTAGAGTTTACCTCCCCTTTTTTTTGCATGCATGTGTCTCCAGATTTACTCCAAACACAGCAGTGCTAGAATGTTGTGGTGCCTGTGGTGGTCTTCATTTAAGTGACACCAGTTAACCGCATTATCTATGCATAGAATCCCCCCTGCCTCTTTGAGACCATGGAACTTAACAGTGAATGTCAATATCCTACATTATGTGCATTTTATGGACAGACTATTCTGCGCAATATAATGATAAGCTCGCCCCTTTCCTCCCTTGATAACAAACCACACACCTTCCCTTTGGATGAAACCCACTTGCCTGATGTACTAACCCCTCTTCAGGCACCATTGTTTAAATAAAGGTAAATATTTTAAGGGAGCTGTTCCACAAAGTAAAGGTGGTTGAAGGTAACAGTATGCCACCCCTAGGATTTTTATATCTCCAGGTGATATTGAAACATGCAACAACAAGCATCTTGAAGAAAAACTAAGAACAACTAAGAAAAGATAGGTAATGCCTGGAAAAGATATAAATGTTTGGGAAAAACCACATCTGGAAGGATCAAGCCAGGTCTCTGCTGAGGGAGACTCCCAAAAATGTAGCTGATTCAACAACTTGTTATTTTGTTGCACTTAATACTCCGAAAAACCTGTGTTTTATCAAGCTTTAATAAATTACTGCTTTAACAGCTCGTAATGCCTTAAGAGGCTTGGTGATACATATTGGCACATTAACATGGTACATTATTTACCACTCACCAATTATTTGTCCTCATCTGCAAGGCATATTCGAGACAGTTCCTTTGTTTATGAACCGCCATGAGTATTTTATTTTATTCCTTTTCTCCTCTGTGCAGTTTTTATTAGTCAACTTACTGATGTTGTTCCTGTTTTACGACTCATTATGAATATTATAATGTTGTAATTCTAGTATGATACCTGATTAACATATTACTTTAACTTTCTTTCTTTTTCCCTTCGTTCTTTTTTCCCTTCTCTCTCTTCTTCCTTTCTTCTTTTTCTCTCTTCCTCTTCCTCTTCTTCTTTTCTCCCCTCCTCTTGAAAACTTGAAAAATGCTATTTGGATTTTTAGGTACATCCTTTGACTATTGTTTTTGCTTTTTGGAATATCTCTTTATTATTGATAGGTTTCTTGTGTTCTTTATTCCGTTATATTATACATTTAGGGCCCGATGTAGGTAGGCATTTACCGGTCGGTAACGGCCGAATTCGGCCGTTACGACCGGTAAATGCCTTTTCCAATGTAGGGGGCATGTATTTACAGATTCTGTATTTTTACTGAATCTGTATTTACCGAATCGGTAAAATTACCGAATTGGTAAATACAGACTCGGTAAAAATACAGAATCTGTAAATGCGGATGTAGGTGGCGCTTTAAACAGTGCCACAGGCCCCTCAGAATCCGTTATTTACCATGTAATACTATTGCATGTTAAATAACTAATACAGGTGTACATGCACATCTGTGCATGTACACCTGTGCCATGTGACACACAGACATGCCCTAAGGGCATGTATGTGTGCCACATGGCACACAAGCCTGACATTGGGGTGCTACAGGGTGTCAAAGTGACACCCCGTTCCCCCTGGCAGGATTCGGTATTTACTGATTCGGTAATTACCGAATCGGTATTTGCCATTGATTCCTATGGGCTTCAAGGCCCATAGGAATCAATGGCAAATACTGATTCGGTATTTACCGAATCGGTAAATACCGAATCATACAGATTCGGTAATTTAAAAAGGAAAATTACCTACATCTGCCTACTTCCAATTTACCTACTCTTAAATACCGAATCGGTATGTAAATCAAAATTACCTGCATCGGGCCCCAAGTGTGCTATTTTTGGCCTATTTTCTTGTTAATATTGTTGTATATTGTACCTTTTCCTAATTCACTTCAATAAAGCTCTTTAAACTAAAAAAAAGAAAAAAAAACACATAGTACATTATGATTTTAACAACAGTTCTTTCTGTTTAGACTGGTACAATTAGATTGCTTCTTAGGAGTTTTCGACATCCCTGCCGTTACCAGTGCTGATCAGTGCTGAAAACTAATCAAGCCCTTTTGTATGGGTCATGGTCCAGGGGTGTTGACACAGTAAATAAGTAGATTTGATCAATATTTCCCCCATGTCCATCATCACAAGCACTCTGTTAAGAAAGTATATGACATAAAGTTGAGCGCTTTCTCAGCATCTAAAAGTATCAATGCGAGAAAATCTTCGATCGCTTCAGCTCGATGCAGTAAAAACATAGCAAGATTAGTGCACAGGTGGTCTTCGTGTCCATGACAAACACATGTTGTCCATCGGTTACCGAGTTGGGAACTAAACTTTTCAACTGTGAGGCAAAAATCTTTGCATATAGTTTAGTACGCACATTAACAAAGATTTTGGATGATACAGTTTGATAGATAGATGATAGATGTTGGGGACTGAGGTTGTTTCCTACTTTTAAGGAAAACAGCTTCTCTTGTAACATCATGGAATGACAGAGAATGATTGGCCAGGGTAACTTCCTGGTTCCCCGACGAAAACTTTGGGGCCAGAATAATGCCTTATTGAGTTCCCCCGGTAGTCCATCTGCCCCGGCAGCTTTGCAACTGGGGGTATATTTTATGCATTTTATAGTTTCTTGGAAATTTAACTCAGATTTTCTCTATCTACCAATATTTCCATAAAATCATTGGGAGGTCAATGTCAGTCAGATCAGCCCGAAGAGATGCTGTACCAGAACAGACAACTAGACCTTTATACAAGTTGTAAAAGAAGTTTGAAGACCGCCATGACTAATTGTAGGTCAGACACTAACTGACCACACTTGTTGGGAACAGCTTGAATCATGCCTCAAAGTTTGCTTTCCTTAGTCATCAAGGCCAGGGCCCTTCCAAATTATTCCCTAAATTGTAGCATTATGTTTCACCTGGTTAAAGTAGTTTTAAGTAATGTAAGGATTATACAAACATTTAGCTCTGCCGCAAACTCACAAAGTGGCAGGAAGCAGAGATACTGTTGAGGAATATCGCGAGGATTTGGAGGGTGTGCTGAACTTCAAGTTCTTGAACTTTGAGTAGAAGTTTGTATCAGACCAGGTACTTCTTGTTGTATGAAAACACAGTTAATCTGTTGCACACATAGGCTTCCAATATTTCCCAGACCCTACAGGCTGATGCTGAAGCTTTACTGATCCCTTGGATGTGTTTTCTTTGGATGTAAGATATGCAAGACAGTTTAGCATATTGGGCATGGGCATATTTTTTGTTACACCTCCGATGTCTTTTTAAGACAACACCCCACACTTATTGGGAAGATCAAAGAGGGATCGTAGACTGTTGTAGTGTGGATTCCAATTCTCACTCAGCTACTCAGGTCGTTGTAATGAGGGAAAGATGAATTGGGAAATAATGTTACAGTGAAGAGTGTAAGCGCCTTCTTTTACTCATGTGGCACTAATGCCACTGATTAAAAATATTTAGATTGAAACGATGAAACGTTTACAATTCTCCTCTAATATCAAAGCCCTTCCCATTCTGCCAGCACCAGTGAGAGATTGCTAAAAAATCATGGTTTCTCCATCTTGGCGCAGTAAAGAGACCAAAGGATTAGGGTGACGCTTATGGCCTGCAGGTGGACGATGAGCCAACATTCTTGTTATGTTATGTCATGCAGAATTGTTTAGCGCACTATCACCCGGGAGGTTATCTTGGTACTCTTGTGGATCAGTCATCACCTGGGAGGGTATTCTGGTGCTCTTGTGAGTCAGTCTTCCAAACAGATTTTAAAGTTGATCCGCTTCCTGATTGGAAGCCAGTGGGGGGTCTTCAGATTGGGAGCCGAGGGTGAGCGGGGGAGGTTAAGAACCAGCCTGGCCACTGTGTACTACAGGACCTGGAGCTTTGTTACGTGTTCTTCCTTTTTGGATGCTAGTAAAGCTTTGCCATAGTCTAGGCGGCTTATTAATAATCCCTGCACTAGTGGCATGCGAGAAGACAGTGGGACCCATTTAAAGATTTTTCGGAGGCTACGCATTAGTCCGTAGCATGTGCGAGACACATGATTGACGTGGTCAGACATAGAGAGTTTGTTGTCAATTATCACTCCAAGATTGCGTGCTGCTGTTTTAGGTGAATGAACCTAGGGTGGAAGCTCACCAGTTATTGGTCCAAAACTTTGGTGCATTTCCGAAGATTTTAATTTCGGTTTTACTAGCGTTAAGGTGGCGATGATTGTCATCCAATCATTAACGTCTACCATGCATTGCTTGAATCTGTATTTAGTATCAGTGGGATCTGGTCCAAGGGTGATTAGCAGTTGAGTGTCGTCCGCATACGACACTGTTTCAAAGCCATGAACTTGAATAACCTTGGCTAAAGGAGATACATACAGATTAAAGAGTGAGGGACTTAGGATGGATCCCTGGGGCACACCCTTGTCAATGGGTTGGCTGCTGGATGTAAAGGCTCCTATTTGAACCTTAGATCTACGGTCAGTCGGGTAACTGCTCAGCCAGCTCAGTGCGGGGCCCTCAAACCAAGTTCCAATAAGTGCTCCAGTAGAATGCAATGGGAAATGGTGTCGAAAGCGGCCGACAGGTCAAGTAGGACCAAGATGGCAGATTGTCTGGCATCAAGAGAAAGCCTGATGTTATCGACTATCTCCTGTAAGGCTGTTTTGGTGCTGTGAAAAGCCTGAAACCCAGATTGAGAGGAGTCCAATAGGTGTTTGCTGTGTTTAGATAGTTGTTCGTCGACCAGGGATTGTAGGACTTCCCGAAGAGAGGAAGGAAAGAGATACGTCGGTAGTTATTGGGCTACTTCGGGTCTGCGGTGGACTTCTTTCGGATGGGTCTGACTTTCCAGATTGAAGGCACAATAGACTGGAATAATGAAAGATTGAAGAGTTTGGCCAGACTAGGAAAGATGGCTGGTCCAATTTTGGACATAATCTGGGAGGAGACTGGGTCCGTAGGGGAGCTAGATTTAATCCTTGTAAGGGTGGATGAGATGTCTTCCTCAGTGACTAGGTGAATTTCACTGAGACTGTTGGAATGCGGAAGGTGATTATCGGTGCACCCCTCTGTTAGAGGTTTACTGGTTGTTTGAGGGAAGCGATCTGAGTTGGCTGACAAGAGAGGGGTTGGTGAATTATTTCAGAATCTTTTACTGTTCTTTGTGGGAGTTAGAGGCCTGAGTAATTCTGTCGCCTTAGTTGATATTTTTAGCTGCAGCAATGTGGTCCATATAGCGCCGGTGTATTATTTTGTAGACCTGTCTATCTGCGGCATTTTATGAGTGTCTCCACTAATGTTCTGCCTTTCTAATGGCTATTTTGACTGTTTTTAGGTCTGGAGTAAACCAGGGGGAAAGTTTATGAGGGTGTTTGACTTTTTTTCTTGGGTTGATTCTGTCAAGTGTCTGGCAGATTGCTTCCTCAAGGGATTTAGCTGCCTCATTGGGGAGATCCAATTCTGATGGGGAAGGGGGGACAAAATGAGAGGAAAAGGAATCTAAGTATTTTTTATTCAAGGACCTGCTTAACATAGGTTCTTTCTTGGGGTCTTGCCGGGTCGGACCATAGGACAGGAATTGGTCGACCTTCACCTAGGGGGCGTTGGTGAATAAGAGGACTAAGGTGTGACCTGCTATGTGGGTGGGACCAGTCACCAATTGATTGAGACCTAAAGTATTTAAGCTGGAAATAAGGTTGTTTGAATGCGAGTCAGATAAGAGTTCTGCATAGTAATTAAAATCCCCCAATAGGAGAAAGTTATCGGCAGCCAAGACATGTGGTGCTAATGCCTCAGTTAGATGGCTGGAAAAGTGGACTTTGTTGCCTGGGAGTCGATAGAGTAAGGCACCTCCCCAAGACCCCGTGGTTGAGCTTTTTATTTTAAAAATGCAGATTTCACCCCAATCTGTTTGAAGGGTGTCAATAGTGTGTAGTGTGGTATTCACCCTAAAAGCTATGGCTATGCCTCCGCCACTTTTATCATTTCAGTCCAATCTGGTCAGCTGATAGTCATGAGGGAGGACTGTAGAGATATCGGGTTGAGAAGACTCATGAAGCCATGTCTCGTAATAAAAAAAGAGGTCGGGTTTCTTGGAGTCTAGTAGAGACCAGATTTCTAGGGCATGTTTTGGGAGAGAGCGAGCGTTGCAGTATATACCAGTTAGGTTGTTATGGTTAGATGTTAAGGCATTATTTGAGGAATTACTAAGGCTTACTGTTGAGGAGGGCTGGTCACTGTATGAACAGTTTTTATGAGTCGTGGGATTCTCAGTCAGTTGAGAAGGGATAATGCCTACCACAGGGGAAGATGTTTTGTTGAGCAAGTGGAGCTTTTGACTGGTGTACTGTAAAGTAGCCATGAAGGTGGTTTGTCCAGGAAGAGGGTGGTCGAGGGAGAGATGGGGATTGTGTGTGGGCTGAAAACCAACATAAGCTTGGTCTGACCTGTCTTCATTCTGTTTGTTTCTGTGATCGCTGCACGTCCGCTCTGCGCACTTCCTTTTGAGTGAACGGAAGTGGGCGGGACAAGCGACAGCGAGTGGAGCGCTGACCTATTGCGTTCAGGGCTTCCGTGAAAGTTAAAATGGTAGTGCTATGACCCTCAGCACAAACGGCACAAGCTGGGGTGGAACAGGGGCACCACAATGTGGAAGAGGTGAGCAGCGCAATAAAAACGTGGGTCAGTCTTTACTCTGGAGGGTATCCTGCTGCTCTTGTGGGTCAGTCTTCACTTGGGAGGGTATCCTGCTGCTCTTGTGAGTCAGTCTTGTCCTATATTATCTTTGTTTGTCTGCTAAAACCATAAGTGATACTCCAAGAATTCAGCCTGTTTGTGAAGTGCCTTTAAATCTGTCAAATGCTTTTAAATATTTATTCTCAATCCGTGTATAGAACATTTGTTACTTGACAACAATATCAGGTGGAGCAGCTTTAGCTCAAGCATATCTTGGGATTGTTTACGTCTCACATAAGTTACTGAGACATCAGTGAGTTTGCCCATCTTTCTCTTTCGGTGATTAAAAGATTTGCAGCACCTTGCTTGGATGCTGCAAAACAGGGTCTCCCCTTTTAAAGTGCTCCCCTAGAGTTCTGTTAATTGGTAAATACAGAACAATCATTTTGATGATCGAAAAATTAAGAGTCAGTGTATGACTAACAATCACCCCATGGACTCGAGCCTCTAACTAAAGTACACCACCGGTACAATATACACCTTACTAATGAGAGGGTTCAGTTGTACACATCACTGCACTAGCATTTTTTAACAGGCATAACAGTCCTTGCTGCACACTCCAAGAAAAGAGTGCTAAGTGCCAGATTACCTACTATCTGAACGAAAATACTGGCTGCAGTTTAGGTCAGTATTTTTGCGACAAGGACTTTATTTTACGAACCGACCTGTGTACGAATAGATCGGTTTGCTTAATACAAAGGGGATTCAAAGTGGGTCGCATATTGACCTACCTCCCTAATATTGATAAGGTAGGTTACAAATTCCAATTGGAGAAAATCACAGGGATGGTGACCAGCTAGGGTCAGCAGACCACCAATCTGTGACTGACTTTAATCTAAGAGTTTTTTTTTTTTTTTTTAAAGCAGTCCAATTCTATTAAAGGGAAACAGGGCTGCTTTTTGAAAAAAAAGTTTTCTTTTTTTATTAGTTTATGTGAGAGCTTCCTTGTACCACTACCTTCTGACCCGAGAATGTTTTCCAAAATTGACGAAAGAGAAGTTTCTCCTTTGTGAATGGGTCACCGCCTTCTTTGAGGAGTTGGTAAATTTGCAATGGTTTCCAATCAAAATTAGGGATGAAAACCATTGATACATATGATAAAAAAAATTGTTATTTGAAGGGGGTAAGCACACCCCTTTCCAACTTCCGTTTTGTAAACCATTTCTAAACTCATTTAGCAAATCGCAAATTCTTTTACAATTCAGTAAATAGTTTTAGTGCCCAGGTAATAAACCTTTTAGTGGTCGCAAACCCACTAGTTTAGTGAATTTCCAGGTTTGCGACCACTAAAATATTTTATACATCTGGCCCTAACTTTCTACGTTCTTCTTTAGTACTACATGAGTATTAAAAGACCCAGGAGCATGCTGTCTGTGGATCTGTGACCGCCCATATCCCTTTTGAGCGTGCAGCCACTTGGGTTTGCCGTTGTTCGCTTACATTTCCCTGGGGTATCATTTAAGAGATAAGGGACAAAGGGAGTTCAGAAGCATGTATACCACTGGAGTACAAAGAGTGCCATCAAGAATCCTCACGGTTTTTAACCGTGTGGTTGGGAGACAAAAACAATTGTGGTCCACCAACGTGTATTTTTAGGTTTCTGAGGTAGGTCTGTATGACAATAGCAAACCTGGCAATGGGAAACAAACACGATTACAACTATTATTAGAACAATGGCTTCTAGTGAAGCTCTATAGACTTGGAACACAGATGTAGCCTCAACATGAAAACTTCATGGGTTGCTTACCAGTTACAAAATGTAAGACTCCAATGATGAAGTGTGCCACACTGTCTGGGTGAAGGCTCTGTCAGCTGTGTGACTGACCACACTGGAGTTGATACTGATTTGTAATCACAGAGAGGGCTGTAAAATGAATATAAAATGTAAAGTGCAGCGACCACCACTGCAGAAGAAAAGGCCTTGACACATAACTGGCCCAGAGGCTCGTCAGAACATGGGGATGTCAGCGGGGCCTACAACAAGGAAGTCAACACCGGCTTGCACCAGCCCTACGCTGCAGATTAACCCAGGAGTCAGTAGGGCAGATCAGTGAGATGCATAGTTTCCCATATATTATCCTCTAGGTATGCCTCTTTTCTGCTCCTGGGCAGTGGTGTTCACATGCATCGGAGCACAAGCAATGTGTTGGTTGGTAGCCGCAATCTTCTTCCCTTCTCTCACCTTTCAAAACCACAAATATATCTCACCTTACCGACTTGCAGAATTCTCATACCTATGAGGGAAAAAACACCTGGGAACGGTGGATTAGGCAAAATGCAGGCAAATCAATTTCAGACATTCATTGGAATAACATTACTTTTGAAAACCAAATACAACCTGATGTATATATATTTCATTTATTTTTTCAATTTTTTGGGGAAAAAAATATATAATCTTTTTTTTAAATTACAAAAGTATATATTCAAATGTTAACAAATAGCTTTAAGAAACACACAGAATGTTTTAGTCTTTTTTTGTTTAAATTGATATACATATTTTCTTTCTGGGAATTAATTTCACAAAAACTCACAGTTATCATATTTCTCTATTCTTTGTTACTCTCAACAACATTAACTTAATATTTATGATCATATAATCACTAATTGAAACCGTCCCTCAAATTAGTAATGTAAAAAGACTGGCAGCTTGTTGAACAAATGATCAAACCATCCATCATTGTAATGGTATGAGGAGACTGGCGGCTTGTTGACAAACTACGCGCGTTTCGGCATAGGCCTTCTCATACTTCCAACTTACCACCCTTTCACTACCTGTTTATTATTTTGACACCACACCCGCATATTTTGTGAAGTGTTAAATGACAGGTCACACATCACTTGCATCAGTTTTCGCCCTCCCTCTCCTAGGAGATAAATGACCCTATTGTTAAATTCTAAGTGGCCAATGGAGAGAATGGGGTTAGTAGAAGCCATACTGCATCATTGTTAAGGATGGTATATCACGGTGCACTGGTTGTACAAGTCGGGGGCATAGCTGTCAATAGTGCAGCAAGTACAGTGGCACCAGGGCCCAATAGTGTTAAAGGCCCATGCACCTGTATTTTACTATCCAGCCACTGGAGAGGGTTGGGGGAATTTATCTTGCTTGCACCCAAGCCCATGGCACCATTTCTTTGCCACTGGCAGAAATGTGTGGAATATAATATCTAATTGCACCGTCCCTGGGTAAGGCTGCAGAATGGGATCAATGAGCTGTAATTAGTTATAGTGCCACTGCACGTGAAAGTGGAGTCAGTTTCACACCTCGGCACATTCCGACTGGGCTGGAAGGCCATTCCAACCTGCTGATGCAAAGCACTGCCGCTCGGTGTTGATGCAATTACCAGTCGCATATTTGCAGAGCGTTGTTTTGTATTACTTCCGTTTACGCGCCGTCCCGCCCTCTGTTAGCGGGAGGAAGCCATGTCTGGCAACACCTGGCCGTTCCTGGAAAGACTAGCCCCGTGAGGCACCGGGGATTCATTTAATGTGCACCTGTCAACTGAAATGCAATTGGTCTTAGTGAATCAAATGCCGCACACGATGCTAGGCTCAAGAAGGACATATGTCATCAGTGGCTGTGTAAGCCTCAACTCGTTAAAATGCTGGAGCGATCACCCACGAAATGTGCTTTTCTTAGCACTAGATAAAGTTGCATAATTCAGGAAAAGTTATTCACATGGAACCTTTAGCCCACTAGGTCCTCGTTCATTATAAGGACAAAGGTACCATTGGTGCAGCAGGTGCAGTGGCACAAAGGCCGAGAGCCCCGAGGAGGACACTGAACTATGACAATTGCTATATTTTACTACCCTAGAAGCGGTCAATGGACTATGTTCCTAGGTGGCACAGGACCCTTGATGTCCTTGCTACTACTGGCCCATTACTTCCATATTGCTCGTTCCTCACCTCAGTCCTTTCTAAAGAGGTGTTTGTATCCTTCGAAACATCACCGTAAGTATTCTTAGGTCTGGCTAGAGGCAGCTTTAGCTGTTCGAGGCAGCTTTAGCTGTTCGACACAGCTCATGTAAAAGTAAACAAATTAAAATGCAGTATGGAGAGAGGGCTTTAGCTCCTCACCTCGCTCGATGGTCTTCTTTTTGGACGTGTCCTTGGACTGTAGTTGGGTCATCCCACCAGGGTCTTACTGGCCGTAGCTGGCACCAGGCATTTTCCTGGGGGGCCTGAAGGGTGGGGCCAGTTTTTGAGTGGTGGGGGCCGTTTTGGTTACCGGTGGCTGGTTTTGCAGCAGTGCGGCAGTATCGGCCCCCCTGTAACAAAAGCAGCAGCAGTGCTACTCACTAGCAGTGACAGCTCCTCAACTAAGGCGGAGAAGTGTCGCCCCACTGCCATGAAGCAGCAAAGAAAGGAAAAAATAAAATGATAATAATGTAATGTGTTTATCATTTAATTTTGTCCTCCTGCTGTGGCAGCTTGCGTGAGGGGGCAGGGCGCAGGGAAGGGGAAGAGTGGTGGAACACTCCTAAGTGCACAATGACTGTGTGGCCGGCCCTCTCGGGCTGCCCAAAAAAGTAATGCGCACTTTCAGTGTTCTCCATGCAGGCTACATTACAGCCTGCGTGGAGAACATGCCCACCCCTCTAGGCCCTGGCGGTGCTCAGACCAATCACAACCCTGCATTGCAGTGCAGTGACTGGCTGTAGGGAGCGTGGAAGCCCTGGTATTTGATATTTATTAATTTATATAGCGCCCGAATCACCCCGTCAGGGGTATCTCTGCGCTAGGACAGCGTGTAATAGTTGAACAAGTGGACCTCAGAGGAGATGAGTTTTTAACAGTTTCCAGAAATTGGGAAGGCTCTGGCAGTCGCGTAGTTGGCGGGGGAGTTCGTTCCAGAAGGTCGGGGCAAGGTAAGTAAATGCTTTGCCACCCATCCGAGCCTTTTTAGTTCTCGGAGTACAAAGAAATAGCTTGGAACCTGATCCGAGGGGCCGGGAGGGGGTATATTTTAACAGTTTGTCAGATATGTGGGTCCCGGGCCATTAAGGGCTTTAAAGATTGTGCAGCAAATCCTGAATTCCACCCGCTTTCTTACGGGGAGCCAGTGGAGTTTGTTAAGAAGTGGTATAGAGGCCGTCCTTGGGGGGGTACTTGCTACTAGCCGGGCTGCTGTATTCTGGACTCCCTGCAGCTTGTTTAAGGAAGCCTCACTGGCCGAAGCCAACAGTGCATTAGTCCAGACGGCTTAACACTAGAGCTTGCATCATTTATTTCCTCGTGGAGGATAGTAGCAGAGGAAACACTCTTCTAAGAAGGCTGAGTGTGTGAAATCAGGTACAAGCGGTGGTAGTGGCGTGTGCTTTAAGCGTAGGATTCTGGTCGATCCGGATTCCCAGGTTCTTGACCTCTCCTTTTGGAGTTGGAGCAGATCCCAGCTCCTCCGGCCACCAGCTCGGAGACCAACTTATTGCTGCACCTCCAAACAGCATGACCTCCGACTTTTCGACATTCAGTTTCAGGAAGTTAGCTCTCATCCAGGCAGCAACAGTCTTCATGCCCTCCGAGAAGGTGAGTTTTATGTTAGGATTTGACTTATCAAAGGTGAGTAGGAGCTGGGTGTCATCCGCGTAAGAGATGGGACAAAACCCCAGGGTCCTCATTAGTTTTGCCAAGGGAGTAACATAAATGTTAAAGAGGGTGGGGCTCAAGCAGGTGCCCTGCGGTACTCCCTTGGTAACTTTGGTGGTCTTAGATCTAAAAGTACCCAAGGTGACTGTCTGGGTTCTGTCTGTTAGAAAGTTTATCAGCCATTTCAGGGCAGTCCCTTGAACTCCGATGTCCTGAAGTCTCTCGGAAGGATTTGGTGAGAGATGGTGTCAAATGCCGCAGATAGGTCAAGCAGCACTAAAAGTGCTACCTGACCCTTGTCCACGGCTATTCTGATGTTATCAGTTACCTCTATCAGGGCGGACTCGGTACTGTGCTTGGCCCGGAAACCAGACTGGGAGACATCCAGGCAATACAAGGTTTCCACAAAATCAGAAAAGTACCTGTTTATATGTTTTTCAAGGAGCTTGCTCAGAAGGGGGAGCAGAGAAAGGGGGCGATAGTGTGACAGCTTGGAGGTGGGGACTTTGGGGTTTTTACAAATGGGGACGACTTGTGCTGCTTTCCATTCTGGGGGGAGTCTGCCAGCTCTCAGAGAGCTGTTGAGGATGGTGCAGATGGGTGTGGCTAGCTGTTTTGCTAGTCGGGAGGAGATCTTTGTTGGAATTACATCTAGGGGGGACCCAGATTTGACTTTTGTAAGTAGAGATTCTATCTCTTCCGGGGTCAGTGAAGGAAAAAAGTGCATTTGCTTGGTGTGGATGGAGGTTGCAGGGCATTCTATGGGGAAGTTATTAGGAATTCCGATGGATGTGATAATTTTATGGTAAATGGCATCAATTTTCTGAGTTAGAAAGGACACTATATTGTCACACAGCGACTGTGAGGGAGTCTCCTCGGTATCGCAAGCCTTGGGCTTAGTGAGGGTTTTCAGGATCTGAAAAAGGGCCCTAGAGTCGTTCCCAGTTTGTTCTAAGTTATTTGCGATATGTCATTTCCATGCAGACTTTATGTTTTTATGATAAGAAGACAGTGTGGCTTTGAATCTCGCTTTGTCCTGTGCATTTTGTGACTGTTGCCATTTCTGTTCTGATTTTTTGCAGTGCCTCTTTTCCGTCCGGAGTCTAGGGGAGTACCAACCAGTTGAGGAATGTTTGGGAGGGTAGGCCTGTGGTTTCCGCGGTGCTACGTGATCTACAGTAGATTGTACGATGGAGTTAAAATGTGTTAGCTGTTCTTCTACACTATATGTGACTGTATCGGTGTTCCAGGAGTAGAAAGGTGTCTGGAATTGGTCAGGTTTGAGTTTACGCCATGGCCTGTACCAGTGCGTGGTGAGAGATTTAGAGGTGGGGTGAATTCTGGGACTTATGAGTTGGAAATCCACCAAAGAATGCTCTGACCAAGTCAGAGGACGAGTTTCTCCACAGATGCTGTTAAGGGAATTGGTTAAGACAAGACCTAGAGTGTGCCCTGCAGAATGGGTAGGTGTGTTGTGGATCTTCAAGAGATCAAGTGTGACTAAATCTGCTAGGCAGGCTGTGGCATCGAGATTGGAGGCATTTTCACTATGGATGTTAAAATCCCCTAGAAGTAAGACGTTTCGGTAGATATGCCATGGGGGGAAATGAGTTCCATCAGTAGGTTAGTAAACCCTGACAGAGGGCCAGGGGGTCTGTAAACGAGTGCCCCTTTCCAGCTATGCTGTGGGTGCAGGTTGAGTCTAAAAAATAGGCATTCTATTGTGCCCTTACACATCTGATCTAAAATGGTGATTGGTAGAGATTCCTTATGTATTACGGCTATGCCTCCCCCCGCCCGTTCTGGCCAGTGGAGTTTTTGGACTCGGTAGCCGTCCGGTAGAGCCACCGCAATGGCAGTGTTGGAAGAGGGTTTAATCCAAGTTTCAGTAAGAAACCCGATGTGGGGATCGTTTTCGGTCAGGAGATCCCAAATGTTTACATGTCAACATTAGCCAGAAAACAGTTCCAGCTAATGTTAGTGTGAGGGGGTTTGGACACAACTTCATGGATTATTCCTACAGGGCTCCAATCCTGTTATCTGGTTGGGGAGCACACAATGAGATGGACTGTATTGAGGAGCAAAGCTCTGAAATTTATAAAAACCTACATGAGAAAGGCCCTTCTAGCATAGTAAGTGAGTGTGCTGAGTGTTCACAGGGGTTATACTTGGTCTTTAGTAATGCGTCCCTTGTGTAGGAGCAACAATAGATCATGGAATTGACAGTCACTGGGGAGAAACTGGCAGGGGCCCTGGCTCCTGGCGGCGTCCAGGTGCAGACGGGCGCAGACATTCTTGCCTTCGGCGTGCCAGTGTCGCACATCCATTGCGCGTCGGTCCAGGCATCGGTTTAAGTAGGGGGGTTTGCAGCTAAACTGTTAACCTCCCATCTAGTATCAACCGAAAGTGGCCGTACCTCACTTCCGGTAGGTGGCGCCTGCTTCCTGTTTGTTTCTCCCAAGAAGAGGACGCAGGAGAGCACAGGCTTTGGTGATACTGAAGACTATAAAGAACGTGCAAAGAAGGAAGAACTTTGCGCCATAATAAAAAAATATGTTACCAGTTTTATATTCAGAACTATCAGGAGATGAGAGTGGTTTCCATTGTTCAATGCACTTTCCGTGCTGCCTAAAGTTCTGTCCCATTGTCTAAAGTGCAGTTCTACGAATTTAAAGTGTTTTCTACCCCCATCTGAATTGTTCCAACCCAACATGAACCGCTGTCCCTAAAGGTTTGCAATCCTGTCGATTGTGGTGGCAGTTTCCTAACGAACTGCCTGCAGGTTCATGGTCCTTGTCCCCCCCACCTCCCATCTTATCCAAAGTGCTGTTTCCTAAGGTGTCACCCCTTGTCCAGTCCCTGTCTGGTATATGCTCCCTGTCTTCATGGATGCATGCCCTCTCTGGAGTGAGGTGCTGCCCTTTACGCCGCCTGCCCTGTCCTTTCACTCACCCATAGTGTTTGCTGAGTGGTAAGTAACCCTGGGCAGAATTGGGGTAGTGCCACTATGTGTAGTTCCATGGAGCTATGAAAAAATCCTTGGAACAGGAGCCCACGTCCTGCAGCCAGCCGAGGATCAGTGTTTCCGGGACGGGGTCCCTCGTGCCCGGCCAGACTCCCAAATACCCCGACCTGGGTGGGTTGAGAAGAAGGGACCAGACCCGGGACCTGGATTTCGGACAGGGCCTGGGGTGTGGGAGCCCCCGTCCAGTGGCCTGCCAAGTGTCTGTGTGCCCGGGACTGGGGTCCCTGGTGCCCGGGAGGCACCCCCCTCCCCGGCTGGGCTCAGAAGTGGGGACCGGTTCCAGGGCCTGGGCTCCGGTGGGCCCTGGGTTGCGGAAGCCCACGTCCTGTGGCCAGCCGAGGGTCTGGGTGCCTGTCACGGGGGTCCATCGGGCCAAGGCAGACCTCCCCCGCTTCTCCTGCATGTCAAGGTGCCTGTTAGCCTCGGGTCAGAGTTCAGTCGGGGGCCCCCCTTGCAACCCCATACCCGATACCCAGCTAAGGACTCTGATGAGCCCCTGGGAAGCAGAGCCCCCAAGCCCTGCATGGGCAGGTGGGAGCCCTCCAGGGAAGGCTCGGGCTGGTAGTTTGGCGTCCTTCGGCCCGGCTATCTGGTCGCGCCTTTCCCCTCAGCCATCTGGTCACATGCAATGCTTTCCATTGGGGTGACCAGATGGCCGGGCCGACCTAGAAGTCCCGATAAGGACTCTCCCACCTCCCCAATCCCAGCCAGGGCTCCAGATCAGGCGCCCCCGTGCCCTGGGTTTCCTCCACCACTTGGTGCGCATGGGTTATCAGAAAGAAGGGTAGCTTCTTCCGACTTACTCTGGGTTGGCAGTTCTCAGCCAGTACCCAGATGGGCTGGGACCGGGCACCACCTTACCCCCCCTGTCCGGGGATTCATCCTCTGGACTGCCACGCAGCAAAATGCCCAGGACATGCTCCATCGGTCCTGGGAAGTCTTCCCCTGGGCGTCCGGGTCTGAGAGCTCTAGCCGGGTGCTCCCACTCCAGGCTCTGCCCAGACGGGCCTTCTCCAGCTTTCTGGGTTCAGGAAAATAGGCCGGGGCCCTGGGTGAACCCAACGCAGGCCCGTGGAGGCATCCCCTGCGCAGCCTGGTCCGGGACTACCAGGCGGGCCCAGGGATGGGCTAAGCTCCACCGGGGACCTCCATTCTCAACCCTGGGCCTGAGGCCCAGCTGGGGTCTCTGAGCCCCCCGGGACGCAGAGCTCCTGATCCGTGCAAGGGCAGGCGGGAGCACTCCGGTGAAGGCTCGGGGTGGGCAGATTGGTGTCCTTCAGGCCCGGCCATCTGGTCGTGCCTCCCCCCTCGGCCATCTGGTTGCGCGCAATGCTTTCCAATGGGGTGATCAGATGGTCGGGCTGGCCTGGAAGTCCAAATGAGAGCTCGCCCACCTCCCCAATCCCAGCCAGGGCTCCAGGAGGTCAGGCGCCCCTGTGCCCTGGGTCCCTTCCGTCACTCGGTGTGCACAGGTTACCAGAAAGAAGAGTAGCTTTCCTCCGGATTACTAGGGACAGGGTATGCCAGAACTGCTCCCGGGCTGGCAGTTCTCAGCCGGGGACCAAAAGAGTTGGGACCGTGCACCACCTTCTTCCCTGTCTGGGGCTCCGCCTTCCAGCGTGCCGCACGGCAAAGTGCCAGGGACGGGCTCCATCAGTCCTGAGCAGTCCTCCCCCGGGCGTCGGGCCTAAGAGCTCTGGCCAGGTGCTCCCACCACGGGCTCTGTCCCACTCCACGGGTCCGAATGGGCCTGCCCCAGCTTGGCTGGCTTCAGGAGCATAGGGCGGGCCCTTGATGGCCCAACGCAGGCCTGTGGAGGCCTCTCCTTTGCTGCCTGGCCCAGGACCACTGGGCTGGCCCAGGGATGGGTTAAACTCTGCCATGAACCTGGGTCATAGGTCTGCCGGGGACCCCATTCTCAGCTCAGCAAGGGAATCCAGGCCCCCTTGGACGCAGAGCCCCCGAGCCCTGCATAGGCAGGCGGGAGCCTTCCGGCGAAGGCTCGGGCAGGCAGATTGTCATCCTTCAGGCCCGGCCATTCTGGTCATGCCTTCCCCCTCGGCCATCTGACTGCGCGCAATGCTTTCCAATGGGGCGACCAGATGGTCGGGCCGGCCCGAAAGTTCTGATGAGGGCTCGCCTGCCTCCCCGATCCCAGCCAGGGCTCCAGGAAGTCGGGCGCCTCGATGCCCTGGCTCCCCTCCGTCACTCTGTGCGCATGGGTTACCAGAAAGAAGGGTAGCTTTCCTCCAGATTACTGGGGATAGGGTATGCTGGAACCACTCCCGGGCTGGCGGTTCTCAGCCAGGGACGATATGGGCTGGGACCGGGCACCACCGCCCCCCCCTGTCTGGGCTCCGTCCTCCGGCCTGCCACGTGGCAAAGTGCCCAGGACGGGCTCCATCGGTCCTGGGCAGTCCTCCCCAGGCATCGGGCCCGAGAGCTCTGGCCGGGTGCTCCCACCCCAGGCTCTGTCCCACACCCCGGGCCTAGCTTGGCTGGCTTCAGGAGCATAGGGTGGGCTCTTGATTGCCCGACGCAGGCCTGTGGAGGCCTCCCCCACATGACCTGGCCCGGGACCGCTGGGCGATCCCAGGGATGGGTTAAGCTCTGCCATGGGCTCAGGTCGGTGGTCTGCCGGGGACCTCCATTCTCAGCCCCGGGCCTGAGGCCCAGCTTGGGTCTCTGAGCTCCCCCGGGACGCAGAGCCCTGAGCCCTGCATGGGCAGGCAGGAGCCCTCCTGGGAAGACTCGAGCGGGGAGATTGCCGTCCTTCGGGCCCAGTCATCTGGTCATGCCTTTTCCCCTCAGCCATCTGGTCGTGCGCAATGCTTTCCAATGGGGTGACCAGATGGCCGGGCTGCCTTGGAAGTCCCAATGAGGGCTCGTTTGCCTCCCCGACCCCAGCCGGGACTCCAGGAGGTTGGGCACGTCCGCACCTTCGGTCCCCTCAGTCCCGTAGTGTGCACAGGTTATCAGAAATGGGGTACCCTTCCACCAGATTACGAGGGACAGGGTACTCCAAAACCCCTCTCGGCCTAGCCGTCCTCAGCCGGCAGCCGGATGGGCAAGGACGCACGCCCCCAGCCTGGTGCTCTGTCCCCCCCGGCCCAACGAGTGGTGGTGAGATATCACCTCTGTCTGCAAGCCCCAACGGGGTCCAGGGGCCCCAGGCTCAGTCTCCTGGCCAACCACTCTGCCAGCAGCCCGAGACGGGGTTCTGATGGGCCCGGGGAGCATCACCCTGCTTGGCTGGTTTAAGAGCTCCAGCCGGGGCCCTGGGGAGGTTGGCCTCCCCAACCTAGGCTCCGTCCTTGGGCCTTCCGCATGGCAGGTTGCCAGGGACGGGGTCCTGCGGGTCTGGGGAGGCAACCCCTGCACCTCTGGGAGCTCCCAATGGGTCCAGGGTCCCTGCTGGACCCTTGGTCGGATGCTCCAGCCATGGGCCCCGTCCCCCGGCCTGCTTCTCTGCCAAAGGCCCAAGATGGGGATCAGTCATGCCTGGGGAACCTCCCCCTGCTTGGCTGGGTTCAGGAGCTCCAGCCAGGGCCCCTGAGGACCCTGGGGAGGGCAGCCTCCAATCCTGGGCTCTGTCATTGGGCCTGCCATGTGGTATGGGGCCCAGAATTGGGTCCCATGGGCCTGGGGAAGCTTCCCCTGCGCCTCTGGGCCCGGGAGCCCAGGCCGGGTCCAGGGGCCCGTGGGGCCCCGGGTCGGGTACTTCAGCTCTGATCCCCATCCCCTGGCCTGCCGCTATGCCAAAGCCCAGAGACAGGGTCTGTCATGCCCGGGGAGCCCTCCTCGTTAGGCTGGGTTCAGGAGCTCTGTCCGGGGCCCTCAGGGTGACCTCCCCACCCCAGGCTCCGTCCTCAGGCCTGCCGCATGGCAGGGTGCCCAGGACGGGGTCCCATGGGCCCGGGGAAGCTTTCCCTGCACCGTTGGGCCTCGGAGCCCCGGCTCCCAGCGGCGCAGTCTGACTCCCAGAGGGGAAGCCTTGAACGGGTCGTCCGGGCCATCTTGCTGCACGGGTGGTGGACAGACAGGCGTTGCTTCCTCTCCTGTGCCTGCAGGTGCGCAAACATTTTCGAAAAGTTGCCTGTAACTCTTGGAGGTAGATCACTCGGCTCGCGCGTCGATGAAGAATGAAGCTAGCTGCGGGACTTAGTATGAATTGAAGGACACATTGATCATCAACATTTTGACCGCATCTTGCGGCCCTGGGTTCTTCCCGGGGCTACGCCTGTCTGAGGGTCGCTCGATTGTTAATCGCCCCGGGGCTTCCCCTGGACCTGGCTGGGGCCGTCGCAGGGTTAGCTCTGCTTCCCTTCATCCCCCACAAGGTCAGACCCCCTGATTCCCTGTGGCGGGGTCCCTCACCAGTTCCTGTCATGGAGGTATGCCGCTGGCACGCCTAGCCTTGCCTCCCCTGCCTCTGGCGGGGAGGGGAGGGCAGCGACCATTCTGCCCCGGGCCAGTCCCACCTGGTTGTGTGCCATGCGTGGCTGTCTGTGGTGTCCCACCGGGTGTCTGCACGCACATGCCTCGAGTGCCCACCTCCGCGGCCGACTTCCAGGGGAGGGCGAACCCCCTCCAGATCCAATCCGGGGAAAGAGGGGGTGCGCTGCCGGGATGCCAGGCCCCTGCCCTGGCAAGGGCCTGGTTTTCCCCGGCGGCTCCCGCTGAAGCTTTGGCATTTTTTCCGACTACGACCTCAAATCAGACGTGACGACCCGCTGAATTTAAGCATATTACTAAGCGGAGGAAAAGAAGCTAACCAGGATTCACCCAGTAACGGTGAGTGAAGAGCCCAGGAATGAATACCCGCCTGGACGCAGGAATTGTGGCGTCCAGAAGACCGACTCCCAGCGTCACTCAGGGAGCCCAAGTCCTTCTGATCGAGGCTCACCTTGCAGACGGTATTAGACTGGTAGCGGCCCCCGGCACGCCGGTATCAGGTCTTCTTGTAGATGAGTTGCTTGGGAATACAGCCCAAAGTGGGTGGTAAACTCCATCTAAGGCTAAATACGGGTGAAAGAATAATGGCCAACAAGTACCGTAAGGGAAAGTTGAAAAGAACTTTGAAGAGAGAGTTCAAGAGGGCGTAAAACCGTCAAGAGGTAAACGGTGGGGTCCACGCAGTCCGCCCAGAGAATTCAACACAGCAGGAAGGTCGTGGCCCGGGAGTTCAGATCCCCTCCGTGGGACTGGCGCCTGGGCCCCACCGGCCCCCGCAGGGCCTATTTCCTCCATGGCGGTGCACCGCGACCAGCTCCGGGTCAGCTGGTAAGGCTTCTGGGTGGCCCTCCGCTCCGGCGGAGGGTGTTACAGCCCCCTGGCAGCAGCTTCGCCGTGTACGTGGGCCAAGGGAGATTCGACCGCCTCCATGCCCTCCCCCGAGCACCCACTCCCGGCCACCCCTCGGGCTGTGCCAGGGTGGGGAAGGGGGGACGGCCCCCTGCTCCCAGCATGACTGTCGACTTGGGCAGACTGTGCTCAGGGCACACTGACTGCGTTGTGCTGCCGGGCAGGGAGGGCCCCCACCGGGCGCCAGGTCTCTGCGGCAATGTCAGTTACCCACCGACCAATCTTGAAAAACGGACCAAGGAGTCTAACACATGCACGAGTCGGAGGGCTGAGCGATGAAGGTGAGGCCAGCGCGTGCCGGCTGAGGTGTGATCCCGCCACGCTTCAGGTGGCGGGCACACCACTGGCCCGTTTTGCCTGCTCTGTCGGGGAGGTGGAGCATGAGCATGCATGATGGGACCCGAAAGATGGTGAACTATGCCTGGGCAGGGCGAAGCCGGAGGAAACTCTGGTGGAGGTCCGTAGCGGTCCTGATGTGCAAATAGGTCATCCGACCTGCGTATAGTGGCGAAGGACTAATCAAACCATCTAATAGCTGGTTCCCTCCAAAGTTTCCCTCAGGATAGCTGGCACTGGGACCCCCCAGTTTTATCTGGTAAAGCAAATGATTAGAGGTCATGGGGCTAAAACTATCTCAACCTATTCTCAAATTTTAAATGGATTAGAAGCCTGGCTTGCTGGCGTGGAGCCGGGAATGGAATGCGAGTGCCTAGTGGGCCACTTTTGGTAAGCAGAACTGGTGCTGTGGGATGAACCGCACGCCGGGTTAAGGCGCCCGATGCCGACGCTCAGCAAACCCCAGAAAGTGGTTGATATAGACAGCAGGACGGTGGCCATGGAAGTCAGAATCTGCTAAGGAGTGTGTAACAACTCACCTGCGGAATCAACCAGCCCTGAAAATGGATGGCGCTGGCTTGTCAGGCCCATATCCGGCTGGCACTGAGAGCTGCGGGGGCTAAGCCGTGACGAGTAGGAGGGCTGCTGCGGTGCACACGGAAGCCCTGGGTGAGGGCCCGGGTGGAGCTGCCGCAGGTGCAGATCTAAGTGGTAGTAGAAAAAATTCAAACAAGAACTTTGAAGGCCGAAGTGGAGAAGGGTTCAATGTGAACAGCAGTTGAATATGGGTCAGTCGGTCCTAAGAGATGGGCGAGCGCCGTTCGGAAGGGACGGGCGATGGCCTCCGTTGCCCTCAGCCGATCAAAAAGGAGTCTGGTTCAGATCCATGAACCCGGAGTGGCGGAGACAGGCGTCCTCGCGGCGTCCAGTGCGGTAACACAAACGATCCCAGAGAAGGCGGTGGGAGCCGCGGGTAGAGTTCTCTTTTCTTTGTGAATGGCAGGGCGCCCTGGAATGGGTTCACCCCGAGTGAGAGGCCCGAGCCTTGGAAACTGTCGCAGTTCCAGCGGCATCCGGTGAGCTCTCACTGGTCCTTGAAAATCCGGAGGAGATGGTGTAAAATCTCGCGCCGGGCCGTACCCATATCCGCAGCATGTCCCCAAGGTGAACAGCCTCTCGCATGTTGGAACAATGTAGGTAAGGGAAGTCGGCAAGTCAGATCCGTAACTTAGGGATAAGGATTGGCTCTAAGTGCTGGGTTGGTCGGCTCTCCCCATGTCCCCTCCCCGGGGAGCGGGGCTAGTGTTCTGCCTCGGCCATCTCCTAGCAGCTGAATTAGAACTGGTACGGACCAGGGGAATCCGACTGTTTAATTAAAACAAAGCATCACGAAGGCCCCAGGTGGATGTTGATGCGATGTGATTTCTGTCCAGTGCTCTGAATGTCAAAGTGAAGAAATTCAATGAAGCGCGGGTAAATGGCGGGAGTGACTATGACTCTGTTAACCCATTCTCAGTTGTAGTGGCCTTTTCCTCCCAGTAGTCTCTCCGGTAACTACCTCTATAATGCTAGACTCTGCGTAGAGAAGTCTATAGACACAGGCCAAACAAGGTTCTATCCTGGCGGCGAGCGTGATAGTGAGAAATGGCAAAGCAAACAAACACAAATCCAGATGGGGTAGTACCTGGAGAATAAAAACCCTGGGCCTAAGGAGGTGCTGTCTTTTCCAGAAATCATTCACTTCCTCACCGAATTTGACAAACCCGCACCCACTTCAATGCAACAAGCAACAATCATTCAGATCACGATATAGGCCCTAGTTCACCCTCGACAGCAGAAGAAGACACAACAGTAGACCTCAGTGAAACCATCGAGTTTGTGGCCTCCTCAGCCAAGAATGACATTGTTCCGAGGTCAGCAAAGAATTAATGACAAAGAAAAGTGACTGCACAAAAAAAGTCACATATTGGAAATACCCAAACTAAAAGTAGAAATGTGACTTGTGTGGAGACATATTGGGAACTTTTAAAGAATTGAGAAAACATGTCTCCAACAAGCATAAAGGCTTCTATCTCAAAACGTATTGTTTAAAATGTGACAAAGAAGCCGAAGACCACAATATTACATGCCATGATGCCAAATGTAAAGGAAGACCTCAAAAAGGAGAGCTGCCATTCCAGTGCAGCTCTCTTGACCTCAGATTTGGAACAAAGATTGGAGTTTCACAAAATGCTAGGCATGCGCATCCAAGAGCGTAAAATGAGGCTAGACTAGCAGCTCTAGCAAGCAGCAAACCTTCAAAATTATGGTCACAGGAAGAAATACTGCTATTAGCAGAACTGGAAAAGGTGTATGAGAACAAGAGAAATATTAATGCACTGATGGTTCCACATTTGACAATAAAAACAGAAAACAAATTGCAGAAAAAAGAAGAGATAGAAGAGATAAAAGTAAAAAATTGGCAAAAGATGTACTGCAAGCATCAAGTGTTTCTGAGAACGGCTCTTGCGATGAACCAGAGGTTACAGTGGAAGTAACAACAGAAAAGCGCAGAGACTTTATCAATCGAAACGTGCACAAAAAATCAAGAACTTTGTTGAGCTGGAGGATAGACTCACAGAAGTCGAGAAGTACAGCCAAAACTTAGAGGAACACGATGCTGTTATGGATCTGATGGATGAGATAGTGTCTTATATCTCAGAAAACACCACTGATATAAGTCCTGTACCAGCAAATGGTAATGAACCAGCAAACAAACTCAATAATGAGCCTATGAACTCTGCTCAAGATGAGCACCAGAATGCTTCGATAGAAAACAAGATATCAAAGAAAGACAAGAAAAACGGAAGGCTTAATCGGACACACAAGAAAAATTATGCAAAAGCAAAGGGCAGCTATAAAGAATGCCAGGCAATGTTAAAAAAAGACAAAAATAAAATTGCCAGGATTATCACTGATGGGACGGAAGATGCCACTTGCCAAATCAGTGCTGATGAAATTCTCCAATACTACAAAGGTATAATTGAAAAAGAAAACGAGAAAAACCCTAAATTCAGGCCGATTTATCGGATACTGGATGAATGGGAAATTAGAAATGTATGTAAAGAAATTACAGTACTTGAATTACCTAATGCCTTTGATGACTCAGATTTAAAGAAAGCAGTGGGGCCTGATAAGATTGGTCTGAATTACTTAAATAAAGTGCATAGCAGGCATCCTAGACGGCTGCCCAGAATTCTATCGTCTTGGTTATCGATGAGAAGAGTACCAGAAAGTGTCAAAAAGAACCGTACGATATTGATACCTAACAACTAGAGATTCTCGTAGATTTTGGCGCATAGTAGCTAATGGTACGGAGGATTTAGCCTCCGCCATAGAGCCCAATATAGCTGAATCGGCATGGCAGAACCACTTTGAGACATTATACGCGCTTGGGGGGGAAGACCAAAATGGCGATGGTATTCTAAATATAGCTAGTCCTACTGGGACCGCTTTCACTGAAAAAGAGGTGAGGGAGGCCATTAAAAACCTAGCTGCAGGAAAAGCCCCGGGCCTCGATGGAGTCCCAGGGGATCTGTTCAAACAGGAACCGATGATATGGACACCATACCTCACACTGATATTTAATGCCATTTTGGGGGGAATGGAGGTGCCCGATACTTGGCGGGGAGCAGAGGTGGTCCCAATTTATAAAAAGGGATCCCCCCTGCTTCCCGCGAACTATCGCCCTATCAGTCTCATTGGCATATCACAAAAACTTTTCGGCAGACTGATTTTGAATAGATTGCAGGCATGGATAGAAGAGATGAACATTCTATCTCCCTATCAGGCAGGATTCAGGCAGGGCGTGTCAACCATAGATCAAATATTTAGACTAAATCTCCTTTACTGGAGAACAGCTGTAAACGAGGGCGGAACTCTCTACACCATTTTTGTAGATCTACGCGCCGCCTTCGATCTGGTACCCAGAGAGAGGCTGTGGAAAGTGATGGCGGAGCTAAACGTTCCAGGTGATATATTGGCAATCCTAATGAGGCTCCACCACAATAATTATGCCCGTGTAAGATGTGGCAAAGGTGGCAAGTTAACCGAAAGATTCCCCGTTCGCAGAGGGGTAAGACAGGGTGCTAGCTCCGACCCTGTTCTGCCTCTTTGTGAACGGGGTGATTGCCCACCTAAACAGGATTGCCAACACTGACGCACCAAAGCTGACAGGCAGCAGGGTGCCTGCAATCATGTTTGCAGATGACACCCTGCTGCTGTCTAAATCCCCTATGGGGATTCAACGTATCCTGGACGGCTTTTTAGAATTTTGTTCTGAACACGGTTTAGAAATAAACCCACAAAAAACTACATTTATGATCTTAAACCCTAACCCCCAAAATCGAGTCCCACCAAGGATAGGCCCTGTCCAACTAGAACGCGTGCGCAACATTGAATACTTGGGGATCACCTTAAACGAACACTTAACGTGGACGAGTCACCAGACTAAAGTGTCCATCAAACTGGCACAGTTGGCGGGTGGCATAATGCGTCTGGCGAACAAATCTTTCTATCGCCCACTAACCCCAATTATGCACATCTACAAAATCCAAGCACGGGCGGGTGTCACATATGGGGCAGAACTGTGGGGTCACTGCCAATCACACAACTTACAGTCTACAGAAAATAAATTCTTGAGGCAGGTTGTCGCCCTTCCCCAGAGCACCCCCCTATTCCCCCTCAGACTAGATCTGGGAATTCGACCAATGACAGAGGAGTTGGGACTTAAACCCCTAACCTTCTGGAGGCGGTTGTGGTGTAGCCCTGATCTCACAAACTATAGAGAGGAACTACAGGAATTCTTGGAGCTACGGAACGCCAATAGGATCCCTTGGATGACCTATGTCAAGGGAATGCTAGAGGAGATAGGATACCCGGAACTATGGACAGATCCTGCAAACTCTTGTACAAAGACTCCAAAAAAGGTATTAGCGAGAGCATATTACGAACTGATGCTCACAAGGGCTATTAATGCTACGCGTGAAGGATCCTTGACACATTTGTTCCTGAAAGTGAAAGACTCCTATTGCCTTGAAGGCACCCTAGACGCAATCTCACCTGTAATAACGAGAAAACTATTTTTACAATGGAGATATGGATGCCTCCCACTAGCTTCATTCACAGCGTCATGGCAATCTCGCTCCACTGTAGCAACCTGTCCATTATGTGCTCACCAGAAGGAGGACGACGTGCACGCTGTCTTTTTCTGCAAAGGCTACGAGAGAAGTAGGAAACACTGGTTAGTCCCGCTACTCAGGAACTTGGGCTTCAGATCTTTCCAACCAGCCTACAGAGTTTTAAAATCTGACCTCTCTCCCACTCTAGTTTTCGCCTTATCGAAATTCCTGACTTCCATGTGGTACACCCGAACACGAGCGATGAAAAGACTGGTATAAAATAAAAAAATAAAAATAAAACTAGTTGAATGAAATATACTGATTTATTTTACCACTCGTTTTAACCATCTTAAATATTGGATCACTTCATGTTTAATAAGCTTTTAAGTTGTATATATGCTATGTGTCTTTTATGATCTGTGATCGAAATAAAGATTTTTAAAATGAAATGATACCTAAGAATGTACCTATTAGTGAACTTTAAAAAATCAGTAATTGGCGTCCAATTACCATCGGTACGGCATTCGTGAAGTTATTCACAAAAATACTAACTAAAATACTCAATTTTTTTGTTGAAATAAATAAGAGACAAAAAGGCTTCATGAAGGTGAGAGGTTGTCTCGAGAATCTGGCTCTTCTGCGGGGCACAAAGACACAGTCACTCATTATCAGATTACCAAACTCCTACTACCATTATTTTAGCCATATAAGTGACCTTTAAGTAACTTTGTCAAAACCTTTGAGGATCTGAATTTAGTTTTGGCCTGAGATATTCTGTGAGGTTCGTCAGCAAGGCACAAGACTCCCCATAAAATAACATTAGCTATATGACTCAATGTAAAAGTAGACCAAAAGCCCAGCACTTAGACACTATAGAGATTTGTGGTTTTAACTCTGGCTCTGAAGTTGGTAGGCACTTCTGTCTTCACACTGAGATTATTATAAAATGTACACTGTTTATGAGTGTCTAAAGTCACACTGTCGCCTTGAGTAAGCCTTTTTATTTCTACGGAGTTTTATATAGCTTTAACTTGACCCAAAGGTAACAGAGCGCTTTACATGAGCAACAGTTGCGTTACACAAGGACACATTCATTTTTGTTAGGCACAGGGAGATTAAGTGATTTCCCCAGAATCACAGGATGTTGGGCATCATTGCTGAGACTGGAACCTGGTTCCCCAAATTTGAGATTGACCGCCCTGGACGTTAGACCACATCCTCTCCACAGCCTTTGTTGCTCAACCAAGCTACCCTGTGAGAGTTAACTGCCAAGCACCTGATCATCCAGTTAGAGTGCAACAGTATTGCAGCCCAAGGATGCCATTGTTAAACAATATTACATGTTACATATAATGCCTAGTAAGTACTAGGGACACTAGGATCCCAATAAGAGCCCTCATTTAGGTGTAAGTCACATTGTGAGTTTACAAATGTTTTAGGAATATGTCCCGTTATAATTTTGCTGCTCACACACACGGATAAGCTCATGTTGCACCTCAGTGGTTTGGGAAGCACAGATGGAGCGAAGAACAATTGGGTGCTATTAGTCTTAGCTCGTGGCTTCAATGGAAGAGGTTCAGCTAGCTATTCATTCAAAGGCTTGGGACTGCAGTTTCCGATTGTTCTGCTTGTACTGAGATGTTATAGGTGAATGCTGTCATGGCTGCTCCTTAAGTGCGCACACGTTATTGAGAGTCTTTGGATCTGATGCGATGTGCATATTACACCAGTGGAGTGCACTTGCCCAAGCAGCTGATGTTGTTTCATTCATGAATCGTGGATCTGCAGTCACCAGTACAGGTAGAGGTACAGGCACCAGCAGGCAAGTGTGCTGGGATAAAGCTATATCTGCTGCAGCATTTTGTGAAGTGCCTATAGGATGTGGGATGAGGTAGGTTCCTCCTTGTCCATTTCCTTTCCCCTATTTACCCTAGTTGGCAAAGACAGAAATACAAAAAAGTTTCCAGATCTCAGTCAAGGCTCAAATCTGAGGATGGAAGTAAATAATGGATTACAGGAGCAATCTCTTAATGAAGAAAACCAAAAAAAACAAGACATGCTAATGAAGAGTCGTCTTCCCATGACCCATCCAAGGACATAAACATTGACTCTGACAGAGGGAAGCTACAGCCACTGAACTTAAGGGTAAATAATTTGCCAAGGACTTTTGACAGTTTCCTACCCTAAGGTCTCAAGAACTTTAGTCTAGTTGGAGTCTTAGGCTGGAGTATATGATGGGAGTCACATTGAAGGAACGGAGGGATATTAATAAAGGCTCCCTCCAATTCATGCCCCATTTTTGCCCACTCATGGATGTGGACAAGAAGCTGCTACATTCAGCGTGTGTGTGTAGTTGACATTGTCATGAATATAATGTCATTTTCTCTCCTGGGGATTCCCTTTTTTCAATCACACATGTCAATCAATTAAAAGTGATTATATGTGATTAATAGAAAGCACATTAAGCTTATATTAATATGTTCTGCCACATAATAGCCAAGTATTGCTTATATATCTTCACAGTATTTAATCTAAGCGCCGACCATTCTGTCTTGTATTATTTGATTTCTGATGAATTTCTAGAAGGTTGATAACTACATGTCTCATTTGTTGTTCCTTTCAAAATAACACTGTCATTCAGAATGAAGATAAGTTAAAGGGCATCATGCCATTCACTGCGAATTGTTTATTCTGTGAGTTCTTTAACAGTCAAATAATGTAATAAAAGCAACAGACCAAGAAAGAAGAGGTAGAGAGGAGACATTCACTTATACTAATTGTAGGCTACTCGAGAGATACTTAACCTGCATTTCTCCACTGGCAGAAATTATTACTGCAGTGGGACTCAAGAGACAAAAATAGCAGCTCATACCATTATATCCAACACAAGACCTATTGTTCTAGCAGGTATGCAAGTGTAAACCATCTGTGAAATCCAAAATAAGTTTTATTGTCTGCTGTGCTAAAATTAGGTAAGTGCTTAAAACAGTGGTTCCCAACCTGTGATCGAGGACCCCCGTGGGTCGCAAAGCCTCCTCAGGGGGCCTGCAACAACTTAGAAAATGAAATAATAATAACAGATTAATAAAGTATATAATAAATAAAGAAGTAAAATGAACAACTGAAAATGTTCATACGTACTGTAAATGTGAAGGCATAAAATGTAATTAGATCCTCAGAATTATTCGTGGGAGCAGTGCAGGTGCATTAAACATAATATCGTATGGACATAGTGGCCTCAATTGAATTTAGAAAAGCTCCAACCTTTCTATTAAAATTTAGATTTTTTTAAATGTACATATGTTTGTGAATCAAATAAAATGTCTCATCATTTGTGTATTTGTTTGAGTAATGACTCAGTGGGGGTCCCAGGATTCCAATAATGATTCAGTGGGGGTCTCTGGGTTCTAGTAATGGTCCCCAGAAGTCAAAAGATTGAGAACCACTGACATATACCATTACAAATCATAATTTGTAAAAACAATAAAATATCTAACAACCCAAAATTATTCAATCATATTTTAAATACAAAATACATACTATTTGCATTTAAAAAATGTGCATTTCAAGAAGAAATGTAAAATATTTATGTCAAATTCACTTCCCTCCCTTCTTCCTAAAGGAACCAAAAACAACCAAAAATAAATAAACGATACATAAAACAATAATTAAATCAAATACTACTTTAATAAAGCAAATACAATTTAAACCAATAAATATAAAAGCAATAAAAATTAATATATAATAAATACATCAAAAAATTCAATACATTGCTGTTGCCACTGGTGACATTCTTTAACAGACTCATGGGGTGTTGGGGGGCTGGTGAAGGAGCGTCAGTTTCCGTTTTTGTGGCCTTTTCTCCATGTTTGTTGACAGTCGAGTATTCTTCCTTTCAGCCATTTTGGTGAGATCATGCATCTTAGGAAATCAGCGCTCTAGAGGCCAGCACATGTTAGACTTTAAGAGCCCAACAATCTATAAAAATCGGGCTGATGCGCAGACATGCCCTGCTACCATTGGTAACATTCTATACCAGACTCATTTTAGCTGTTTTTCAAATTGACTTAGCACCACATTTTAGACTGTGTTTTTGTTTAACTATATGCTGAATGTGTTGGGGGTGTTGGGGGGCTGCTGAATGAGCAGGCAGTGTCTGTTTTTGTGGCATTTTCTTTGCGTTTGTTGGGGGTTGATCACTCTTCCTTTTGGCCCTTTTGGTGAGGCCGGTGTATCCTAGGAAGTCAGAACTCTGGTGAGCAGCACACGTTAGACTCTATGAGGAATATTTACAGAGGAATGGCGAAGTGTGGCGTTAAGCAAATATTGCTAACGTCACACTCCGGCAGTCTGAAAACGCAGGGATGTGCCGCATTTACACTGGTATGGCACATCCCTTTGTTTTCCCTAGTGCTGGCGCTAAACTCAGCTGACTAGCGCCAATGCAGACACCCTTTCACTATAGTGCAAGGGTGTCTGCATTGAGGAAATGATTGTTTATGTGCAGGAAGGTGTCCCTTACTGCACATAAACAATCCAGAATGGCGAATTGTAACTTCCATCTGTGCTGCATTGTGCAGCACACATAGAAGTTTGAAATCGTTATTTTTAGATGATTGTTTATATGCATTGGGACACCTTCCTGAACATAAACAATCATTCATGGTGATTTGCTGTTTCTAGTGTGCTGCACAATGCAGCACACATTGAAACAGCAAAAACAAATAGAAATTAAGCATTTCTCCTCGTTTTGCCATGTTAAGACCAGGTTTTCCCTGGTCCTAATTTTTGCACTGCCTCCCATTTACATCACACATGTAGCTGGCAGCGTCAAAATCAATGGGAGTTGCGGTGGGACGCCCACCGCAACACCCATTGAACGCTCCTTTCACGCTAAGTGTAACGTGAAAGGGGGCCCTTATTTTCAAGGTGGCGTTAAGCCACGTTAAATGCCTTAATGCCGCGTTGTAAATAAGGCGAAGGGTTTATTGCTACAGAAACATCATAAAAAGTGACATTCGTGTGGCAATAGGGTCTTGTAAATATGCCCTTGAGAGCCCTATGCTCTATAAAAATTGGGACATAGGCGGACACGCCCAGCTACCACTGGTGACATTCTATAACAGACTTGATTTAACCGTTTTAAAATTGACTTAACGCCTCATTTTTAGACCGTGTTTTTTGTTTAGCTATTTTCTGAATTTGTTGGGGACAGGTGAAGGTGCAGGCAGTTTTCATTTTTGTGGCCTTTTCTTTGCGTTTGTTGGCTGTTGAGCGCTCTCCCTTTCGCCTATTTTTGTGAGGCTGTGTTTCTTAGGAAGTTAGCTCTCCATTGGGCGAGCACATATTAGACTGGCCCGATCATCTATCACAATTGGACCAATGTGTGGAAACCATGCCAAAGGCAAGCCCGTCTGTGCCCATACACTCCCGGACGCACCAGGGAAGAGAGACCCTGGTCCTTCGAATGGAGTAGCTGTCTGTTATTCCCCCTCCCTGTTAAAGACCTTATGCCTTGCGATGCCTAATAAGTGTGCTCAAGCCATAGATCTGGAGGAGGGTGACTCATATTGCGAAAACTGCAGCTTCACTATTTGCCCAATGAGTAGAGATGTGGTTGTAACGGAGGGAAACGTATTAACATGTCTTGACATGTTTAGCATTAAACAGGGCCACTGGAATTATACAGCAGAAGAGGAACAAATCATAAGGCAGGGTTTAGTAAATTACGCAGCAAGAATATGCAAATTATGCAGCATAATGCGGCACATTTTGTAAAAGCATTATTTCATTATTTCATTATTTTTTAACTTGGTAACACTCTCTGGGCATTGTTTATATTACATTAGTACTAACCCTGGGCAAAGCACTACGCTACGCTTGCGTAGTTTGCGCTACTTCGCACTACACAAACTACTCGTAGCACAGTGCAAACAAGCGTAGCGTAGCATTGTGCAGCGGTCATTTTTTGCTTGCTCGCGGTCCTCAACATCAAGTTGACGACCGCAAGCAAGCAAAATGACATCCGGGCGAAACTTTTTCCTTGTTCGCGATCAGCAACATCAAGTTGCCGATCGCGAGCGTGGAAAATAAACCTCCCGCCGAGATTCTCAACGCGGGGAGGCCAGGTTTCTCATTGCGAGTGGTCGCGTATGCTCGCTACCGCTCACCTGGTGAAGAGCAGAAAAAGTCTGGATCAGCTGTCTGTGACCTGGGAGAAGCCCTGAAGGACTGGACCCTCTCCCTTTTGTATCCAGAAGAAAGAAGCGAGCACCAAGATTCATAATGTTGATCTCCTGCTCAGGCAACAGGATACAAGTAATTACAAGAAACCTTTCCTGTAACTTCCCAGCTGTTTGCCTCTGCTGGAGTGAGTCCTGACCACTAAGCGCTCTACCTGAGGTTCTGGAACCCTTGGCTGTGTCTTGCTGGACTTCTACCACACATGAAAACATGGGACTTAACGGCATTTTCAACATCACGACCTTCGTCGCACCGGGACAAACCTGCCAAGCCAATTCAACTGAGGTGTGTTGGCCTTGGAGCATCTTCGCTCAGCAAATCTAATTCAGTAGGACTTTGCGGAGAATGTATCTGGCCTTGTGGAGCCCTTTTAAGCAACCACTGAAGCTCTAAAAAGTGACTAAGTGTGAATGTCGAAATCTTTTTTTTTTGTTGAAACTTTTTATTGAAAATAAAAACAATAAAACAGAAAAACAAAACATGGCAAGGCATTACAATAGAATTGTGTCACCATTCGGCCCGTGGGGGGGGGTACAAACGTAAATCAGATATCGTTGCAACCAGTAAATCGGGGGGGAGGGGGGGGAAAGGAGACCAGAAGTATACAAAACATCTATAATCCTGCGGAGGAAACATCAGGTTGGGAGGAAGACAAGTCAATATCACTTTCCGATATGGGGGGAGCACATATATCACCACGGTATGTGTTCCACTGAGTCCAGATTTTCCCCCATTTGCCAGGTGTGCCACGGGAAACATAAACCGTTTTTTCTCGAAACATGCACCAATCCATGTTTTGTTTCCACACTAGGACTGTCGGAGGCCTCTGGGCGCCCCATAGCTGGGCAATGTCACGCTTGGCGATCATGTTACCCAAGGTCGCCCATCGAAGCTGCGCCAGATTGTAATCATTCGGTTCCCAGACGTTTAGCAAGCACCTCCGCGCTTCAGGCATCAGCCGTACACCCGTAACCTCACTCATTACCGCATGCACGCGATTCCAATAGCTCAGCACAGCCGGACATTCCCAAATCATATGGAGAAACGTGGCCACCATGCCACATCCACGCCTGCACAATCCATCCGTCGAGAATCCCATTCGCACCAGATGCGGACCAGTCACATACACCCTATGCAGAATTTTGAGTTGGACAAACCGAAGGCGTGCCGGGATAGCCACCTCTTTCGGGGAAGAGATCGCGGCTTGCCAGTCTTCATCATCGAGCTCCAGACCATCACTGGTCCACAACCCTCGGAGGCCTTCCAATAAGTCAATCCTAGTATTAATCAGTTTTTTATAAATGAGCGAGATAGTGCTATCAGGGACATGCCCATCTAGTATCCTATCTTCAAGCGGGGATGCCTCCGGCACGTCCGAGCCTCGGGGAAAAACAGACAAGATTGCGTGCCGGACTTGCGCATACCGAAAGGATTCCCTATCATTCAATCCATATTCGACTTTCAATTCCTCAAAAGTTTTGATCCTACCCTTGATCCACACATCATCGACCCTGCTGATCCCTATCATGTCCCACCGATCAAAACCCTTCGATTGCCAAAGGGAGCCAAGTTTATCCGAGGCATAGAGTGGAGTAGCCCGGGTCGGTCTGTTAGCCCATCCCGTGGCCGCCGTAGCCCGATACCACACCTGCACCGCTGTTTTAGTGGGACCCGTAAGAGATCCACCGGCTGACTTCGCGTATAAAGCCCTGTTGTAATCGCCGCCGGGCAGCAACCATTTATCCATCGCAAAGGCCGGGTTTAGTGAATGAGCATAGGTGCCGTGGTTGATGGCCCCTAACTGGGAGGCCCAATAATAGCGACGGATGTCCGGGAGTGCGATGCCGCCATCATACCAAGGGAGCGTGAGCTTCGAAAGGGCAATACGAGAACGGCCCCCCCCATATCAACTGTCGCTGTAGACATTCAATCTCCCGGAAATACCCGGCTGGTACTACATCAAGCGTGTTTTGAAGCGCATAAAGAAAGCGGGGGAGCGACATCATCTTAAACAACACCGCTCGTCCCAGGGGAGAGAGAGGGAGTCTGTTCCACGTTTCTATATCCGCCCGAAGACGTCGGAGAGGGGGCAACAAATTGCGCTCGTAACGAAGCGTAGGGTCTAGGGTAACAAAGATTCCCAGATATTTGAATCCCTCGAGCACCACCGAAAAAAGACATCCATGTGGCAAGAGGGGGGCATTGCCGGAAAGAACATAAATGCAAGATTTTGACCAATTGATGACTAGACCGGAATTTTTACTGAAAGAAGTCAAAACGTCGAAAAGGACGATCAACGACTTCCGGGGCGACGTAAGGTATAGGAGTATATCATCCGCGTACAGAGATATACGGTCTTCAAATTCCGGAGACCATCTGATACCCTTCAAGGACGGTTCCCACCTCAACCAAGCCGCCAATGGCTCTAAAGCAAGAGCAAACAGAAGTGGGGACAGAGGACAGCCCTGGCGCGTACCCCTACCAAGCGCAAAGGAGGCCGAAACACGCCCATTCACCACTACCTGGGCTAAAGGGTCAGCATAAAGCAGCTGCACCCAACGGATAAAGGCGGGCCCAAAACCGAATTTAGAAAGGACCGCCCAAAGATAAGGCCACTCAAGCGTATCAAATGCCATAGTGGCGTCTAGGGACGCCAAGATGGCCGACTCCCGCAGAGCCCCGGCTCGCGCTAGGACGCCATGGAGGCGCCGAAGATTAAGTGCTGTATTGCGATGCGGTATAAAGCCGGATTGGTCCGGGTGAACAAGATCACCTATAACAGTTATCAAACGAGTAGCAAGAACTTTGGCCAGGATCTTAGGTTCAACATTGATCAGGGAAATAGGTCTGAAGGATTCGCAGCGGTCATTCGGCTTTCCCTCCTTATGGATAACCACTATGGAGGCCAGCCTTTGATCAGGAGGAAGAGACCCTTTCTCTAGGGATTCCAAGAACATCGATCGCAAATACGGCGCCAGTACGTCGGGACGGAGCTTGTAAAGCTCGATGGGGAGTCCATTAGGGCCCGAGGCCCTCCCGGAGCGAATCGAACGGATAGCGGCCGCAATTTCATCAACCGTGAGCGGAGCGTCCAGCAGGTCCCGCTCCGGGTCAGACATGCATGGCAGCGAGATATCGCGCAGAAGCAAGCGGGAGTCCCGCTCTGGTCGATCGGACACAGGGGAATACACTACCCGAAAATAATCGGCGAACCGCGCAACGATCCCAGCAGGGTCAGTGATACTTTCACCATTCACATCAACTATGACAGGGATAACTCGATTCTCTCCTATCCAACCAAGCAAGCAACTTCCCAGCCTTATCTCCCACATCATACAGACGCCCCTGCTGTTCACGACCCATCTCTTTCGTAGCGTCAGTCACAAGTGCTCTATATTCGTGCTGTTTTAAATCTAACAAGTGCAGCTTCTCAGGGGAGGCTCCAGAGTCCAACTCTCCCTCAAGGATGGTAAGTTCAGCCTCAAGGCGGACAACCTCTTCCCGCTTACACCTCTTAACATTGCCAATCGATGAGAGGGCTTGTCCCCGAATGACAGTTTTATACGCCTCCCACAAGGAGACAGAAGAGGACACTGAACCCACATTTTCAGCAAAGTAACGATCGATCGCTTTAAGTAATTCCACTCTAATCTTAGGATCACGGAGGTACCATGGGTTAATCGGGGCAACCCGACCTCCCGACCCCAGACGAGCGTTCACAACTAACCACAGCGGGGAGTGATCCGAAATACCCCTGGCAAGATGTTTCACCTCCCCTATGAGGGAAGCCTGGGAGGAGGGCATCAAAACATAATCTAACCTCGAAAGGCTGCCATGGGCCCCGGAGTGAAAAGTATACTGTCGTTGCCCAGGATGATGTAAACGCCAGCAATCGGTGAGCCCCATTGCCTCCAGGAAGTCCCCCAGCCAGGATTGAGATTTAGCAAGGACACGGGGAGGGTGACGATCATACATTCCAAACACTACTGAATTGAAATCCCCCCCTACTACAAGTACACCCTCGGGTACTCCCAGGATCACTTTTCCCAAATCAGCATAGGTCGTAGTTTGGAGGCCTGGGGGTATGTAAACCAAGAGTAAAGTAATCACCCTCCCTTCCCAGCGCCCTACAATAGCAGCATACCGCCCCCTATCATCAAGGATAACGTCATCAATAGCAAGGGGGAGGGAGGTCCGAACCAGAATGCCCACCCCTCTGGAGCCGGAAGTGAAACCCGAGTGGGCCATGAGACGGTATCCACGCCTATTCATGGCGTGGCACGTATTACCCAGCAAGTGTGTTTCTTGAAGCAAAACCACATCAGGAGACAAGCGTCGTAGTAACTGTAAAACCACCCCCCATTTAATTCTGTCTCCCAACCCATTTACGTTCCAACACAGAATGCGTAGTCCCCTATCCCCCATCCCAGAATCCATCCCAAGTCCCCCCCCACACCAGCCGCGACACTGCAACACAGGAGATTATCAGTACTATGCCTTGAATAAAACAAAAAAACCTAAACTTTAACCCCCCAACCCCCCAAACCAACATTATACCCCCCACCCGCACCCCTGCGTGAGACTCAAAAGCCACCCCAACTTGCAGTGTGCCTGTCGCCCTAACATACAACTAATCTACGAAAAGAACCCCAGAGGAGGAAGACACACCCGACCCCCTCCCACACCCCATTAAGACAACACAGTAGCGGACAATAGTAGCATAGCATCAAACCACTGCCGAAAGTCAATACGTTGGTCCAGGAGCCGATTCACTCCCTATTCCTGCTCCATCAGGCCGCCCTCCGCTCCACCGGAGTGTTCCGAATGATCAAATTGTTCCTGTCCAGGGGGCAACGAGTCCAACCAGTCACTAGCAGCTCCAGGATGGTCAAAGAAAAACGTTCTATCATTGTGAACCACACGCAGTCGAGCCGGGAAAAGCATGGCATATTTCATGGCTCTGTCTCTCATTCTCTTCTTCACCCCTTGAAATCCCAGTCGCTGCCTCTGAACCCGTTGGGTGAAGTCCGGGTAGAAACTGATCGCGGCGTTTTCATATTTCGTAGGGCCCGATGTGCGGGACGCCTGCAGGATCGCATCTCTGTCACGAAAGTTAAAGATCCGCGCAATGATGGGGCGCGGAGAAGCTCCCAGCTTGGGCGGGCCACTCGGGATTCGGTGGGCCCGTTCCACTGCAAAAAACTTGCTCAGGCCCTTGGGCGCTAGGTGATTCAGGACAAGGTCCTCCACCAGTAGGTCTACCGCTGACGAGTCCGCCGTCTCCGGGACACCAACCAACCGGACGTTGTTCCGCCGTGCGCGGCCTTCAAAATCGTCCAAGCGTCGAGAGAGGTAGTCACGGGCGGATCTCAAATTACCGACCTCCGTCTGTAATTCAGAGACGTCGGCGACAAGACTGGAAGTCTTCAGGTCAAGGGATTTGACCTTCTCGTTAGTCTTTCCGAGGTCTGCCCTGATCAGAGTAACATCTATAGCAACCGTGTCCAGCTTGTGAGTCAGGGCCTCATATTGTTGTCCCAACGCGGCCTTCATCCCAGTAATGGCGCCCATGACGTCTTTCAACGACGGTTCTTCACTCAACAGGGATTCATCCCCAAAGATGGCCGGGGGTTTAGTCATACCACTCGGAGAGCCCTTAGCGAGGGTATAGCGGTCCATAACGTTGGACTGCACAGGGCCTCCCCGAGTTGCCGGTCTGGTCTTGCGCCTCTCCGCCTCGGGCTTGGTGGTAATTTTAGGTCGTGCGCCCCGGAGGGTATTTTGAGACCTAGTAAAAATGGCGACACTCTATACGCCCGGATCAATTCGGAGAATAGGTGGAGGGCCAGACACTGATCAAAGAGCAGCGAAAGTCCAGATCACCAACGATGACGTGGTAGTGAAAGAAACAAGCGACCAGGGCGACCAAGGCAAAGTCAATGAGGCCAGACCACAGGAATCGGAACTGAAAGTGGAAGACCGGGCATGGGAGCCTCGCCTGGGCCGTTGTTATTCGATTACCACCCGGCTGGCAGAGAAGGCAAGCCCGGGGCAGTACCATGGAGCAGGCCAGAAATGTTCAAAAGTCCTTATCTTCGGTTCCCGGGGACCAAATCGCAATCTGAAAACGGATAAATGATCAGCCAGGTCACGACCACAAAAGCCCGTCGTCTAAATCAGGATAAGATACAGGATGATCGGTGGAGGTGGCGAAGGTCCGGGAGCTCCGAGCTCACGCGACCATCTTGGGTGCGCGCTAAGCTCTTCCGAATGTCGAAATCTTGACTGGGTGAAGACACCAAAAGTATCTGGCCACGAAGAGACCTTCTTTGAACATGAAATTCGAATTTCTCCTGCTTTGAGCTTTCCCTCCAAAAACCAACAGATTCACCGGGACCACGTCCAACAATTATCCGACCCCGTGGAGCCCTGTTTAATTACAGCCTGCAGCCTTGCTCCGCTGAAGAGTTCGGACTTCCATTTTTGAGACAAGGGGCCTAATTTAGAGTTTGGCAGATGGGTTACTCCATCACAAACGTGACAGATATCCCATCTGCCTTCTAACAAGTGCATTCTATGGCACTTGTAATGAGGCAGACGAGATATCCGTCACGTTTGTTGTGGAGTATCCCATCTGCCAAACTCTAAATCAGGCCATATGTTCCAAGGTAAAACCTCCAACCGGGTTGTACCTGGTTTCTGTATCCAAGCAGCACTCATTGTGGTTGGCTTCGGTCCCCGGTCGACCGCGACCTTCTAACTCCAGTAGGTGCTTAACGGTTTTCTGTGCTATTTATACTTGAAGTCACATTATTTATTAAAATGTATTCAATTATTCTTGTGTTTTGTTTTCAATTTATTGTTTTGTTGCTGCAGAAATACTTTACACATTGCCGTAAATGAAGTCTGTCTGTTCTATGCCAGGTTAATTTAGTAACTTTTGAGGGCTCACCCAGACGAGGACTGTGATTATTACTCAAGGTGGATATCACTTCCCCATAGCTAATAATCCAATTTCTTACATGATCGAATTTCTAAGGGGGAGGGTTATCTTCTCTTTCTCCACTCCAATGTGTAGGTTCAAACGCTCCACTCTCTGGTATCTCACAATACAATTCCACTATCTGGGAAAATACCCTCACCTCCATCTTGTGCACAGGATCAGCCCATGGGTTCCAAAATGGAACCTGCAGGCATTTGACACTTTAGTTCAATTATACGCTCATACGTTGTGTAACATAATTACCACACACATGCTTTCATCCTCTTTGTATCTCAATGCTAGGATTCTGAGTCCATTGTTGGCAGCTCACATTTACATGAATGGGCCAGGAAGCTCTCTTGTGATGAAGGTAGAAAGACTGCTCACATTAAGATCACTACAAAACATGGTATGCTGCCACCACGCACTTCCTGCATGAGCTTGTGATAAGGATAATAGTCCTCTCAGTGCTCAATTTTAGCTAGTGGTTTCAGGTGGGGCCCTGGGGGTCACAGAACAAGGCAAAGAAAGGGAGAAAAGTGAGATAAAAGGAGGGAGAGAATTACTGAAAAAAAGTGATGAGGGGAGAAAACAGAAATGAAATAGGACCTGCAAGAGTCAGATAGAGGGGAGAGAAGAGTATGGTGATGGATGAAAGAGGCATGAGGTGGAATCATGTTTAGACAGCCTTGGTATTCGGCAAACCCAAAGCTCAGCAGCGCCTGCAGCAGGCATCTAAGAAAAACTTTGGACACCTGCATTTAATATTGTACAAATAAAGGACTGGCAGGCACATGCATCAACCATTTTTGCGAGCGAAAACGGTGCGATTTGCAAAAATCGTCCGTTTGCGCCCGCAAAAAGAGCATTTGCGAAGCATCAAGGTTCAAGGCTCTCGCAATTTGAGAATTTGCAATTAATTGTGATTTCTCAACTTGCAATTGCATTTAAGGAATCGCAATTTGCAGTTCCTTAAATGCAATGCAAGAACCACTTTAGAATAGCGATTTTGCTACTAGGGGTCGCAAATTACCATCAAGTTGAACTTGATGATAATTTGCAAAGACTTTGAAAATGCACTAAAGAGCATTTTTCAAAGTTGTAGGTTACACACAAACATGACCTTGGGGCATGTGTGTGCACAACATGTGTGCACAGAGCAATTTCAGGGGTGCAACAGGGTGCCCTTTTGACACCCTTGCACCCTTGAAATTGCATGCACAATTTGCGCGTACCTATTGGTACTCGCAAATTGTGCATGCAATCTCCCATTCCTTCCTATGGGCCTGTAGGCCCATAGGAAGGCCTTCCTTAATTGCGACTCGCAATCTGCGAGTCGCAATTAAGGAATGTTTGGGAATCGCTAATTTTATAGCGATTCCTACACGCATAGGCTTTTGCAGTTCCTTAATTGCGATTCCTTAATAATCGCAATTAAGGAATTGCAAACGCCAACATTGATGCATGTGCCTGTGAGTCCTCTGCCACTATCAAGGGCTCATTTTATGTACCCCGCCAGGTGCAAGAGAAGTGCACGACGAGACCCTTGTCAAAGGCTCGCCTAGGCCATCTCGAACAAGCTGTTTAAGCTTGAGGCTAGGGCCAAAAATCCAAAATACAGTTACTTGCAGTTGGGTATGCAGCTCAGGGGACAAACTGTACACCATGCAGGGGACATTTCGGTACCAACAATAACATATTGATTGTCTAGTGCTACAGAGCTTCAAAGTGCTGTAAATATCAGTTTGTACTAATATCTCATTTAAAGGTGCTCTGTTTGTCGATTTTGAGAGACCTGCCACAACATAGCTCAAGGCGAGTGATTTACTCATTAAGCATTTCTGCCTGCAAATAAACCGACAGAGTCCCAGAATCCTAATTGAGGCCAAAACATGGGTCCCAGAAAAGGAATTGGCAGGTAGATTTACTACGCTCACAGTTAATGTTGCAACTAAATACCATCATGCCTTTTCTAGTCATACTGTTCCTCCATTTATCAAATTCTGAACCGTGACACTTTGCAACTTTTTTAAATTTACTGTTGCAATTGCATCTTTTTTATGGTGTGTAATAATGTTCCTACTGTTCAGAATTCCATTCTGAGCAGGTTTCAGAGCGCTGTCGCAACCTGAGTAATCATCTGTCATTGTGCACTGATGACTAATTAAACTACTAGTTCTGTCGGTAGGGTTATAATTGTAATTGTGATTGCATTTATAACAAAGATAATTTCCATCGAGTTTCTCATGCTCTTTTCAGCAGCATTGCTGCGAGTTGTGCTGATTTTAAAGAAGGAAAGGCAAAATCGTTGACATGTGTGCATCCGGACAAGTGTAGAAACTGTTGATGGTTAAAAACCGCATGACTTGCTTCTTTGCTTTGACAGTAGGAGGGAGTTAAAAAAAAAAGGTTACAAGAGGTTAGGTTACAGGCGGTTGTCTGACCAACGCAGTTTCACGCAATGTTCCCTTCTATCAGAGTATTCTGTTTTCTCAAATCAAATGTGAGATTGTCTGAACATGCCGGAATGGCCAGTATTTCCATTACTGGTGTGGAACCAATCCAGCTGTTTAGGGCTGTTTGTGAGATGGAACATATTCTGACGCGGGAAAACAAGCAGAAGCCTCATTAGCTAACCCGGCACGCACGTGCGCTCACGCACACACACCAAAAGAATCTGGTTGAGCCTGTGCCAACAGAAGCCTGAGTCAAACAATAGTCAGGGGCCTGAGTGAAACAATCGCTGCAGTACTAGTTGAACATACAATGGCAACCTATTCATCTCAGCTTCACTATAAATGATAAATTAACAACTGGTGCAGCTAACTACCGGGAGCGGCCCGTGCAGGTAAGAGCGGTAGGGCGGGGTGGGGGGCAGTCGACAGACGACGATGAGGTAAAATAACATTTAAAAAAAAGAAAACTACTTACCATGCGCTTTCGAGTCTCACTGCTCTTGACCTGCACGGGCCCCTCCTGCTCACTACTGAAATCCTATTGCCAGACCATTTTCTGAACCTTAACTCGATGATGTAGAAACTGAAAACAGACTGAACTGGCAGCCCTGTGACCCAGGTCCGCTCCGGCGAGCCAGTCTAATGGATAAATGCCAACATTTTCCAACAGGAAAGTGGGAGATTTATTTTAAATAATCAGGAGAATGGTTTTTTACCCATTGTCTTCTATTGCGGCCTGCATCGGGTCTATCGACGTCAGAGGCGCAACTAGAGTCAAATTTCGGGGGGGGGGGGGGGGGGTGTCTAAGAAACAATTTCGGGGGGGGGGCGGCTGAATCTTTCGGCAATCGGCAGAGTCGAGCTGCAGGGGCTCTTAGAAGGGGTGAAACAACAACAAAGCCCCGTTAACATGCACAAGGTCTTTTAAAGACCTGTGAAGTGCTTGGGTGCAGCTGTGAGCGGGCCCGGGAAGTGTCTCATCCCGGGCTGCCACACACGACGGGGGGGGGCTGAAGCCCTTTGAGGCCAATGGGTGTTGCGCGCCTGATCAACGTGTATGAGACGTGCAAGTGTGCTGCTGCAGGACTGGATATCAGAAATTAAAATGTAAGTTTTCCCACACCTGTCAGGAGCACCGAGAAATCGCCATGGCAGAGAGAGTGTAACAAAAATGTTGTGGGCTTGCAAGCAGGAGCAGGTTACTGTCAGTGCACAATCCGAGGTAGACAAGCCAGCCCCTGCCATCTGAAGCACGCCAAGGAAAATGGTCTTTGTGTGCAGGAATCGGGAGGCGGGAGACTAGCCTTGAAATCAGTAGTTTCCAGCCTGAATCGGGACGGTTGGCATGTATGCGTAATGCCACAGGCCTTGTCAAACTTGCCAGCTGCCATCTTACATGGTCAACGTGCGTCACAGGATATCTGAGCTCTTCACTTGAGCCAATATCGCATGGTGAACTCTAGGTGAACTGAAAACCCCTGCCAAGTGTGGGCTTCCAGCCCGTGAGTGAATGATCTGGTGTGCACATAGATGATCTATTAAGGCTCCTGAAGCAGCCTCCCATGTCCCACGGACATACAGGGCTGTTTCAGAAGCTTTTATTTGTGTATAAGGTGGGTGCTAAGGTTGTGCCTGGCACTAGGCATAACCCCTTTTTCTGCCCCTCCAAGGCTGTTTAGGTTGTGGTGGGCCCATGGCCTGGCTCCTTCTCCATGTCCTACCCCTCTTTCTCACATTGAAATTTTATTACAAGTTACCAGGCCTGGATATCCATTCAGATTGTCTGTGCTGGTTTACTTTTGAGGCCTTGCAACCAACGATCACCTCAATCTTCAAATCACAAGTCCTCCAATGAGGACTTCTGCAGCACGTGACAGGCAGGCTTTTCACCCTATCAGGAGTAGAGAGATGGAAGGAAAGGAGGAGACTAAGAAGGTGATTGAGTTCAAAAGACAGCAAGGTAGTTAATGCGAGATTGGTCATAAAAAAAGATGGACTAATCCGAAGAAGTGTGCTTTCTTTTCCGCATTCAAAAGGGTTGACTTCATAGGGCTTTATTCCGAAAGCGCCTATACTTCTGATAGGGACCGTAACAGGAGTTTCCTGCCACATCAAAATTACAAGAGCCATTGAAACACTGTTGGTCTGCTGTGTTTCACACTGCCGAAAGTTGCCAACATCTCTGAGTGAAACTTCAGGGGAAATGAGGAATGACTGGGGTAATGTCATGTGGGATGCCTGAATCCTCAGTAATTTCTGATTTCTCAAAGGACCCTCAAAAATCGACTTATAAATCAGGGTTTATCTCCCCATTCTCATCTCTTGTGGAGGTACTGACTCCTGTGGAGTTACCAATACCTGTGTTAGTGGTTTTTATTTCTTTTTTACAGAGATAATTATCACAGATTTGTTTTCATAAAGTAAATTAGAATACACCTAAACTATAGTCTTAGAAGTTTAAAAATCATGAACCTTCGCATTAGTGTTTTTGTTTCGCCAATAACCCATCAAGCCAGTACTGCAAGTACTGGGTGAACAGCAACAGTGGAGACATGCCTTCAGAGTTTTGTTGAGTATAGTCTAGATTTAGAGGAGGGGCTAATCCGAAATCCATTAAAAAAAATGGAAGAATTTGCATCAATGCCTCCAGTGGTGCAACTGCTTTACACAGAGATCCACACATGTTGTGCGTTCTGAGTGTGCAGACTCCTCCATCGATATGCAAGTACCTCCATGTGGCTGTTGGACTTGGCCTTTTCTCTAGGGTTATTCCCAAACCTTTTTCCTTCAACCTCTTATTTTCTTTGGCTTTTAGGACTCAGCACACTTTCCACTGCTAACCAGTGCTAAAGTACTCATATGCTCTCCTTTAGACTTGGTGAAATTGGTTTACACCCAATTGGCACATTTAATTTACTTGTAAGTCAGTATTAAAGTGGTACTACATGTACCCAGGGCCTGTAAATTAAATGGTACTAGTGGGCTTCAGCACTGATTGTGCCACCCACCTATGTAGACCTTTAAAACATGTCTCAGACTAGCCAATTCAATTCAATTCAAAAATACTTTATTCGGATTGCAAAAAATCCATGAAAGCCACACAATACATAAAAAATACATTTTAAAATAATTACACGACTCAGACTAGCCATTGCAGCATGTGTGTGCAGTTTTAAACTGCCACCTCTACATGGCAAAATAAACCTTTTGCCATGCCTAACCCTTCCTTTCAAATACATATAAGCCACCCCAGGGGTAGACTCTAAACAGCTCACACTTTAACTTTACATGTCCTGGTAGTGAAAAAACCTTAAATGTGTTTTTCACTATTGCAAGACCTGACTCTCTATTAAGATAGCATTGGGTTAACTTGTTACATTTAATACGTGCTGAGTTTTCATTGGAACAAAGTGAACCTCTCATATTTGGCGTCTGGGAAATTGTAATTACAAATCTGCTTTAATGGTAAAGTTAGACTTTAAGTTACAATTTTGAAAATGCCACTTTTAGAAAGTTGGCATTTTCCTGCCCTAACCATTTGATAGGCATGCAGCCTGTTCCTGGGGCACATGACTGGCTGTAGTTGGACTTTGTTTATTCCTTCCAGACAGCCACAATAGAGGGATTATGTGTGCCTAGATGGGCTGTCAACTGGCAGGATGGGGGGGATGGGGGAGTTGGGCACAGCCCCACTTGCAACTGAATAGGCTGTGTCCTGCCTACACACAATGTCACCACTGGAGCCAGCTTGGATTCAGGGAGGGGAGGCAAGCAACTTCAAGGACTTTAAAAGGAAACCTCCGGAACCTTCTCCTACTTCAAAGTGGTCACCAGATATAAATATTGGATCATCAGACCCAACTCTTCAGTACACTCCAGAGCCTGTGGATGCTACAGAAGAAGGACTGCTGGGCTGCTCTGCTGCCAGAAGGACAGCCACTCTGCTGTCAAACTACTTGGCTTCTCTGTGGCCTTCTGCCCTGCTTGCTGAGAAGAAAGACTAGACCTGCACCCTACAACTCAGATAAGCTCCAGAGCCCCCTGCAACTGCCCAGCTGACCTGATGCCTGGACCTGCAACTGGACCTGACTGAACCCTGTTGGCCTCTGCTGGAGTGAGTTCCTTATCCTTAAGAAGTGCCCCAAAGGTCCTTGACCACTGGTGTAGCATCAGGATTGATCTCTCTTCAAGAAAAGATAAAATCCTAATGTTGTGGGCTCTTTGCAAATGCAAACGGGCCTGTTCGCACCAAAATCTTTGCCAGAACCTCGTTCAGGAGGCCAAGAGGCAAACAGGGCTACTGGGCCCAACCAAGGTGATTGTGGCCTTTTATTCCTGATGTCCAGGGCCCATCATACCATAGATCCTACTCACCTGGGTCAAGCACCCCCTTCTGCACCTGACTCTTAGGTAGGTAGCGTCGCGTCCCTCAGAGGGAAGTGTAGAGACAGGTCAGTGTAGAGACAGATCAGTGAACATGACTCATAACTCAACGTGCACGCAGCGCACACAATAAATCAATGTCCAGTCAAATACTTATTTTGTGTAAAATAATCATTTTTTTTCAATAAGCAATAACACAGTCCCCCTTGAGGTAGGCACTCCAAAAGTTGTGATGCCACCCCATAAGCTTCAATGTAACAGGTATGTTGTGATTTTCCACTCATATATACAACAACATCCAGGGAATGTAAACTACTAGGCCCTGTTCACTGGGCGTCCCCTCTTGTACTAAGTCAATAAGGTGTAGTCACTTCTTGCAAAGACCAAAGGCGGTATAGCCCCTGGGATCTGTTAGGCCAAGTTCTTAGCTCAACCGCTCTGGTGGTATGAACCTTGGCAACAGAAGTCTTGCAGAGCTTCCCCTCCTCATGCAGCCCCGCTGGCTACTCTGCAGATGACAAAGTATGGGGTCTCAAACTTCCCTAATTGTAATTCAGGAAAGCCGGAGAAGAGGACTGAGGCGGCCGTGTCGTCAGGTAAGTTTTTTCAAAATTATTTTTCTCCCTAATTCCACTGTCCCACCCCCATTCCCCCACTTTAGTATTGCAGCAGCCGCCACTGGTAAAGTGTCCACTCGCACACTCTGCAACACTTCATACTTAAGCGTGGCTATATGGCCACACCATGTTTCGACTACATCCCCAAATCGCACACACCTCAACCAAAAGTCCCACGCAGGACATACTACATACAACAACCTTTTCAAAAATGCACTCTGAAAGTAACTTGATACAAAGCAGAGAAATGTGTGACTTTGTCATCGGTGTGAGTGCTATGTAAATGTTACACTACAATGCAATCCAAGCATACCCAATGGAGCAGCTACTCACTCAACCACCTGAAAAGTTCTGTAAGCCTTGCAAAGGGTATAGAAAGTGCTCTACACATGCCAATACAGTACAATATTTGTAGTTCTGAAGATTTTTTTGTGTAGGCCAACATTGAGAGAAGTGAAGGTCACACGTGAAGGATAGGGGAGGCCTAGCACACATCTGTGTGTTGCTCGGCAAACCTCTTGTGCCCCCTCCCTCTCTGTTTTCACATTTTATACTCCCAGTGGGTCTAAGAATCCCTGGAATTGGGGCTGGCAGGCAGAGCTGCTTTGAAATAATAAGGCACAGCTCTAAATTAGTTGATCCTTGATGATCTGTCAAGTTAACAGCAGGCAACATAGGAGCAACCCCTCTAGGTCTGTGGGACCTCAGTGGCCCATGGCTTTGCCAATCAAGATGATTGCCTTGGCAGGGATGAGGAAGTAAAGTCACTTAACAAAGTTGTTCAGCTTCTAATGAAATTGTTGCGTTTTTTAGTCCGAGGATGGGTGATGGGATAAGTCGCTAATAATGCTTCATTAGCTACTGAGAGATGGTTAACATCTCCAGTTCTCAAAAACCTGCTGGAAATGTACTCCTGTAGTTTTCTTTCTATGTTTTGAGTACATTTCCATATATTCCGGATTTCCCAAAGATCTGCAGAAATATTCCTGAGAAACTGCGACTGTTGCAGTTTTCAAACAGGAAGTCATGAACATATTTTGTGAAATCCATTTTCGTGAGTGTGTATTTGCTCAGGCAAAAAAAATCTGAGCAGATGCAAATGTACCTGCTTACGTTTTTGGGGCAGAAACCCCTCTACCTACACCCCCTACCAATTTTTGAGTTGTTCCCTAACTATTCCCACTCTGAGATTTACACATACCCTTGACTAGTGTAAAATCTCCGACTGTTCCCCCACTGGAAATTTGCTGAGCAAAACATTTGGGAACCCCCTAAAGCTCATATACATTCCTGGACATCCCCAACCTTAGAACACTTCCTCCCCATTAAGGGGGCATATTATCAAGGGCTAGCGATGTTTTTACGCCGCGTTTGCGTCTGTTTTCGGACAAAATGCGACGTTAAAAATATCCCTTTATTTACAATAGCACGCTAACGCGTGTTCAATGGGATTAGCGCTTCAACATCGCATCGCCTTGCATCGCTAATGAGATGCAAGGGAGGCATGTCCCGTGAACCAACATGGGATATTATCAATAACCCTGTTCTCTCTATTTTCAAGTGTATCGCTAACACGCCCAGCGAGTTTAAAATCAGCGCTAACCGGGTTTTCGCCGGTTTGTAGCTCCTGCTATTTTCCTTACTAAGCCATATGTATAATGGGAGGTGGATTGTTTTCCTGAGTCCACGTTTCCCTATCTATAAGGTTTTTCCCCAACGCTGTTTTCTAACACCGGAATTCCGGCGTTTTCGACTCTTTCCGCTGCTTTTGCCTGGGATTCTATTGCCTCGGCGATGCGCTTTGCTGATAGTGCGCTCACCAGGCGATAGAATCCGGCGATATGCAGCATTAATTGTTTGCACGCCACACACGGCCAGCGATAATAATCGCTGGCCGTTGATGATATGCCCCAAGGAGAGCAGATTTTCTTCCACGTAATATGGCACCATACTGGTATTATATGTGCTAGTAAATATGTTTACTCGTGTAAATGCATAGTTTGTGAATATACAACATGGATTTGCATGATTTGCTCTTGTAAATCAAGTCACAGTGGAGCCAAGATTCCGTAGGGGAGGGAGAGCAGTATGGATGTTCCTAACTTAGCAACATAACATTACTTGGCATTTACATGTATGAGGTAAACGTACAAGAATGGGGAGAAAGAGGTTTTTATAAAGTACCACAGTCCATCCTGCCTTTTTTACCACTAAAATATAAACCGGTGTTATGACTGTGCTTCCCAACTTTGGGAAGCTTCAATGTATCATGACATCCAAGTGTATGAATAAAAAGGATGCAACTCCTCATCCACAATAGATGAAACATTTTATCATTACGGTCTTGTCTCCCCAGTTAATAAACTAATCACTGAAAGGAGTAGTATGAGCTCCTTCAGAACTGTTTGTGTGAGAATTATGTACTGGAAAATGCTAGCTGAAGGTGTAGTGATCTGTAATGGGCAGTAATTCTGTTTAAATAGTATCTAGTGGGACTGGAAATTCTAATATGCAATTGTCCCACTAATGCAAGTTTAAAACAAAAAGGTAAAGGGGGCTTTGTGAGGTGCCTGACCCACCCTTTGTGAAAATCAATATGTTTCTGTCCCTTGTGTGCATGTCTTATGGTCTTCATCAGGACATCCCAGACCTCTTTTGTTATGTGAACCCGGACCTTGTACTTTAGCTAGTGAATAATATGGGAGAAAGTGGCAGGTAAATATAACTTGCATGCCAAGGACATACAGGTAAAACTGTGCCTGGAAGATTCTCCTAGCCCGAATATGTTAAAGGTACCAGAGATGAGGGGGTGGCAGGCTGATAAAAACTGTTGTCAGGTCATTTGCTGAAGAACTTCTGCTGGGTATGCAGACACTAGAAGGCAAGACACAGGCCACAATAACACATTCTTTTCTTTTTCTATAAATACACCTGGGGTTCAAGATAAATTAAGGTAACCCCCTTGGCTTCACAGAGTTTCTGAGGCATTAAATGATATACCCCCAGATTCATCAAAGTCATGTTTTGCGAGTCCTTAATAGCGAATTTTAAGGATTCGCTATTAAAGACTCGCAAAACGGGATGCATGTAGGAATCGCAATATTTTTTGCGATTTCTACTGATTCCTTATTTGCGATTCGCTAATTGCTAATCGCAAATAAGGAATGGCTTTCCCATTCATTCCTATGGGCCTAAAGGCCCATAGGAATGAATGGGGAGTCATTCCTTATTTGGGATTAGCAATTAGCGAATCGCAAATAAGGAAGCAATTTCAAGGGTGCCAGGGTGTCCAAAGGACACCCTATTGCACCCCTGAAATGGTAATGTGCACTGGTGTTGCGCACACACATGTACCAAGGACATGTGTGTGTGTAACATACAACTTACAAAAATGCACTAAAGTGCATATTTCTAAGTTTTTGCTATTTACCACGTAGTTAGACTTCGCGGTAAATAGTGGCCCCAGATTGCGAATTTGCAATTTTGAAATGGTTCATGCATTGCATTTAAGGAATCGCAATTTGCGATTCCTTAAATGCAAACTCAATTTGAGAACTCGCAATTATTTGCGTATTCTTAAATTGCGAGTGCATGAAACCTTGATGCATCTCAAATGCCATTTTTGTGGGCGCAAACGGCCGAATTTTGCGATTCGCACCGTTTGCGCTTGCAAAAATGCTTGATGCATCTACCTGATAGTCCCTATTTATATTGTCAACTTACAAGTGCCAATGGCTTTGTGATTCGGGTCCTTAGTTTCCAAATTCTTTAGCTGCTGTAAATTAGGCTTGCCCACATAAGCAGCCTGAAACACTGCTCAGAAAGCTGAAAGGTGATTGATAAAGTTGCTTTGCTGCCTATCACTTCACTTGTACTAGCAGAAGCAATGCATCACTCCTCCCTTTTTCACAGAGGGTGTGGAAAAGAAATTAATTTCATGTAAAAAAATAATTTTCCAAAAATCTAAGAATAGCAAGGTTGGACTTCATGAAAACGGTGTAGACGTGTCTCTTCATAAGACGTTAACACAAGGAGCAGGCAATACCACTTGTCATTCTTAGGAGTCTTGAACGACAAAAAAACACAACCACCCACACACATGAAGAAGGAACAAAACAATAAAAAGGGATGGGGTTAAACCATACAAACAGTTTTCTCTTACTATCCTTTGCTCTGCTCCATGCACAAGCACAGCTAAACTCCCTCAGTGACACCAATTACATGGTGTCTGTGTTACACGGTGACATTAAAACACTTCCCAGAAAGCCCACATTCAAGCACCCACTTTCCCTCCTGTAAAACATTATAATCTGTAGGCCTCTGCACTGGCATCCCATCTCTCACCCGCTTCCCTTACCTACACACCAAGGTGCAGCAATAATACAAAATAAGAGCAAATCAATGAACTTACACAAAGAATCTAATCACTACTCACATAGGTCACATGACAAACTCGGTAAACAGTCAAAATATCGAGTAAAAAATATCGAATGGACATAATTTCGAGTTTAAAATATAGAATGGACAAAATATCGAATGGACAGAATATAGTCATCAAAAATATCATTTTTAAGGTAAGTAATGTAATATCGAATGTTAAAAATATAAAAAGTTAAAATTATCGAATTTTTAATAATATCGAATTTTTTATAGTGTTTTTTATGTTATTATATGTGTGAAAAGTGTGTATTTATGGTATAATTTATTTTAATTATTGAATTTTGTTTTTTAAATTTTTGCGTAATTTAATTCTGTAGCGGGTTGTGGGTTTATAGGGGAATAGGGTGGGAAGTAATTTAATTATAATTAATTAAATATGTACATTTATTTATTGGTATTCATTTTTAATTAATTGTTAATTCATTTATATTTGGTAATTAATTACATTTTAATTGGCAATTCATTTTAATTAATTAATTAATTGCTAATTATGTTAATTTTACTAATTTATTTTCTGTAGCGGGTAGTGGGTTTATAGGGGAATTGGGTGGGAAGTAATTTATTTATAATTAATTTAATATGTAAAATTATTTATTGGTATTTATTTAGAATTAATTGTTAATTCATTTTTATGTGTAATTAATTAAATTTTAATTGCCAATTAATTTTATTTAATTGATTAATTGCTAATTATGTTAATTTTACTAATTTATTTTCTGTAGCGGGTTGTGGGTTTATAGGGGAATAGGGTGGGAAGTAATTTATTTATAATTAATTAAATAATTCAATTTATTTAATTGTATTTAATTTGAATTAATTGTTAAATCATGTTTAATTGTTAATTAATTAATTGTTAATTTGTAACTAATTTGTATTAATAGGTAACTAATGGTAATAATTAATTGTAATTTGTAATTTTAATTGATTAATTATTATATTATATTAAATTGGTAATTACTTTTAATTAATTTTATATAGATATTAATTTATATTTTTTTAAATAATATATGAAGTATTTACTTTCCCTACTGTTGCACTCTCTGGAGTGGGAATAGTACATTTTACCCCTACGCTATCCAACGCTTTCCCTACTGTTGCACTCTTTGGAGTGGGAATAGTAATTTTAACCCCTACGCTATCCAACGCTTTCCCTACTGTTGCACTCTTTGGAGTGGGAATAGTAATTTTAACCCCTACGCTATCCAACGCTTTTCCTACTGTTGCACTCTTTGGAGTGGGAATAGTAATTTTTACCCCTACGTTATCCAACGTTTTCCCTACTGTTGCACTCAGTGGAGTGGGAATAGTAATTTTTACCCCTACGCTATCCAACGTTTTCCCTACTGTTGCACCCACTGGAGTGGGAATAGTAATTTGTACCTCTACGCTATCCAACGCTTTCCCTACTGTTGCACTCACTGGAGTGAGAATAGTAATTTTTACTCCTACGCTATCCAACGCTTTCCCTGCTGTTGCACCCACTGGAGTGGGAATACTAATTTTTACCCCTACGCTATCCAACACTTTCCCTACTGTTGCACTCTTTGAAGTGGGAATAGTAATTTGTACCCCTACGCTATCCAACGCTTTCCCTACTGTTGCACTCTTTGGAGTGGGAATAGTAATTTTAACCCCTACGCTATCCAACGCTTTCCCTACTGTTGCACTCTTCGGAGTGGGAATAGTAATTTTTACCCCTACGCTATCCAACGCTTTCCCTACTGTTGCACTCACTGGAGTGGGAATAGTAATTTTTACCCCTACGCTATCCAACGCTTTCTCTACTGTTGCACCCACTGGAGTGGGAATAGTAATTTTTACCTCTACACTATCCAACGCTTTCCCTACTGTTGCACTCACTGGAGTGGGAATAGTAATTTTTACCCCTACGCTATCCAACGCTTTCCCTACTGTTGCACTCTTTGGAGTGGGAATAGTAATTTAACCCCTACGCTATCCAATGCTTTCCCTACTGTTGCACTCTTTGGAGTGGGAATAGTAATTTGTACCCCTACGCTATCCAATGCTTTCCCTACTGTTGCACTCTTTGGAGTTGGAATAGTAATTTTTACCCCTACGCTATCCAACGCTTTCCCTACTGTTGCACCCACTGGAGTTGGAATAGTAATTTTTACCCCTACGCTATCCTATGCTTTCCCTACTGTTGCACTCACTGGAGTGTGAATAGTAATTTTTACCCCTACGCTATCCAACGCTTTCCCTACTGTTGCACTCATTGGAGTGGGAATAGAAATGTTAACACTTTTGCTATGCTACGCTAATAATATTGTATATTTTTTAATAATATTATGTTAATATATATATACGTTTTAACAAATAAAATTGTATTTTTTTTATATAACTTAAATTAATTATTTAATAATTTTAAGGTTATTTAAGTATTTCTAAGTATATTTTAATTATTTATTTTTAATATATTTTTAATTTTAATAAATTCGATATATTTACAAAGTACATATTTTGAAACGATATTTTTGATTCGATATTGTTGTACTTACCTGTTTGTAGATAGGACTTCGATATTTTTGTAGTCGATATTTTGTAGTCGATATTTTAAATGCCTATATTTTTGTAGTCGATATTATGTCAGTGATCCGACAAACTCACTGGTCTCCAGGTACTCCAAAGAAAAAGCTTGTTAGCCTTCTGTAAATGTGCTTTGGCGCCTCATAAGGGGTATGAAGTGCCATGTAAATGCAACTACAATACAATAACATGTAAATAAAATGTGGAATGTGCCCAAAACTATTTGAACAGACTAAATTACAAATGAAAGCTCCTGAAAGAGAACTGTGCACGGGAAACATCCTTTACAACGAAACTTTTACAACGCAGTGCTTTTACAACGCAGGTTTTACAACGAAAACCATTACAGCGCATTGCGCTGGGGGGCGCTCTAGGATAGGGAATAGATTTAATTTACTATCCAACACCTTCCCTAGTGTCCACGGGGACTGGAGTTGGAATAGTAAACTAAACAATTCACTATCCAGCACCCCAAAGCGCTATGCGTTGTAAAGGTTTTCGTTGTAAAAACTGCGTTGTAACAGCATGCGTGGTAAAAGCATGCGTTGTAAAGTCATACATCCACTGTTCACAATAGATTGCATTTTTGAGCGAATGGGAGAGGGGTGGAGCTGTGATCTAGTGGAAACGTGGAGTTCCAACACTTCTCCAATGGAACAAATGGTGTAGTCTTGGGAAAACCACTCTGCTTAGCAGTTTTTTACAGAGCAAACCAGATCCAATGTGTGTCAAAGTCCTTTACAAAAGAACAGTTTGTATGCTGTATCAGAGCAGTATATATATAAGAATGGTTTCATTTCAAAGTTCACTTATTGAGTTTCACGCTGTGCAAGAACTATTTTGCAGTAAAAAAAGGAAGAAAAAAATCCTTGAGTACCACATAATTAAACTTTCAACAAGATCTGTTCATCAGGCCTTCTCGAAAAGCAAACAGTTTCAAGACACTCAAGTTAAACAGTAGGTGAACCAGTACATCCCTTCTCACATAAGATGGCCCCACAGGGGCCTTGCAAAGCTTCATGGGATGATGAGGCGGGGTGCAGCAGCAAACAGCACTGGTTTGCCAAAATGGGGAGCACCTATGCAAAAAAATATGACATTCATATATGGTTTAATAGGGTCACCCAATATATAAAGGAATTCTTTTTTGTTTATCTTTACTCTTATTTAATTTGTTGTTATGTGGCACAGACTAGACTGCAGGAGGAGAAGAGTCATACCGCTTCAATTGGTTGCGACAAAATATCAATTTTTAAAACAACAGGTAAATAATTACACATAGACAAACATATTTATTACCATTCGCAACCCACAAACTGAAATGTCTTTCTTGGCTCATTCACACCATTTCACTAGTGAGATGTGCCATTTTTTTTATTACAAATGAAATACGTGATATGCCCCCCTGTCTGAAGGTTCATATATTCGTATATACTTACAAAAACACAAATATTCTAGAATGTGCACTCTTTATTGGTTGGTAAACCACCTAGTTCGGGTGCTATCCCGTGCTATCCCCTCCCTCCCCCATATTGATTTTTAGAGGTGTTTCTGTTTCTCCCTAGAGTGCTCCACTGTTATTGTTGGAACTGCTAAATGTGAAAGTCAGGCAGAGAGAGAGAGGTAGCAGCCATGTTATCTGTATTTGTTCAGCTGTCCACATTTCATTATCATCCTTTCTATCCTCCGACTTATCCAATCGCTTGCCGTGTGACACAAGACAGAGCTCAAAAAGCGTCAGAGATCCATTAGGTGCTTCCTTCTGTTATGAACCGACATATCAGTTGCCAGTGTCTGTCATTAAATTATATCTAGCAATGTGACTGAGATTGATAGCACTTAAATCACTGCGAGGAGCAACCAGAAAGAGAAAGGACTAGTAACAGACATGAGACATAGTGCCAATATCGGCAACACACCCTACCCACAAATATAGCAATGCCATAATAAAGAACACACAAGACACATGGTGCACGCACGTGGCGATGGGACACTGGAGGGTGGTACTCTCTATCCCTCTAACCCAGCCTGTCACTGCGAGGATTAGGGAATGAATGAGTATTGGTCAATGGTCCGTGACTTCTTTTAAAGAGAACTAAATTCAAAACTATCTAGTGTGTGTTGCATTCATATTCAACACTAGTATTTAATACCATGTGGGAAGCCACTACGTTCCAAGGATATATTTCAAAGACATACAATGAATGTGAAACATGAGCGCCAGAACGGTTATAATCGAATAAAGTCTGTTTATTCCACATATTAGAATTAAATAATAATTTAGTACTTGATATAAGGTTGCAAAAGGAAAGTAGGGGGATTGAGTGTGCTCGTGATAGGTAAGTGTAAGTGAAGGTGACTAGTTAAAGAGTACACAATTCAAATATTTTCAAAAACAAACTGGTAAATAAGACCAGTATAGAGAGACCTGTCCAATATGAAACATTTTTACAATACTTTTTGTATACAGTTTTTTTAAAATATATATTTCTTTTTATTAAAAATAAACAAAGAAAACAGCAAGGTATCAATAAATTACACAAAGCAAACAGACTGTACAAGGGCGCACCATCAGTACATAAACAACAGTATAAAAAGGATATGATTGGGGTGGTGAGGGGGAGAGAAAGAAGGAAAACGAGGCCTTAAATATAATATTTAGTTAAGATTAGGGGGAAAGCGGGAGATCAAGTACAACTGTTTCAGGTGGCACACATATATCTCCTCTATAGCGATTCCAGGGGGCCCAGATTTTATGCCACTTTCGGGGACGACCTCGAGCCACATATACAGTCTTTTCCCTGAACATACACCAATCCATGTCATCCATCCAACCCTCAATAGTAGGAGGCCGCTGGGATCCCCACAATTGTGCAATATTGCGTTTAGCAATCATTGTTCCCAAGGTCACCCATTGCGTTTGGGCTACATTATGATCAGTGGGCTTCCAAACATTTAACAGGCAACGCCTGGCTTCAGGCAAAAGTGCCACACCCGTAACTTCCTGAAGCACCTTGTGGACCCTGCACCAATAGTTGGCTACTTTCCCACACTCCCAGATGATGTGCATAAACGTGGCCAACTGGCCACAACCCCGCCTACACAGACCCTCCTCCGAAAAACCCATCTGAAACAAGCGGGGACCCGTGACATACACTCTATGTAGTATTTTGAGTTGGACCAATCTCAGGCGAGCTGGAATCGCGACCTCCTTTGGGGCGGAGATCGCGGACTGCCAATCTTCATCATCAAGTTCAAGACCGTCACAGGTCCACTGATCTCGCAGTTGCAACAGAAGGTCTGCTCTATAGTTAATCAGTTTTTTATACACTAGGGAGATGGTACTATCCGGTATATAACCATCCAGAACACGGTCCACCAGCGGGGCAGACTCAGGTATCTCCACCCCCTAGGGAAGACCGAATCGAGCGCATGACGGATCTGTGCATAACGGAAGTACTCCGTTCCTCCCAGCTTGAACTCGGCCTGCAGGGCTACAAAGGACTTCACTTGCCCCTTAACCCAGAGATCACCCACCCTGGAGATACCAATGAGGTCCCACCTCTCAAATCCCTTCGTGTTCCATAGTTTACCAAGCCGATCTGATCCAAAAAGCGGGGTCGCTAAGGTCAAACGATCTTTCCACCCCAACGCGCTGGTGGCGTCCTGCCAAACCCGCACAGCTGTCCGCGTCGGCCCCGTCAGAGACCTCACTACCGATTTGGAATATAATGCCCTATAGTAATTACCTCCAGGGAGCAACCACCTATCCATAGCAAAACCTGGGTTTGGCCCGGGGCAATACGTGCCGTGGTTGATGGCCCCTAACTGCGACGCCCAATAGTACCTTTTAATATCGGGAAGAGCAATACCCCCGTCGTACCAGGGGAGCGTCAATTTGGCGAGTGCAATCCGGGGCCTACCATCCCACAGCAATTTCCTCTGTAGACCCTCAACTATACGGAAGTAGCTACCAGGAACAAAATCAAGGGTATTCTACAGAGCGTACAAAAAACGAGGAAGGAACATCATCTTAAAAAGGGCCGCACTTCCGAGTAACGAAAGTGGAAGTTTCCGCCAATTCGCCACGTCTCGCCTCAACCGCGCCAAAGTGGGAAGGAGATTTTTCTCATACCGGATCAAGGGGTCCATTGAAATAAAAATACCAAGATATTTAAACACCTGCTGTGCGATCTGGATAGGACAGCCACACGGCAAAACCGGTACATCACCACTGAGTACGTAAAGAGAAGATTTCGCCCAGTTGATAATCAGACTAGAATTCTTACCAAAGGAAATCAAAACGTCGCATAACACTATCAGGGACTTTCTGGGGGAGGTCAGGTACAAAAGGATGCAATCCGCATACAAGGATATACGATCTTCGTGTTCCGGGGACCAATAAATACCCTTTATAGAGGGTTCCCAACGGATCCACGCAGCTAGGGATTCAAGCGCCAGCGCAAACAGGAGGGGAGACAGCGGGCAACCCTGACGGGTACCTCGCCCAAGACTAAACGTTGCAGAAATGCGGCCATTTACCACTACCTGAGCGAGGGGATCCGCGTAAAGAAGCCGCACCCAGCCAATAAACTCCGAGCCAAAACCAAATTTAGTCAGCACCGCCCATAAATACGGCCATTCCACAGTATCAAGACGCCAAAATGTCCGATTCACGCAGCGTCGCCGCCCTAGCGATAACACCATGCAGCCGCCGAAGATTCAATGCCCTATTCCGGTGCGGGATAAAACCAGATTGATCCGGATGAACTAGATCGCCGATGACCGTGATTAGTCTATTAGCTAACAACTTAGCAAGAATTTTTGGCTCGGTGTTTAACAATGAAATTGGCCGGTACGAAACACATTTATTCCGTGGCTTCCCCTCTTTATATATAACAACTATGGTAAGCAAACGCTGATCCCGGGGGAGAAACCCACCATCGCGGGACTCCATGAACATGTCCCTTAAATACAGGGCAATCCTGTCGGGCTGAAGCTTGTATAACTCAATTGGCAAACCATTGGGGCCCATTGCTTTACTCGAACGTAAGGAACGCACAGCTAACGCTATTTCATCCGTCTTGATCGCTGAGTCCATTAGATCCCTATCTTCCTCAGAAAGACTTGGAAGGGCTATATCTCGAAGCAGCAAACGAGAATCCTCCTCCGGTCTATCGGACACAGAGGAGTACACGGTGTGAAAATGATTGGCGAAGCACGTCACTATCACCTGCGGGTCAGTAACTAGGGTCCCATCCTCCGTCTCAATCTCTGGCACCACACGACTTGCTCTATCTTTCCTATCCAACCAAGCTATCAATTTGCCAGCCTTATCTCCAACATCATAGATACGCCCCTGTCCCGGCTAAGAGCCTTCGCCGCATCCGACACCAATGACTGTTTCAACTGCAGAACATGCAGTTTCGAGTGGGTCACCTCCTGCTCCAAAGCCAATTCCAAATCTGTTATTTCCGTCTCTATCTTAACCACTTCCTCCTCTCTCTGCTTCTTAACTCCAGCGATCAATGACAGGGCCTGACCCCTCAGGACGGTCTTAAAAGCCTCCCATAGAGAGACCGCGGAAGAAACCGAGCCTTCATTCTCTCGGAAATAATGATCCAGAGCCTTCACAAGCACACTACGAATTTTAGGGCTACGAAGATACCAAGGGTTAATCGGGGCAACCCGACCCTCGGCACCCGGGAATAAGTCCAATCTGAGCCATAGTGGGGAGTGATCAGAAATCCCCCGAGCCATATGACGGACCTCTGCAACACCAAACGCCTGTGCAGCCAGTACTAACACATAATCAATCCTGGAGAGACTACCATGGGCTCCCGAGTGAAAAGTATACTGCCGCTGAGTGGAATGAAGCAATCGCCAACAACACCAGACCCAGCGCATCAATAAAATCAGGCAGCCAACTATGCGTCCCCTTGACGTCCCTGGGTGGATGTCTATCAGGCCTACCTGAAACCACCGCATTAAAGTCCCCACCTAAGATCAGGGACCCAGCCGGGAGATCAAGCAACACCCGCCCCAGATCAGCAAAAGTAGTCGACTGTAAGCCTGAAGGAACATAAATAGAAACCACGGTAATAGTACGACCCTCCCACCGCCCTGAAATCGCCACATAGCGTCCCCTATCATCAATGACAGTGGATTCCACCTCAAGCGGGAGAGCAGTTTTAACAAGGATCCCAACTCCACGAGATCCAGAGGAGAACCCAGCATGGGCAACCAGACGATACCCCTTCCTGTTCATGGCGTGACACGTAGGCCCCACCAAGTGAGTCTCCTGAAGGAGAACAATATCGGGGGATTGGCGTTTCAGGAGCTGTAGTACCACCCCACGCTTAATCTTGTCCCCCAATCCATTGACATTCCAGCTCATCAACCTCAATCCCCTACCCCCCATCATAAAAGAAAAAGAAGATCCAACCACGAGCTGGGTCCAATGCTTCGATGAAAATGTCCTGCCGTATAGCACCTTGCAAAAACAACGAACAAAACATCCACACCCCCCATCCGCCCACCCCCACACAACCCATTACAACACCCCCCACCCTGCACCCCTGCGTACGACTAAAAAGCCACCCCAACTTGCAGTGCCTGTCGCCCCACACCCAACTAAACTACGAGAAGTAAGGCTGAGGAGGAATAAACCCCAACGATATCCCGGCAACCCCCCGGCAAAAGAAAACTGGCAGCAATAAGTCAAATCCAGAACCACCGTATTAAAAGTCCTTTCGTAGTCCCCGGAGACCTGGAAGATGGTGCTCATTCCTGCTCTTCAGGTCCTCCCTCTGCTCCATCAGGCTGACTCTCAGGGTCCTGTCGGGCCGGCAGGGTGTCCAACCAATCAGCCACCACTTCAGGCTTATCAAAAAAGTACACCCTTTCGTTATATTCAATCCTCAATTTGGCAGGAAAGAGCATGGCATACTTAAGGTCCATCTCACAAAGTCTCCTTTTCACACCCAGAAAACTGAGCCGCTGTTTCTGGACCATCTGTGTGAAGTCCGGGTAAAAACTGATGGAGGAGTTTTCAAACTTCAGGGGACCACCCGCACGCGAGGCCTGAAGGATAGCGTCTCTGTCCCGAAAGTTGAAAATCCGTGCTATCATCAGAGGCCGCGGCGGGGCTCCCACTTTCGGTTTTCCACCTGGGATTCTATGGGCCCGTTCCACCATGAAAAACTTACTCAGTCCCTTAGATGCTAAATGATTGATGATAAGGTCCTCAACAAAAAGGTCAGTAGCTTGCTCCTCTGCCTTTTACGGAACGCCAATAATACGGATGTTGTTCCGCCGGGCCCGTCCTTCAAAATCCCCCAGGCGACGAACAACCATGTCATTAGAGGCCCCAAGAGTACGGACTTTGGTTTGTAACTCAACAACGTCGTCCGTAAGGCTCAATGTTTTAATATCCAGCGATTTAACCCTTTCATTGATTTTTGTGAGGTCCGTCCGGATCAAATTCACATCAATCGCCACCGTATCCAACTTGTGGGCAAGAGTCTCCATTTGCTTCCCGAGGGAGGATACCATCTATGGCGGCCATCACATCCTGCAGCGTCGACTCCACCACCGGGTCGACGAACTCTTCGCCTCCTCCAGCAATCTACCGGTTCCGCTGGGCGACCCCCGAACCTGAGCATAACGATCCATGACGTTGGTTTGGGTATAGCTGCCCCTTCTTGTATTCTTCACCCTCTGTTTGTCTCCCTCAGGTTTGCCCGCCATGTCGGGACAGTATCGAACAATGTCCCAGATAAAGGCGGAGGGGAGATACAGCAGACCGAACAGGGAGGAAAGAACAAATTCCACACAGAGGGACTGCCAACCAGGGTGATAGAGCGGCAGGGGTGCCGAGAGAGCGAAAGTCAGTGGGGCGCCGCAAGTCCGGAGACCACAGCGATAACCAAAAACGAAAGTGAAACTGAGCTGGACCGGGGCTCTTCGCTGCCCCAAGCCGTTGTTGTTCAATTATGCCCCAGGCACCATGTCAACTCCGGCGCCGGGCATCCAGGAGACGAAGGCCGCAAACTTCTCAGCCCCACAACTTCGGCCCCCGGGGTCCGATCGGGACGGCGGAAACGATTTCAGGATCACCGGTGGTTCATCCGCACAAAGATGTCAACTGCAAACAGGATAAGTGACAGGATATATTCGGGAGGTTACGAGGGTCTTGGGAGCCCCTTGCTCACACGGCCATCTTGGTTGCGCACGAAGCTCCTCCTCCTGATGACAGTTTTTATGCATTAATGCAACGTCGGAAAATGGGCTGGGGGAAGCGGTACAGACCCCGTGTTGGAGTAGAGCGTCAACGTTTCGACTCGACTAACGCAATGAGGGTGATTTGGACCTCTTTTGTGAGTCTTCTTCAGGACGGGGTGAGGCAACCTAATCCTGGTGCTGCGATGGCATCACAGGTGTGTCAAGGATTCAAGCTGGGCCGGTAATATCCCATGGTTGAGGTATCTTCCGCTACAAGACCAGTCTTGTGAAGCCCTCAATAAACGACAAGGCCCTAGGGTTGGGCATCCAAAATTATCCAAAACCGAATCAATCTGGAATTCTTAATTGAAGAAAGGGCGCAGCACGCCTCATGGTTGTCGTCCTGCCATGAACTTGGCATACTAATATAGAATGTGTACGCATTCACGCTTGGGAGTGTAAAATGTTACTAAATTTGGCTAGTATAGTTTTGGTGACACAGTCACAGGTACCGGACAAAGCCAATGGTACTGGTTTGTTGTAGTGCAGTGTTTTGATTGTAGTACAGAGCTGGATATAAAGATAGAGAAAATACATGTTAGCGGCACACCAAACTAAACTCAATTTGCAGGTTACATGCTCAGCCACGCCAACTGTTTGAATAATAGTTAGGCCAGAGGTGAACGGACAGACCAATGCCATTCAGTGGATCGACTGTCCACCAGCTTTTGCTTCTGTGTCAATCCTGTTCAACCAAAGGGTGTATGAGCTGTAAATCTGGTGCATAGGAAACTCAGATGGAGCATGCGTTGGAATTTGTTGGAGGCTAGCTTCGAGATAGAGGATTCAGCGGTGCACGCCTGGGGGCATGGTACCCGATTCTGTCCCTAGTTAGGAACATGGCTGGGCCATGCTGACAATTGCCAAGTCAAATAGCTGCAGGACAAAGTCATTTTATATTCCCCCCTCCAGTCAGATGCAGTTATAAAAAATAGCTATACAATGGTCCTGGCCATCCATACGTTACCAGTTGGCCCCATAGAGCTAGGTGCAACAGATTGTATCCTCCCTTAGCACCTTGAGACCCTCACGGGTGAGTAGCGCGCTTACAATTCCTTGATTGATTGATTGATTAGCAGCAGTGTGCCAAGTTGTTCCTAGGGTTCCCCTTAATGACATGCATGTGCGTGGAGTGCAAAGTAGCTAGGTTTCACTCAGGAGGCAGAGGGGTCCTTGTTGGACCCTCTGTAAGGGGGGTTGCTGGTGGAACTTAATCTTTGAATCTTAGATTTGACATTGATGTCATTTGGACCACTTATATTGCATACTTGATACAACTGGCGACCATTGACTTGGTCAAGGGCCCGGGCTGTAGGTGTGAGGTTATGGGTTGTTTATATATATGGAGGCCATGACATAAGAGGCTGAATTATGCGGCACACTAAGCTGGGCATAGATTGCAATTTAAATGTTTTAATCTTAATGTTGTAGTCACTTGCTTTAATTAGGTCATAAAGCCTAGAACACGAATAGGCACAGGGGTGGCGCTGTTGGTGCTGGGCACTTTAAGCAGCTTTTCGGTGGGTGCAGTTGTTGGCTTTGTTAGGTGCGAACGGTACACTTTACAGCACTGGTGATACTACAAGCACTGCATGCCTTATAGGAAGCTAACATTTTGAGGCATTCTCATTTAGCTAAGGAGTTATGCATACATATTCACCCCATGGTGCCACATGGAATAAGACCTCCGGCATACGGTCAGTGAGGAGGCATTCTAGGCAGCAAAGTGTCCAGTCGGTTTCTCATGTGCAGGTTTGTTTGATGATCTATGGCCGAGGTGTAGGCTTAAGTAGTTTGAGTTGTCAACTGAATTTGACCAAGGGCTCGATTTACACGAGGGCATCGCTGCGGCCAGTGCACAGGCAATGTGTTTTCCCAAGGGGGTGGCAAGTGATGGGAATGCTCTATCCAAACCTGGCACCAGAACACAAGGTTCTGGTGGGCGGCTTGTGCAGGCGAAGACTCATTACAACTCCTGCGCAGTCCCTTCATTTCAGGATTGAAGCATTGCCTGCGCTATATCTTCGCAGAAAGGAATGTGAGGCAAGAATCCAGGGGATTACAGAGCAAGTGCACTCTGTTCTGAGCCTAGTATATGCAGGCGTGAGTAACGTTAGTAGCCGCCAGTGCATGGTGCATCACCCTCCTCCAAGAGAGTAGGCATTTCTTTAAGTGTGAAGCAGGCCCCATACAGAATTTAAAGGGAACAATCACCTAGGCTACCTTGTCAGTGGAAACCATTATGAGTCGGGAGGGATTGAGTGCTGGAAGTATGGGGAGTCCTTGCTTTAGAAAGAGGCAAGTGTCAGGACTATTTCACCCCAGGGTATGGTTTATGCCCCAATTGGATAGAGTAAGAGATCTTAAGGGCCATTTTCTACAGCATGTGTACCATCAATTGGTTAAAACAACAAGTCTGGTTCTTCAAAGGCATGTATTAGTCCCCCCTCCCACCTCAAGTTCACCCAGACTCCGAAGAAAAGGAATACAATTTACTTTCAACAGGCCTGGGCAAGCAAATTTAATTCTTGAGTCGCAGCTTCAGCCAGCTGATATCACGGAGAGATTATGGGGCGGAGGGGTTGTACTTCCAGGCAACAGGTTCCCACTTTAGGACCAGAGAGAAACAGATTTTGGGGCAGGTTTTCACTTTATGCTTTTGTCAGCAGGTTTTGTTAACGGCTTGAAGTCCCGGCGTGCAAAAGGATCGCCAGATGAGTGGGGGAGGTCTATATACCTGCCTCCCCGCCCACTAGCGTGCCGGAAATGACGTCCTAGGTAGCACCGGACCCCCATTTTGGTCCAAACACTAGCCTGTCAGGTTGTGTCCTCATGTGGCACTAAGGTGTGTGCCCTCCTATGGGGACCACCTGCGTGGGCCGCGGGCAGCCTCAATTATTATACATCCTCGTCATAGAACAATCAGAAGCCATTTTGTAGTTCAAGCCCAGCGCCAACAGGTCATTCTTTCATTGGCTGTACAATTTATTGTTCCTCTTCACTTATTTCATGGCTGCTATAACAATAAAGCAAGGAAATTATGAATAATCGGATCCTCTAAGCTTGACTTAAAAATAAATTCCAGAAGCTACTGCAGTATTACGAGGACCCTGCCTCCCTCTGTCAATTGCTGGGATGACAGTCCTGTTTACTCTTTAGATGTGCTGTTGCTGGTTTCAGGGGCGTTTGTGTGTATGATGTCCTCTCCATAGCAGTAACTTCTAGGGTCTACATAGTGATGGGGAACCATAGCTACCTCTTGCAGCTCCACCTTCCTGCTTGCCTCTGCTCAGCTCTTACAGTTCCCTCCTGGACTTAAGGAACTCTACCCTGACACTTTCATCTAGCTTCACCCGTTTGACAAGAAGGGGCGTGTTGTGTGGTTGGCAGAGATGTTCTGTCAGTGATGTCATCCATATTGTCTGCAAGGGTGGGTGGGAGTTTAGATATTCCTCCTTAGAGGAGCCAGATGTTGGCCCATGTATCTGAGAGGTGTTGTCAGTACTCTAGAGCACCTCTGGTCAACATCCAGAAGGAATGGGGTCCCTGAGGGAAGCTCTCTAGAAGGTAGGCATCTTCTTGAAGCTTTGGTAAGGGAGAGTCTCATACCACCAGTAGACATTCTTAGAAGAGTGATGTACAGGAACTATGAGAACGCACACAGCCCTGATATTTGAGGTAGTCCTTCAGAAGTATATGTTTCTTGTTCGGATCTGCCACGTAAAGCCTTTGCCACCCCAAACTGGAAGAAATTACAGTCCATGCTCAGGGACAATTCTTAGAGGGCATCAAGGCTATTGATTTAATTTTTTTTAATAACAAACATGTTTTGAGAGTTTGTTATTGAAAAACAAAAATATCTGCACAGCAGATGAAATATGCCTGGTGCCCACTTTGCAAAGTTTGCTGCCTTAAGTGCAACTGCTCTACAGGTGGCTGTACAGACTGGGTTTAAAGATCCCTGCCAAGGAAGCTTGGATCTTTTACTATGACAACCGGTTCGACCGGTTCTCTGCCAGGGCAACAGAGCGGCTAGCGGACTGCTTACCAAACATCTGGCGCTTAGACGTGTTCTGCATACATTGCAGCACATTTAGAGGGACAGCTACCAGTTTCTCAAAGCAAATTTTTGTAAGTTTAGCTTTTCCCCTCAAAGTGGGGATTTATTTCTGTAATGCAAAAAACCCAAAGACCTGACAAATTCTGTATCCAAGGAGATTTTTCCCTCTGTCTGTTGGGCATTGATAATTTTTCCTTCCTGGTTTCCCATGCGTACATGGCTGTTGCACGCATGAATAATATGCGTCAGAAGACCTGCCCTAAAAAGGAGGGCCGCCAAGGTGGTCCAAAAGATGGTCAATACAATGTTGATAGGTAAATGCCTAGTAATCTGTTCCACTTCCACCGAAGAGCTGCTATACATGCTAAGAGTTCAGGTAACTGGGAAGTGGGAACACCTCTCCTGTTAATAGACACAACACCATGTTTGTTCCTGCTGCAAGGACGCAAAGGGGTAATGGTTGGTTCTCTGCCACATTAGCGAAAAGACCGATTAAACTTACAACTTGAATATTCCTAGACAAGGTAGTTACGAGGCTTAGGTTGAGTGTGAATCTGATTTGTAGTGACTGAGGAAAATAATTCTGATGTGTAGATTCAGGGTGTTGCTGAGTATCTCTGGAAATAGGGTTTTTTCAAGCATTCCCTTTATTTTACTAGTCTCAACAATAGTTGATGAGATGGTAGATTTATTAGCTAGGCAGGTAAACTAAGGAGTGTGTGGATTACAGTCTTTCCCCTTTAAAATCTGGATATATGGGAAGCTTAGCTAACTGGGTTGTAGCTACCGGTTTGGTTACTTTGGGTGTTTCGTTATTGGTGATTACTGTCTGTCCCACTGATTTCACTTGTGTGTTTCCCTACTAATTCTGTTTTGGTTGCCGTAGATCTCTCGGGTTCTGGGGAGTTAGTGTTAGTTTAAGGTATGTTTTCATTTGTTTCCCCAGAATGTGAGTTTTACATGGGAGTGGTCTGAAATTCACAGATTTGGGCACAAGTTATGGAGACTGGTTGCAATTACCCCCTGGGATAATTATGTAATACAGATAAAGTTCTGAAATGGTGGGCGCTATTTCCTGTTTCAAGTTAGTAAACAAAAGTGTGCAGGAGTAAACATAAATCTTACCTTCTTGTCGGATATTTTGAGGTGAGATCTTGCATATATTTTTTTCCATTGTGTGATCTTTCTCTTGTCATTTGTCAATTCTACAACTAGTGAGGTGCTGCAAAAGAGCATGTAGTGCAATTTGAATGATAGTTTGGAGTGGTTGTGATTTTGATGGAGCATCCTGCTAGCATTTTAAATCTCTGTGTTAGAAGTGGGAAGGGTTCACCTATGTATGTTTACCAAAAGTGGTTTCCTGTGATAACATTCAGTTTATACCTTGGTAGAGGTTTGCACATCTTGCTCCCTTGCGTTTGTATGTTTTCAATCTAGGATTGGCATGTGAGCTGTGGTACTTTTGCATCTTCTGCGATATGTCAGTTACAAGTTTGTGGCTAACCAAAGGCAAGAAAATCATATTCTAGAACACTGATTTCCAAACTGTGGGTCGTGACCCACTGGTGGGTCATGAGCCGATTTTTGGGGGGTTAAAAAAGTTTTGAGCAATAACTAAAGATGGTTTTAAATTCTGTATTTATTTTGTAACAGTAGCTTTGTTTCAAAGGCAGAGGTCCAATGCTAGGCTGAGTCTTCTGACAAATTGCTTTACATTTTTTTGTTTCAAGTCTGTTTATTGAATATACTAATCAGAGAAACAATAAAACAATCGAGGTAATAAAGGATAGTGAAAGAAAAAAAAGAGAGAAAGAAAGGAGGAAAAGTCCAAAGGAAGAGTAGAGGAAGGAGGGAGGCACATCGAAAAGCATTCCAGAGGGCCAGTAAGTAAATCCATCAAAACACAAGGCAGTGATGCCGTAAAAGTCTATCATTATTTAAAAGCATTGCCGTAATGGAGGAGGATTGTGGACCCACTTTTGTAAGGAGCCTAGATATAGCAATGTCCCCACAGAAGGGGGGGGTTATATGACGTATGGGCGCAAGGGACCCGGAGACCCGGGTCCATGAACCGGCCCCCTTCTTGGTGGATTAAACATATGTGGTAGGGAGTGTAAGGTTTTAGAAGGGAGCCAGTGTAGTGGTCGTATTAGTCTGCATTTCTATTGGGTCCCCAGAGACTGTCCGGGTCAGCGGGGAGCATGTTGTCTTCTAGCAGGTGTAAGGCCTGAAGCTTCGGGGCTGAAGATGGGCATGTTCAAGTTTGTTAAAATATTCAATCAATGGTTGCCAAGTTTTAGTAAACTTGGTATCACGAAGTTGTAATCATGCCGTGAGTAACTCCGTGGCCATGATATGCCACAGGCGAGTGAACCAAACAGTCACTGGAGGCGTTTCAGCCTTCTTCCAATATAATGCTATGATTTGCTTAGCAGCGCCAAGCATGTGCAGGCTTAAATGCCAATCCCTGCGCGTCATGGCAAGTAAGTTCACTGGCCTGAGGCCTAAGACGGCCATGGACGGAACTTCAGGTATTGGTTAACCAAGCACCTGTTTAATGTGGCTAATGACTTCTGTCCAGTACGGGGACAAGAGCAGACAGTGCCACTAGATGTGTAGAAAGTCCCCAACGGCGCTCGTGCAACGCCAACAAGTAGGGGAAGCTCCGGGAAACATTTTGTACAGCTTGTGGGGGGTTTAATACCATTGCGTCATGACCTTGTAGGCAGTTTCCCTCTGAGAAATGCTGCGGAAGACCATCGAGATGTCGCGCCATAGGTGGGCGCATAGGGAAGATTGAAGCAACACATGGAGGGCGGGTAAAGAGGAGTGTGGGTTAGATATTGTAAGGAGGAGATCGTCTGCGAACAGAGCGATTTATGGTCTACACCTCCATGAACTATGCCCGTAATGTCAGGGGACTGGCGTCTCATGATAGCAAGAGGCTCAACAATAAGGGTAAACAACAAAGGGGATAGAGGACACCCCTGTAGGGGGCCCCTATGAACAAAAATGTGGCCCGTAAGTTGACCGTTGACTCGGACCAGGGCTTGAGGTGAGGGGTAGGGAGCCATAATCCTGGCAATCATTTGGGTTCCAATCCCTATCTTGTGTAGGACTGCCCGGAGGAAGGCCCAGTCCATCCGTTCATACTTTGACAGCATTGAGTGATACAGGTAGATCCCCACCAGTGCCAGAAGGACAGTCACCCAGGCCTTCATCACCAGCAGACTGGACTACGGCAACACTCTGAATGCAGGAACATCAGACAAACTCCAGAAACGACTACAACACATACAGAAAGCCTCTGCACTCCTCATCCTCGACATCCCTGCCAAAGCCACATCACAGCCCACCTGAAAGACATACATTGGCTCCCCATCAACAAGAGGATTACCGTCAAGCTCCTCACCCACACTCACAAAGCCCTCCACAACACCGGATCAGCGTACCTCAACAAACGACTCACCTTCTGCACCTCAAACCGCCAGCTTTGCTCCGCTGACCTCGCCCTCGCCACTGTCCCCTGAATCCGTCGAGCGACCGCCGGCGGCAGATCATTCTCCCACCTCGCTGCTAAAACCTGGAACACTCTCCCCATCTACCTACAACATACCCAGGACCTGCTGGCCTATTTATTTATTTATTATTTATTTATGAATTTTGTAGAGCGCACGGCTACCCCCAATGGGGGTGTCCCGGCGCTAAAAACTGATTGGCAGAAAAGAGAGAAAGTAGACTACACAGATACAAAAAGCCAAGTCTTCAGGCGTCTACGGAAAATCACTTCAGATGGGGCAAATCTAAGATCAATAGGAAGACTGTTCCAGTATTTGGCTGCAAGGACGGCAAAAGCTCTGCCGCCCATTCTTGTACGACGGAATCTAGGCACATACATTAGGCGCAGATTGTTAGAGCGGAGATCCCTGACCGAGTAAGACAACCTCAGTCTTTTTCTTAAGTAGTCTGGGCCAGTTCCATACAACGCTCGAAAGGCAAAAATGAGCGTTTTGAACTTAATTCGGTTAGCTATGGGCAACCAATGAAGCTCTTTGCGAAAAGCCGAGATCGAATGTCTATAGGGAATGTTACCAATCAATCTTGCAGCCGCGTTCTGCACCACCTGGAGACGTTCAATTTGGTACAGAGGAGCCCCTGCATAAAGACTGTTCGCGTAATCCAGGTGGGAGGTAATTAAGGCCTGGGTGACAGTTCTACGTGCATCCATGGGTAAAAAAGGGAAAATCTTCCTCATCATTTTTAATTTGCCATAGCAAATCGACGTGACCTTATTGATTTGGGGGCTGCAGGATAGAGTATCATCGAATATGAACCCCAGGTTACGGGCAGAGTGAACCGGGGTTGGCGGAGGGTTGAGAATCGTAGGCCACCATAGAGAAGGTGGAATGGTCATTTTTTGATTAAAGAACAAAACCTCCGTTTTATCGGTGTTTAATTGCAGATGGTTAGTGGACATCCAGGAGCAAATTTCGCCAAGACAGTGGCGAAAACTGGAGAGGCTGGAGTCAGAGTGATCGCTGAAAGAGAATATAAGCTGAGTATCATCAGCATACGAAATCACTCTGACTCCGCAAGCCTCTATTACCTTAGCCAACGGGGCAAGGTACACATTAAAGAACAGGGGGCTTAACGCTGAGCCCTGTGGGACTCCGCGGACCAGAGGTTTGCATTCTGATTCAAAAGGTCTAAGAAGAACCCTCTGCGATCGCCCTTGGAGGAAGGAACCCAGCCATGTTAAGGCAACGCCACTCACTCCAATCTGCTTCATACGGTCCAGGAGGATTTTATGGGACACCGTATCGAAAGCGGCGGACAGGTCGAGGAGGACCAGCATGGCCTCCTCGCCCTTGTCCACACACTCTCGCACAGTTTCTGACACTTCAAGCAGTGCGGTCTCAGTACTGAAACCCGCACGGAAACCGGACTGAGAATCATGCAAAAGAGAGTAAGTCTCCAGGTATTCCGCTAGTTGAAGTTGGACTGCCTTTTCCAAAACCTTAGCAGGTTTGGGAAGCAGAGAGATAGGCCGATAATTACTAAATTGTGTAGGATCGGCATCAGCCTTCTTCAAAATGGGTACCAGCAGAGCTTCCTTCCAGACTAAAGGGAACTGGCCTAGTTGTAAAGAGGCGTTCCAAATGGAAATAAGAGGGTCTAACAGTAAAGTGGCCTACAGGAGACTCATCAAGACCTGTCTGTTTGAGCAGTAGCAGCAGTCCCACCCCCCTGCACCTTGAGACCCTCACGGGTGAGTTGTGCGCTCTACAAATGTTCTGATTGATTGATTGATAGCAAGCACGCGGGTATATTCCAGTGGTGGACCTTTCCTTCTACGTGCGCGATGCGCCACACGTTATCCGCGCCCTGCCAATGTCGGATAAAACCAACCTGGTCTGGCTCAATAAGCCCAAGTAGATGTGGCTCGAGTCGTTTGGCCAGGATCTTTGTATATAGTTTGAGATCTGTGTTTAAAAGCACGACGGGGTGGAAAGAACAACAGGACTCGGGGTCTTTCCTGGTTTGGGAAGCAGTGCGATCTCAGCCAGTGTCATGGAGGTGGAGGGACCTCTAATGTCGGAGAAAGAGTTAAAGAGGCGAAACAAATGTTCCTGGAGCTGTGAGGTTAAGGTGCGGTAGAAGGAGACTGGGATGCAATCGGGGCCCGGGGACTTACCAAGAGGGAGGTCCTTGAACGCACCCGTAAGTTCCTCTAACGTGAGCGGTTCCTCGAGGAGCTACGCATGGTGGTCGCTGATCGGAGACCAGTTACATTCCACCAGTGCTGCCTGGATCCGATCCAGGTTGGGTGGACCACGTGCATAAAGAGATGAATAATAGTTATGAAAGGCCTTCAACTTAGCAGCTTCGGTGGTAACCCATGTGCCATCATCTGATTTAATTTTGGCAATGTGAGCCTTAGCGGCCTGTTTCTGAAGGCAGAGAGCCAGTACCGTGCCCGCCTTGTCACCCCCTTCGTAGTTATGTTGTTATAGCCTCAGAACAGCGTGCTACGCTTTGTTAGTCCTATGGGCCTGTAATTGGCCATGAAGCATGGCCAGGCGTCCCTTGTGGATAGCAAGAGGATGCTCCTGATCAAGTTTTTTCCCGGGTTTTATGTCATAGGACAAGTTATCCTCAAACAAGCGAGCCTCCTGAGCCCGAGCCATCGTAATGGAAGTAGTGCAGCCCGAACCGTAGCTTTGAAGGTGTCCCAGACTACTGGGAAAGAGGTTTCGGGTATGTCGTTGGTCAGAAAATACGAAGTGATGGAGTTGTAGAGGTCAGATATGTCCACGGGATCCTGTTTCAACGACTTGTGCTAGATGGTGCGCAATACCAGGGAATGTGTTGGATTTTAAATCCAACACATTCCCTGCTGTTGCGATAACTGGAGTAGGAATAGTAATTTATACTATTCCTTAGTCCAGGGCGCCATCTAGCACAGATCGTAGAAACATCTTGCGATTTAAAAACATGCGTGGTAACAACGCGGACCATGTAACGTCCGCGTTGGAACCTACTGCGGGGTAATAGATGGCATAGTAACATCATACATTCTCGCTGCACACAACACTTTTTACATAGGCTATACAGCACTCTTGCAGTTTCTGTTCATCCATACACTACTTTCTAATACAAACATGAGCTGTCTAGCACACCTTTGCACTTCATTACATGATAAGGCATAGCAAAAATACAATAGGAGTATGGCGGCAAACTCTAAACAAATGGCAAACATACACTCTTCCATCTAAAGCACTTCCATAGAGTAGCATGCCGCCACTTACGACAACACTTTGGAGCTTCATTAGGGTCCGTATCATAAGTAACTTGTACAAGCCTTACTCAAACTCAGTATCTGCCATACGACGGCGAACAGACCTCTAGGGCATTTAGCTGGCACAATGACCAGATATGGCCTTTTTCTGCATCAATGGACACCAGTGACAGAGTGAGCAGTACTGGGGTATATTTGAGTTGCATCATTGGCAGATATTATTAGCAGCATGCACACTTTATCTGGTTGTAAAACATGTATGAACATTATGTTCTAGAGAAAATCAGTGGTGTGGAGATCTTTCTCCTGACGCAGAATTTAACATGGCCATAATTTCGTGGGGGTATTGAATCAGAAGGTGCTTTTTCTGTGGTATAGTCAATTGCTTATTTGCCTTGAGGATCTTTTGCTGACCTCCATAGATATTGCTTGCTATTACAAACAATCCACCTAATAAGAGTCTTTGACTGGATGAGGCCCCAGTAGTGCTGCATAGACATGACCCTGCATTATGCCCTGTTGTTTATTATCATATGAAGACAATGCAGTTCTGATTTCACAAATAGCAAATGGCCTGGATGGCCATGTGGAATTACACAACTCTTTCTTTTATGGATAATCTTGTGCATAAGGCCAATGTGTCCAGAGCCATGTGAGTAGGGCCGAAAAAATATGAAGAATGATTTATTACGGTTAACAATGAGGTCTTGTATAGCCTTGGAGCCCGATCTAGCGGGCTCTACCGGCCACTAAAGACCCGCCCCCTTGTTAAAGGCCCTTGCCTTTGGCTCGGGAGTGGGCCTTTAATAGCCGGTAGAACCCGCTAGTAGGGCTCTAAGCCTATTAGAACATTCCACCCCTAGAGGGCAGAATGTTCTAATTACTAAAAACAAAGGCCTCGCAGAGCCTGCAAGACAGAGACTTGGGCTGCCTTGCGTTACACCTGCTTTATCAAGCCATGTAGGGTGGCCTTGCATGTCTTGGTAAATCTGAATCTAGGTTTTGCATTGTCCTGCGTCGTCTTGTGTGCCACAAGGATGATGTAAAACCATGATAAATCAGGCCCAGCATATTTAATTAAATTTAATCACACATTTGGGGAATTGTCACTTGCTCCTGAAAGCCTTGGCCTTTTATGGAGCAGAGGTTTTGCTATTAGAAGCTGGGAATATTTGGGAGGCTGAACAGAGTGCAATGTTAAAACGTATGTTTGGCCTGCCAAATGGAACAATGATTAAAAGTATACACCGATAATGTAATCTCACATCTTAGTAGGTTATGGCGGGCTAACGTCTCTAAAGCTTCCTTAATAAGTTGGCCTCATGTGAAGAAGCAGCAAACATTTCGAAATTATGCTGGGAGGAGTTTCTTGAAAGTGAAAGGGCTTTATCAAAAGAGTCAGCGAAATTAAAACAATGTATATTACTTTTGGAACAATAAGCACAAGGTACCATTTCCCTCTGAGAGGATCCGTCTTTAACACTTCCCAGGTATTGAATATGGAATACCTCTCTATGATGCTTACAGTCAACACTTTCGGTCAAGCAAAGGTTTTCCCCACTCTCGACTGATCTTCCAAACCACGGAATGCAAATAGAATTAATCAAAATGGGGCTTGGCTGTAATCCAATTTTTTGTCAATCTGAATGGTGTCATGGGATAAGGGATAATAATGCAGTGTGTAAATTATTTTTAAAAATGAAATATTCTTTCACCCATGTTCTTTTTGATTGTCCCTATTATTTATGTATTAAATATTAAAAAAAAATTTTTTAAATATCAGATTTGCCCAAGGCCCCAGGCAATTGCTTTTCTGACAATTATGTAGTCTTTTGATGTTGCTATCAGCTTTGCATGTTTTTTAAATATGTTTTCAACATCAAGGGTTAGCTTTTAATGTTAGGCTGATTTTTTATGTGATTGTTAAACGTGTTTAGTGATGTTGATAATTATGTTTTATGTACATATGGCTTATAAACTTACATTCATTTGGATGTTTAGCACCTTAGAAGGAACCTTTTAGTTATGTTCATGATGGGTATTTTGTTATGCTCTTAAGATTCCTGAAAGGAAAAGAGACATAAGCTAACTTGTTATTTTGCCTTGTGATCAGAATTTGAAACAAAACTGTATGCATGTTTCCCCCTTTTTTTTAGAAACCCCCCAAAAAACTCAGTCAATTACAGCTGCTCATCTCTTATTTTAGTTTCTTTGCAGTTGCCAAATTTTCTTCGGGGACCAGAAACTGAAATGAAGATTAGGCAGGAAATTCCTTATTTTTTAACTGAGGCCCTGACATTTTTAACATCTGAGGTTGTTTTGTAATGGTATAAGGCATTTATATTTTACATAGCATTGGTCTAATTTTGAAATTATTTTATGTACTTGATGAATTGTGATTATACTCTAAAATGCTGGTTATTCACTTTTTAGAGCAAGCACCTCTATGAAACCACTCTGCGGAGTATCATATTCGCTATCATGCTAAGGGGTGGAGCTGTGGCTGGTATGTATTGCAGTTGGAATGCTTTCTAAGAACTGTACATTTCCAAATGATTTGTTCTTGGGACTGGGGATTGTCAGCATCGTACACAGCAAACAACTGCAGTGAATTGTAGCCAACAATGAAGAGGGGTGGGTTAAGAAGGCCCTCACTCTACACTGGGAGGCACACTCAGTACGCCCAAGTGTGGGAAGACCAGTCCTTTGTTCTAGAGGCCATATGGTATGTAGTTGTGAGCGGATAATGTTCAGACTTGCAAACTAATACTATTTTCATATTGTTTTCCAATATCATAATTTTTGTATGGGTGTGTTTTTTCACAGTGGTTGGCAGTCTGTGGCACTGAGGCCTCCAGCTATATTGGCTGGGTCTAACTAAATGCTACAGTTTCACCTCATACTGTTGGCTATTTGGTGTATCAATCAGCCTGCCAGGAAATGCTTCCATTGGACTGCATTAGGGACTATTGCATATCTCAAAAGCAGGAGCGGCCGGTCTATTGGGACTGAGGGGCCACGCCCCACCATCTTTTGCCCCTCATGAAAAGTGTCTGTCAGGCTGAACAAAGGTCAGCCTAACAGATACTGTTCACTTTCAGATCAGGCAGCCAGGAGCTAGGCATGCGCATTTAGCGCAGGCTACTGGCTGCCTGAGCTGAACTTTGCTGGGCTGAGGAAGTCACAGCTCCTGTGGGCGTGACATCCTCAGCTCAGCAAAGGTCCATGAGGCCCACCCCTCAGTGACGAGGGGTTGCGTCACTGATTACCTTGCACCTGGGCGCTTCAGTTTTAAGTCCTGAAGCACCCAAGGTCGATGGTCAATCAGTGACACCTCATCACAGAGTGGGGTGGGGTCAGCAGTCTCACTGACCCCATCCCACTCTGTGATGACGTTAGGACTGCTGCTTTCCCTCATTGGCTGACCTTAGGTCAGCCAATGAGCGAAGGCAGCAGCCACAAGCCTCCTGGAACCTCTCAGGCAGAGCTGGCAGCAGGTAAGTGTTTGATATTGCTTTAAACATGCAGGTGTGTATGTATGAATATTTGGTGAAGACGGTTGTGAATGGATGTGTGTGTGTGCGCATGCATGCGTGTATGCATGAATGTTTGGTGAAGTGTTGTAAATGGATGTGTTTGTGTGTGTGCGTGTGTGTGAATACATTGCTTTTAGTGTTATGTGAATGTATGCGTGTTCGTGAGAGTGTGTCCCGGCCGCCCCCTCCCTCCAAAACTTACCGGCCGCCACTGATCAAAAGTATAATAATGTATTACACATTCACTTCATTATGTCTGAGATGTCCACCTGGGGAGGATCATATCAGGAAGATGTAGGTAAGTAGATATTTAAGACAGATTCCATCCCAGGAGGGAGCCTGCCAGCCAACTTCAACAGGTTTTCTTTTTTCTTCAACACTATTCCATGGAATGAGAATATTATAAACATTCTCTATATGTAAAATGAGTTACCAATGTCCTGTATGCATTGTATACATGAAGCCATTATTTTTGCTACTTTTCCCACAGCCCTGGTAAAGCCAATAGGGGAGGCTTTTGTGTGATCAGCAGCATTCCTGTTTGTGATGCTTGTAAGAAGCATTTGTGAATGCCAGTGTTTAGGTGCATTGGCACACTAAAGCCAGATCTGTTGGCTTTGCCAATGCATGTTTCATTAGTCCAGATGGCTCTCTTTTGCAGATCCACCTTCAGCTACTTGGAATTATTCCTTTTCAATGCAATACCCTCCCCACTCATTGTTTCCAATGTGCTACAATGGTAAGCTGCACTCTCACTTTCTTGAGATGTTTCTGCAGTGTTTAATTGAAAAAAAAAAATACTTTTAAGGTCTCAAAGTTCTTCATAGGACCCTGCGGCCAGTGCTGGCAGACTAAGCCTTCATATTTGGCCAGTGCTGGCCAAATATCAAGGCTTACTAGTCTTGATTCCATCTCATTCCTCTTTCTTCCACCACCTACACTGCCTGTCTATCTCATTTGTGCAGGTTCTTTTTGTTCCTAGATTTCTCCCTTTGTTACTGTTTTCCTAGATTTCCCTTTCTCCCCTGTTTTTCCCTTTTCATATTTGGTCCGGGTCACTGTTTGGTGATGAAATATAAGTACCAGTCTTAAACATTCATTTGCAAAGCCAATAGGTCTTGCCTAAGAGAGATATATTAGCTTTGTGTAATTAAGCGATGGAGGCATACAAATACAAATAAGTTTAGTTTATTATGTGCCACTATCAGGGCCCACTGGTGAGGAGGAAAGGAACACGTCAAGCCGTCACCAGATCCAGCCGCTTCCCTCTCACATTCCAAATGACATCCAATCTGGCAAGGCTCCCATTCCACTTCTGACATATGCATGACATGGCCCACATTCTTAGAACGACAACAAGCAACACTATCATTATCTAACATACATAAGTACACCACACTTTGCCAATTTTTTTAGCTATGTTGTACAGCAGAAGTGACAATGAAGCCAAACAATGGTAAGCAATCAGTGGGCAATAAGCACGCTGTAAACTACCAACATTTCTCGCAACAGACCGCTCACGTGCTGTCTAGTAGGCGAGACCTAAAAACCTGTTAGTGTAAAATCGGGCATACACAACATTTATGCCCAATATTACTTTTACCAGAGAACTCGTAAAGAGACCAATATTGCCGCAATGTACATCGCATTCTGAAGCAATGGTGGTTATCGGACTGTGTCAACTTCCTGCGTCTCTCTCCCCTCACTGGATACATTGGTATTATGCCTTTGCTTATATCTTTATGCATCCTCATATCCTGCAATGTTATGCAATCTTTCTTTTCCTTTGCGTATGTAAAGCGCTCTGATACCTACGGGTCTAGCTAGCGCTATATAAAACTTTATAAATAAATAAATAAATTTTAAAAAATGTATTATCCTGCACTGGTTTTGAAATATTATTTCCCTTATGCTCTCTCTGTAGTAGAACTTCCGAAAGGCGTCCCACTGTGTTTGCTACATAAGTCTCCTTTCAACAATGTACATATATTGAGCCCCTCTTTTCATCTTTTGCTAAAGCTGTACACACTCTGGGCCCACATGCTCTTGTTGATTTGTCGAGACATTCACAATATACACTCTTGTAAATGTTGACACTGTAAACACAGATGCTTTCAAAATGGGGAATACCAGACAAACTGTCAAATGCCAAGAGATAAGACATGAAAACATTGGTTCTGGCTTGTTCTTTTGAAACACCAACTGTGTGTGGTATTTGTCTTTGAAGGTTTTAAGTGCCTACAACATGTTTCCTCTGGATTGGTTCTACAGAAAGAAAACACCACGCCCTCCTAAATGGCCATCGGTATGGTGTCAAAGTGGCAGGACCTCTGATGCAGAGGGAGTGTTTGGCTCCAGAAGGCAAGCTGGCATCTCCACCCTATTGTAGATGTGAGGTCCTGTCCTTTGTAAGCAAACAGTGACAGCCCCTCTGATTTATTTATTTATAAATCTTTATATAGCGCTAGCTAGACCCGTGGGTATCAGAGCGCTTTACATACACAAAGGAAAAGAAAAGATTGCATAACATCACAGGACATGAGAATGCATAAAGATAAAAGCAAAGACATAATCCTTGGGACACAACTGTGACGACACAGGAACAGGGCCGGACTGAGACACAAAATAAGCCCTGTCACCAAAATAGAAGTGCCACCCATTAGCAAATGAGGTTGCTGCAAAAGTGAACCACATTTGCAAATTAGGGCAGTTTTCAACTTGTAAAGAAACGCTGTAAAGGTGTTTTGCAAGGAATGGGAGACTATGCATTTGTGCTTTCTGCAGGAAATGTTTGTGATAATATCAGGAAAATCAGTGGTACAAACCTGCCCCCAGACTGTACATAAAGCCCACAGAGAGCCTTAAATTCGGCCCACACACTGACCTGTCAGACCAGCTCTCTGGCACCGGCTCATTGTCCTGTGGGGGAGTCCGACCCTGCACTAGAAGAAACTGCATGGAAAATCAAACGTAATTGTTTACAAAAAAACTCATCCCTTCTCTTAATTTTCCTATATCCCGGTTAAGTTACAAGAAAACTGCATGCGTGGCCCTTTTTAGTGGGTCTGACCACCCTTAAAGTGTGCACAACGAAGTAGTATGCAGGATAGAATTGGCCTTGTGTGAGAAGTTGTCCGTAGTGAAACCAGGAAAGGCCAACATAAACAAAAAATCTAATTTCCTAAATACTGCAAGCAATTTGCAGCCATATTTTCAAAGTACTCCTTTGAATCCAAAGAGGAAATCCGATGTGATTTTTTTCGTCTCACCCCTAACGACTGGAAGCAGAAAAACAGGTCGTTAAAGCATGAGTTTCAGGCAGTTTGCAAAGCATCTTGGCCAGCAGATAAGCTATTGCAGGACAAAGAAAACTGCCGCCTGTTTAAATAGGCTAGTCAGCTCCACAGGTAATTGTATCAGCAGCCAGGTGTGCACTAGAGACTGTTATGGGCGTGTCTGCCCAGATCAGTCAAGGGAGGAGGAGCAGAGCTTTGTCTGATGTGAGGGTCACTCAGAGAGAAACAAACTAACTTTCTATTTTGCAGTGTTTCCACCCCATGCATGGAAGTCGGCTGAATATCCAAGAATACACGCGACTTCCCCTCTGCCCACAAGTCACTGTGCTCAATTGGAAACCCACATGACGGATAGGCGCTGTTATCTTCTCCCTGTGGTTCTGTGAGTACGTGTAACTGCTCTGTTTATGAGAGCAAGTTGTGCTGAAGTGCTTTACACCCAGTGCTTTAAATGGGCCGGCCCTGTCCGGTACTGAGTATCTGCACTTTTTTATTTTGAGAGGGCGAGTACCTGCACTTCTCAAGAGTGATGTAATACTTTTAATTGGCGAGCATCTGCACTTCTCAGGAACAAGCAGGTACTCTGGTACAGAGTACCTGCACTTCTATTTTTCCATTTGAAGCACTGTTTATACCTCCCTATGCGGGTTCACCTGTAGCATGTGGCTCGAAGACCAACAACAGAGCTATACGCTACCTCTGAATGTGGAGGGAGGACTGGCTTCCCTACATTGTGTCCCATTACAGAGACCACCCCGGCAAAACACGCTCAGGGCAAATTATATGTTATGAGTATATTTGAATCACAGTATACATTGACACTGTTTTAATCACCTCTTGTTATACTATGTCAACTGAGAATCCTTCTATCAATGCTATGTCTTGATACCCTCAGATCTGGCCAACTCTATATAAAAGTCAAATAAATAAATAAATATTCTCATTACTGATGCTGGATCCAGTACTTAATTTGTTAAAGAAAGAGTGACGGTCCCCTTAGCGATGCTTAGAAGCCCGCCACTGGTGTAGTGAAACAATGGCATGGCTAATCCCAAAGCTGATATTCTTTCATCCACTGATTGCCTCTTTAGTCCCCTACAAGATGCTCCCTCCCCTCTTAGCTCGCTCTTGAAGGTCCCTACTTCCTTCTTTTCTGAACGTTTTGCCGTCTTTCTCATCCTCCGTCTTCCCAATCTGTGTGTTTTTCCCTTGATTCCGAAAAATAAGTGTCAGTCCCCAAAAATAACTGATGATGCCCCCCACAGGCTCAGATTAAGCACTGACTGGATACCATATGAGTCCAATGGAAAATAACACAACCAATCAGTGGCTCAGATACTGGAATCCAGGACCCTGAAACCCCAATCTTTCTGGCCATGAATATAAAGAGGTTCAAAGAAGAATTGATTTGACAAAGGATTACACTAAATTAGTGAATTTAATGCAATATGTTTATTAGTCTATAACATTGCAGAAATGGGGAACTATCTAGAGCATAGATTTGAAAATAATAATAAGGTCCGGTTCCTCTCTGTCACTTTACTCTGGAACCCCTGGTCAATGGACCGTTATTACCTGCTGGGAAGTGTAGAGGGGAGCAATAGCTCATTAAGGCAAACTAACAACTTTAAAGGCCTTGACTCTGAAGAATCACAGATTCCAGATTCCAAGTTAGTGGGTTGATTACAAAGCCAAAAATAACTGGGCATACATACACCTCAAGACGAGGTTGTAGAAACACATTGGAACTAATACAAATCCAAACCTACGGGCAAAATTGAAACGCTGGAGCATGAAAAGAATAACAAATTCCATAATCAGAGTGCAGGCAATGATTGCCCCCACTTCAAGATTAGTCTTCATTTGGGGTTGGTAAGTGAAAAGTATTAGTCTGCCCCTACACTACTACTACTGTGACATCTATACTTAGCATTCCCCAGGCAAGATCAGGAAAAGGTGTCAGCGCGTGAAGCCTTCCTAAGAAGTGCGCTCACGTTGTATGGGTGAAGTCGCCAAAGCTACACAGCTCGTTCTAAGATGCTCCTTTCCTCTCCATTGATCTCCTCTCCACTTCTCCTGACTCAACCCCCGGGGCACTGTCCCTAATTCAAAACACAAAAACATAGAACACGCCCAAAGCTTGCATCTGGATCACCTCATCCGCTGGGTATTTCTCGTAGGTGATTTTCCATTTAGTTTCGATACTCACAGCTCCAGGCTCGGTGACCTTGATTCCTAGGCCACCTTCAGGGAGAAAGACTCCCAGTTATCAACATTCTTTGCATAAAAGTGTCCTCTCCTCTCCAAGCCTAACTCTTAAAACAAAAGGCGTTATTCCAGCTAACAGACGACTTTCTCCACCTGCAATATAAATGTGAGAACAGAACAGATCCAACATGCACATGAAATTCAGCTTTTCCCCATCATGAGAGCAGTCAGAGAGAATACATTTCAGGCCTACAGAAATCGGCCAACATAAGAGTGAAGCAAATAGGCCCTACGAAAAGACATATAAATGAACATTTTCCTTAAGCATTTCAGAACCACCATGTTACATAACACATCAAATGCACAAATAATTATGAGCAACCTATACAATCCAACATGTTAAAGCTCAATTAACCAAATCTATGTGCAACCTTTAATATGGTGCACGTTTAAATCAGTGCATTACATTGTAGTAAGCAAACTTCATTAATCAATTAAATGCTAAGGGTTACATTATTCAGAACACAACAGCCATGTTAAATCTTTACTTGGCACGAAACAATTCTATCATTTCACCTTTGCATGTTAGTAATAACCAAGCGTTAACACAACAAAAGAATAAATGCAGGTGCAGGCTATTAGTAATTATGATGCACCCCTACAAATGAAAAAACACTCTTGCGCTCAATCATTCCCCCCTCTGATGACAAGTGTCATCACAATCATTCACAACTCCCTATAAAACCTATAAAAAGAACCAGCCTAAACAGAAGTAGTAGCCAGTCTTCCCAGTCAAAACTTTTCTAGGCTCTTGAGATTCTCATAGTGACTGTCCTGCAGTCTCTTCATTCTCCTCTCATGCTCCCTAAGAGATCTCTCAGCCTGTCCTGCCTTGTGCCACTTGTAAACCTTTACCATTCCCAACAAGATGATCACACTATGATGATGGGCTTCAAAAAAAGTAACCGTGAATTCCCTCACCATGGTTAGCAGACCAAATTCCAATCTTTCCAAAACCTTTTCCAACCTTGTCCCAAACACCGTCTGTGGCCAAATCAAGCACCTCATGGTGAATCTCAGTGATGTTACTTATTTATTTCTTCAGATCTTTGCTGTTATCTGATATATACAGACTCCGCCCTCTTTTGCTAACATGACATCTAGGGCTAGGCGGGTCTGCATCACCATAGCTCTTATCGACACTCTCTCTCCATCTACAAGCAACAAAGACTGAGCTGTATTCGCTGACAACTTATCCACAATAGTTGACAACCTTCTGCTCGTTATATCATTCAGAACAACCCCCCAAACTTGGTATTATTGCTCCAAATACCTCACCAACAATTTCCCCTGCACTTGCACCTCGCTTCTCTCGATGATGTAATCTACCTTCCAAGGGTTCCAAATCCTCCAAATGGTAAATCTTGGGGAATACAACAGCCACATAACACGTACCATACCAATTCAGTGGCAATCTCACTTAGGCATTTTTTCCACACACAAAATACACATTTGGCACCACTTGCACTGCATCTTGCAAGAATTTCTTTGCATTGGCTTCAATTGTGAAAATGTGATCACACACACTCTGTCCCACAAATACCTTAGCATAGTACATCTGTACCTGTCTGATGCAAAGCTTTACTCGTTGTTCAAAATCTAAAGCTATTGGACCATAGCTCCCCTTGGTCTTGTGTGCTAACTCCTCCTTGGTCCATTCACATTTTCCTTCTCTACTATTAAGTTTTACTGTTAGTTGTCTATGTCTATCTTCCACTTGAGAGAAATCAAAGGGAGAGCCTTGGAAAAGAAGGGGTACTTCCTTATGCCCAAATAACTAGTTAATCAACACAAAGGACGGATCCACAAGAAGAATCCAAAGCACTGCGGCACAGGGCTGAGAGGGGTTAAACAAGAAAACAAATATGTTTTTAAAATGAACCCTCACAAACCAACCTAGTTGGTGACATGCTTCATCATTGGGTTCCCACATGGCCTGCCAAATACAACCTAGGTGTGCTACGACACCTGATTACAGCGGAGCAGGTGGTTTTGGTGGCAGCGGTGAATTTGAAGTGCAATATATAAATGCCTCTAGGATCCTCTGTCCAGGTAAAGCAACTTTATTCCTGAGGTCCTAGGACAAAGTTAAAAAGTAAGAAGATAGATACTGTAAAGACTAGATTAGTCTTTTATGTACAAACAGTGGTGGTCTACATGTTTCAGCCTAAACAAATGATTCAAAAAAGCTTTTTTCATGATCATGCGATGTAGTGTGGCCAAATTGAGTGGCCACGTGAAATATCAGCACACAGACTAAGGTGTGTTGAGAGTGCGGGGGTGTTGCCGTACTTATTGTTCCCACCGACAAGTGTGCGTTTAAAGCTAAGCAATTAGGGATTATTTACGCTCCCGGCGGGGGGGCAGACACCTTTAGTCACACATTCGTCAAGGTGGTCCAACCACCTATGGTAACTACTCTGGTCACACACTTGTCATGGGAACCGTACTTGATCCACAAACTTCTTCCCTATATCGGTTAGTATACACGTGAAATTATGACGATGTGCATAGGCAATATCTAATGTAACGCTTGGTATGAAATACTTTCCCAATCTGTCTTCATGCTTATAGTAATCGTACTTATTCAGATGCTTGTAGGCTGGAACTTCTGAAAGCACTTCGTCATAGTTGGAGAAATAATATTCTTAATGACCCTTACCGTAAAACATATTAAGCAGCAAACTACATGGAATACCAAATATCAAAGGAAGATGGTGATAACGAATACCCTCCTCCACAGATGCAGGCAACCGCATACATACATAGCAATCTCTCACATCCATCATATTCACATACTCGTATGGCGCTTGGCATACGCATTTAGTGTGTAAGCCGCTTTAGACAAAACTGCGTGTAACATGCAACTAGTCGGATCTAGCATAGCCATTTCAGCTCCTGCAACACCCACTTTTGTGCTAGAAGTAACAGGTGTGGTTGTCCTTTGCACTCCCACCCCTTCAACTTCTGCATCGTATGAAAATTTTACAGACACAATTATAACTACTGCTATCACTATTATCACTCTTACCATGAGTGTACCTATCACACACTTGGACCTACAGTTCAAATTTTCAGACTCCATTTTCAATTTGTCGGTTTAGCACAGCAAGAGGATCAACTCAAAGTCTCTTTCTCTGCCTCTGATTGCTGTTCGACCAGTTCACACACAGTTTGTTAAAGTCCTGGAAATTAGTTCACAGTTTGTGGCACTTTGATATACACCGTTTAAAAAGACTTCCTTAGCCCTCTTTCTTCTTCTACAGAAAGTCCCCAAATGTATTCTTCTTCCACTCGGGCCTAGGTTATCTTCTTCTTAAAGCAAGCTTTATTTACAGTTCACAGTTCAATCAACAGTCTCTTATATGCTCAGAACCAATTTTAACAAGGACACATTGTAGAATCTCAAGACGAACAGCTGCAGTCTCCTGTGCTGGTGGCTGATATACAAAAGTTGGAAAGGACAAATCTCATGGAATCAAAACTCTCACCCTGCTCAATATTGGAGGTCTTGGTACAGTCACCGTCAGACCCCCTCTATTTCCAGTCCTGAGACTATCAGCTCAATCTTCAGTTCCGGGATTCTGCTGATCACTCATGAAGACCTCAGTCTCCCGGTCCCACTGCTCCCGGCATCTGCGATCAAATAGGTGCACTCTGGGGCAGCGTACCTCTGACAGGGCACTATTGCTCTCCTCGACCTCCTCGGGCTCTCTTGTGCTTGCTCTGCATCGCTCAGCTCTGATTACGTTAACAAAACAAAAGAATAAATGCAGTTGCAGACTATTTGTTATTATGTTGCACCCCTACAAATGAAAGAGCACCCTTGCGTTCCATCAATAATACAGCATACCTTACACCCCTTGCTTGCATTGGAGCAGCAAACTACCTCTCCTTCAACTATGTTTCAAGGCAAACAATCTTTATCTGGACAAACTCCTGGTCAGAAACTTAACGTCACTTAAAATGCATTCCCTTGCAGTCCTAGGGATGCGAACATTGTTTAGTTCAAATGCTGCACAATGTCAAATTGCCATGGCACCAGATACAATAACATCATGGCTAGGAATAGATGACAACTTATTTTTTAACTGCATGTGGGAGCATAAGAGGACAAAAAAGATAGCCAAGTGTAGCATAGCTGATTCATTGGTAAGACGTTTGGTGAGGTACAATGTAATACGTAATGCTCATCATGTAAGAAGTAAGCAGTATAGAAGTCAAAATTAGAACATAAAGAAGTGTGCATCAAAAAAAGAATGCTAGAAAAACAAAGGAGGTGTCAACAGTATGAAAAGAAATGTGACCGTCCATGGTTATTCATAGTGTGGCATTCAATATTCTTTGTAGTTTGTTTGGAGGCATATGATGGGTGGCACTGTTTAGAAAATGCTACACCCTAAAATTGCTTTAAGCAATCCTGTGAAATTCTTCAAACCAATTTTTTTGCAAAACAGGCCGAATACTTCAAATTACAGCACAAATTTCACAATAATTTTTTTAAAGACTGAGGGTTCTAGAAGACTACTGTGTCGATGAATAATTTGAGTGGGGGCGCTAGGTGGAGCACACATGCACACATGCATTCTCACTCACACCCATATATTTACGTGCGTGCACACATGAGCCCACTATTCATATACACACGCACACACATCCATTCACAGTGTGCATACACAATTACACACACATTTATACATACACACAAATGCACACACCAAACATTTAATAAAATACAATGTACTGGGCGGCAGACGCAATACAGGGTGGCGGAAGGGAAACCTTAGTGGTTCCTGATGATTGGTATTGCTACCTCCTCTCATTGGCAGACCTCATTGGTTAAGGGTCAACCAATGAGAGGAGGCGGGAGTCCCTTACTTGTTACAGAGTGGGATGGGGTTATTGAGACTGCTGATCCCCGTCTATAAGTACAGTGCCTATCTGTCTGACCTGAATCTAAAAAGGGCCTGTCAGGCTGACCTCTGCTCATGCTGACAGACATTTCACACTTGGAAAAAGGTGGAGGGGACAGGTCCCCTCTGCCCTTATGGGCCGGCCACCACTGAGATCACCTATGAAATAATTCTGCATTTTTATTATGCAGCAAGTCCTCCCTCCAGGTGTGTGTTCAAGGGTCAGCCACCACATAGAAACATTATAAAAAAGTCACATTTGACGCAGTTGCTGCTTAAAATACATTTCACATTTCTTGATAATTTTCATAGCATTTGACGTCACCTCTGCATTATTTTTTTCCCTCTGACCCTTCTGAGGAGTAGGGGTCATGCATCATATGTAGAGGTAATATGTCATGACTGATTAAGACTAGCCATTTGCTTGGAAAAATGCAATCGCAGGCATTTCATTCGAGAACTACACATATTTTACAGGTTCACAGAGCAGTACTATTGCTGAGAAAACTGGTTTGTGATACGCAAACAAATGATGGACGGAATGCTGAATAAATCATACATTCATCCCCAGTTCAAAGATCTGGGTTAAATCCATTGCAAATCAGTCTTGACCCTGTGCCTCCTGGGAACAGTCCAGCCCGAACTGCCAAGCCAGGTCCTCCCTGTACCGGAAACAAGCTTCCTGGTTTGGACATATGGGTTACACACATCTTACAAACTAAAGTCTTGGGGCCCAAAGTACAAAGCAATTTTTCAATTGTAAACCTTGTGGTTTGCAAAATCAGAGGATTAGAGACCACAAAGTAGATTTTTTTTAGGAAGTACATGAAATGGGCATCCCCTCCAAATTCCAAATCTCAATGGTATTTATCAAAGGTTTGCTACCGTAATTGTGGTCATAAACCATTGAATAGTTACCCTCACCTCAAAGGAGGTGGCAGCTGATTTCAAAGGGATGCACATCCACCTGGGACATGTTCCCCTTTGTGAACGCTGTAGAACGATCTCAGAAGGGAGCAGGCACTTCAAATGGGGTGCTTTTTTTTTTTTTTTTTTTTAAAGCTTTTTAAAGCAGCACTAATTCCTACAAAAAATGCAAACACAGGCATGGTGGTCTGCTGTCCCTTGCAACATAGTATTCCTAAGCCAATCTCAGAGTGTTGCAAATAACAACCTACCTAATTAATATCTATTAAGAAATGTTGTTTAGGGCTTCCTAGAGTCACAGGGTTTGGTTCTCTGATCACCTGCCACTAAGGGCTCAGTCAATGTGCCAACCCGTAACAGAAATTCAATTGGACTGCAACCGATGAACAACCACTGAGCAACGCGGCATAAGAAGAGTTTCTGGTAACACTCAGCCCCATAAGATGAGTCAGGGACAAATAGCAGACACCAGAATGGCCCCTAAGCATTGAGTGGAAAATTGCCCTTGTAGCCACTGCTGGATTGTGTTGCAGTATTGTAGTGTTGGCTTTCCAGCGTATTCACTGCTGTCATCATTTGGAATATGAATATTCATGATGACATATTAGAATGTTGGGATCTGAGCTCTAGTCAGTTGGGAGATTGGGACTGAGCTGGAAGGTGACAGCTCCTGGTGGGGATTTTACTTTACTTATTATCTTAATATTTATGAATTACCACCTTGTACCATCTTACTCAATAAATACTTATTATTACAAGAACCTACGTGGACCTGATCATCATTTACTTCACTACAAGTATTCTTTTCTGAAAGACGATAACGGACTGAGGCACACCGTCACTAATCTTCTTGAAATTCGGTTTGTTACTAACTCCTAACAATTGTACGCTCAAGCAAAGATGTTTTACTATCATGAATGTATTTGCATAAGCTCAGGGCGTTAAGTGGGCCGAGTATCACCGGTGCTGAGCCCCAGCAGTTTTTTAAAGGGGGCCTCGAAACGGGTCTCTATCGGGCTCTGTTTGGTGCCCTGGCACAGGCGGTCCGTGTTTTCCGTGCTGCAGTGACAGCAGGCACATCGATGTGCGCTGCTCACACTGCTCAATTCTCACTAGTGGAGAAGTTTCGGCATGACGTCATGCCATGTGAGCGTTGGAGGAGAAGGGAAATCCTTTAAAGAGAGACATTTTCTCTCTGGATTTCCCTTCTCTTTTTGAAAATCAGGAGCAGCAACATTGTTGTGGTATCACCAGGGCTTTAAGTGGAAGCTTTTTCAATATTATATACAAGCCATAGTTGCTGCTTATTATTGTATGCAACTAACAATCATTGAAAAAGCCAATAGTCATGGCTTGTTGTAGGTATGATGTTACATGTAGTATCATATATCTGAATGCAATGACAGAAACAGCAAAATACAAGTCGGGCGGCACACTATGCACAGATTTTTAGCTTACGTGTTTTTAAGCAACACCATGAGTTACATCAGCCACGCACCTTTGAGGGCCTGCCCAGTTTTTTCATTCCAATTAAAGCCCTGCATAAGCTTATCACCATTTCATGAAACATTTTTTTAAACAGAGCACAATAGTTACGTGCATTAAATAGAATCACGTTTTTTTACTTGTCTCTTGTTTGATAAATGCACATTTCATACTGAAATGAAAGATCTCTACTCTAGAAATGTTAACAATAATTAGGCAAATCATTCTGCGACTCCCTGTGATTTGAGGTTTTTCGACATGATCAATAATCAGTTAGCACAAAGCTTACATTGCAAAATCAGAGCTCGGACATAAAATGTAGGTACACAAATTTTTGTGACTTATATCTTAGTACATCGCTTCCTTAGGCAAACCCTCCAGCATTTCGTGTTTTGCAAAACAATCGCGAAATCAGCTGAGGGGCATGATAACCGCAATATTTATCTGTTCAATGATGCCATCTTATTGGCTGCATGCACACATAACACTAGGCGTACGTAATAGCTGCCTGTTTTCCCCTCCTGCATTAGGAATTAAAGAAGTGAAAGAACGATGGAGTCAAGGGGCCCTGGCCATTGACACTATTGTACACGTTCAGAGCTTGCATTTTCAGCTGCAGGCCCCTCACAGAACAAAGGGGAAGAGAATGCTGTGAAAGAAAGATGAGAAAACGAAAGTAGAGCTTCATTGGCAAACTCTGTAAAGTGGCACTAATGTGGGTGTGAATAAAACTGATCTGGTCACTTTGCGGCTATTTTGTTGTGTTTTAACATTTTTTTCTTTCTTTTGTTTCTCTGTCCCAAGGCTGCCCTTTGGAAGGGAAAAATATCTTAAAAAGACACCTTTTCTGCAATGTCTTTTTTTTTTCTTATTTGGATCCATTTCACAGGAGAACGAATGAAGGAGCGGAAAAAGAGGGTAAGTACTGTATCTTGAAGTCACGGTTTTCAGAGGTGAGGAGGAGCGAGATAGAGACAGAATGAAGGGGAGACAGAGAGAGGAGAGGGAGAGAGAGGAGGGACCAGAAGAGGCAAGAGGACAGGCAAAAATAAGCGAGCAGCGAGGCACGTTTTTAATGTTTGCTCCGGTACACATTTCATAGTCCACGGGGCCTGCAGTATGCAAGCCTCTGCCTCTGGCTTCTTTTTAGTTTGAGGACCGTAGGCTGCGCTTGCGCAGTCTCCGGGGGAGATTTAATGATTTGGAGTATGGAGGCTTGAACCCGCCTCTCTCCTCCATTCTCCTCCATTGGCTGGCATCTTAAACGGAGGCCAGCCATTGGAGGAGAAGGGAGTCACTCCAACAAAGCCCCGTCTCTTTCGGATTCGGGGGCGTGTTTTTTTGCGTTCTTTCGACTGTGACGTCATCCGTCACTCAGAACGCCAAAACACGCCCCTGATTCCGAAAATTTTCTAAGCTTTGGCAGCCATTTTGTTTGTTTTTAGTTTGCACAGTCCCAGGCTGGCCGCGCGCCCCGTTGGCTCCCCTGTATTTTTATAGCCGTGGAGAGACCCCTCACGAACCCCCACCCCTGGCTAACCCGAAGAAAACCCTAGCAGTGCTCCCCGCTTATTCGGGCTGACTCTTTGTCCATCAGCGCCACCCCCCCCCAGCAGCCAGCCATGCTGCCCCCGCCCCAGAGGATGAGGACGCGGGAGCCGGTGTGGAGCGGAGTGTACAGGTGAGTTGCCTTGTTTTTCTATGCCTCTGTACTGTTCTTTTGCCAAACGATGGCAGTGGAGCCATCGGACTACACTTCCCAGAGCGCCACGAGTGGGCTTGCGCAGGCGCGGCGAGCCCTGTTTGTGTGCGGGCAGTGACGGTGGCAGAAGGGACTGTCGACGGCCCAGAGTTCCGCGGGGCCCAAGAGGAACACCCGGCACCCCTGAGACCACAACAAGACGTCTGCGAGCCCCGGCCTCTCCCGAGCGCCGCCGCCGGGAAACGTAAGAGCTGCGCCCGGCGGGGTGAGCACAAGCGGCCTAGACAGGAAGAAGGAGGGACAGCCGGGGAGGGTGTGGGATCGCTTCCTAGTACCTATTTGGGCCCTTATCTTATAAATGACCCTTGCCCTAGCCTTCAGCCCCATTGACTTTTCTTCAGAGGTGCTTTTTACCACTTCGCTCAGACGTTTCAACACCTCTGCCAAGTACTCGATCATTTCTCACAAGTACTACTACTACCAGGTATTGAGTTCCTCGCCGGTAGTGTTCAACTCTCAATTTATCCGAATACATGCCTTTCCGTCACTTCCCTCGTAAGCCTTAACTTGGTGTTCCGCTTTCTTCACCCTTGCTAAGTTGTTAGGTAGTCCGCCTGGTATTCCATACATAGTTAATGACCTACCCAGATACATTATATTTCCTTACAGTCTTTACCGTTCTCATGCTTGTCTTTATGTTATCCTTACAGGCACCTATTCTTGCTGATTATCCCTACTCGAAACGTTTCACCTGCTAAACTGGACCGAGTTCCTTTCCACCAACCCAGTTTAAGGAATCTCCAGCTGTGAATCTGGCAGCCCCCACTGTTGCACGAACAAAATAGTGAAAGCTCTTGTGTGAGTTATTTTTACATATAGCGCGATCTCAACCCGAAAGTATTGGGGTGCTTTACGTTAACATCAGTTACGTTACTTATGACACATTTGTTTTTGGAAGGCAGGAGGGAGATGAAGTGATTTGCCCGGAATCAAAGGGTGTTGAGCCGACGCCGAGACTCGAACCCGGTTCCCCGGCGCCAAAGCGGGCAGCTCTGGACGCTATGCCGCATCCTCTCCACCTCACAGTGCTCCCCAGTCACGCAATGACACTAGGACTTCGGCTATTCCTCTCCAGCCCTTCGGGGGGTGCAGGAGGTGCAACAGGGACTGCAGCTGCTCCTATGGTCCTTTGGGTGACAATAGCAGGGACAGCCAATTGAGGTTGTGCCCCATGCTGATGGATAGAGTGGAGGATGCGGAAGGGCGAAATTGCTGCAATAATATACGGGTAATAGGCCTGCCGGAAAGATGTGAGGGGATGAAGGCTGTGAACTTTATGGCACAATGGCTCCGTGACCAGATCGCACCTGAGGGGCTGTCCCCACACTTCTGTGTGGGGCGTGCGCACAGGATTCCGCCCGGACAGCCGTGACCGGGGCACCCATTGATAGTCCGTGTCCTGAATTACCGGGATAGGGATATCCTATTGCAAAAGGCCAGACAGAAGACCTCCATCCACTTTGAGAACCAAAGGGTGTCCCTATACCCAGACAATACGAACATGGTGCAAAAACGGCGTGCGTCGTACTTGGAGGTGAAGAAGAAACTCAGGAAGGCGCAGCTGAAATATGCCCTGCTTTTCCCTGCCCGCCTGAAAGTTATACACGGGCGGAAAAACGCACTTCTTTGAGAGCCCCTCTGACGCCAACGAATGGCTAGAAGTGATGGGCATAGATGGCAGCCAAGACCACTCCCAAACGGACGCTACTGGCAATTCGAATGACGGATCGGACAAAGACGTCCGAGGATCCCCGGGAGCTGGGAAGGAGAAGAACCGACAGAGCCCGTCCCGGGCACAACAGAGGAAGGACCAGCTCGGGGCACTGTCGATGGCTGGTAACTTCAGGGATGATGCAGCGAAAATCACCACAGATTCAGAGGACAGCACGGTACAGTCGGACTCCGAGAACAGTGTGATCCTATTCCCCACGGTCACCCCACGAGCTGCAGACGAACTGATGGATAATTGATGGAATGGCTGGGATACCCTAGTAGCGTCTCCCTTGATTGCACTTCACCGTATCCTTTTATGACTGTACAGTGTAGACCCTGTAATAATTTTGAGTGGTTATGGGTTTGTAGGGTGGGATACAATCACGGGACCCGTTGACACCTAAACAGCCCTACTGATAACCCACCTTGTTCTGGAAGATACATACAGGGGTCACTTATCCAAGGTGCTGAGAGGGACTCACTGATTGCCTCATGGTGACCGTTTAGAAAAGGCTTTGTTTTCTTTGTAAACTACACTCTTTGGACGGGCTGTCGTCGAGCCGACAGCGCCTGATGACGACAACACCATGAACGTGTGTGTGTTTAGCTGCCCCCCCAATGGCGAATGCACAAGACTTTGGATCTTTATGTTACACTGGTTCATGTTGGGCTCAGCTGCGTTATACGGCTGTGCCGAGTTGGTTCTGTTCTTGTTTGTAATTCTGGGGTATGTATTCTCCTGGGCGCTCACTTTCTGGGACTCTGGTACGCGACTACTGACACTAGAAGCTCTGACAACAGATGATCATGGCTGAGGGGGCGGGGGTATATAAACTCATCACCTGGAACGCGCAGGGTTTGGGTGCAGTGCAGAAACGACACAGAGTTCACTCTTTCCTCCTCAGACAACAGACACCGATAGCCTTCATACAAGAATCGCACCTCACGGCATCAGAAGTGTTAAAACTGAGGAAGAAGTGGAGGGGCACTATTTATTCCACAACACACTCTGCTTTTTCCAGGGGGGCGACCATTTGGGTTCGTCACGGGACACAATTCGTGGAACTGGAAAGGAGTACAGACGATCAGGGCGGGTACATTCTAGTTAAGGGCACCCTAGATGGTACATTGATAATTATGGGCAGCATATATGCCCCGAACTATGAGCACGAGGCATTCCTACATAAGGTGGGGAGGGCATTGTCGGACTGGGCGGAAATCCCCTGGGTTCTTGGGGGGGATTGGAATGCAATGCTGGATCTGGGCCTGGACAGATCACACAGCCCCTCCAGGCATCCGGAGCTACGAAGCTGACTGACACCTTTACGACATGGACTGTAGGCTGGGGACTGACAGATATCTGGAGAACATTGCACCCTTCCTATAAGGAATACTCCTATTATTCCCCGGTCCATGATCTACATACCCGCATAGGGCGCTTCATGTGCTCCTGTGCTCTGACAAAGGCAGTTGGTAGGTCGGAGTACTTGGCAAAAACCTATTCGGACCACAGGCCCCTAGCGATCACTCTCCACTGGGGTTGGGTGCCTACCCCGGTACCAATCTGGAGACTTAACCCACGTCTCCTAGAGGATGGACCGTTTCGGGCGACCCTGTCGGAAGCCCTAACACACTACCTGGAAGATAACTGGGACTCCGCTTCCTCTAATCTAGTAGTATGGGACGCAATGAAGGTAGTAGTGCGGGGTGTAGCGATAGGTCAGTTAGTGGGGACCAGACAGGAAGTACACAAGAAATTGTGCGAGGTGGAGGACCGACTCAAGAGACTTGAGCGGGAGGCTAGTGTAGATCCGGCTAAGAAAACGGAACTGCAAGAATTATACATAGAGCACGCAGAAACGTTGGAGACGTTGCGGAATGTAGATTACTAGGCATATCTGCGGAGACAACACACTGAAGCAGACCGATCCGGGGCTCTTCTGGCCCGATTGGTGCAGGATAGACCGGACTCACCGACGATCACTCAAATCCATAACCCGATGGGTGCCCTAGTACACACTCAATCTGAAATTAATCAGGCATTCCATGACCACCTGCAGGCACTTTATGCTCCCATAGGCGTCGAAGACTCTGAGCAGATAGCTGAGTTTATGCCCGATCTCCCCTTCCCATCCCTAGCGGCAGGTGTGAAGAAGGTGATGGAAGGGCCCATCACGCAACATGAGATACGCGCTGCGATTAAACACTTAAATAGAAATAAGACACCAGGGGCCAGGTGTAGGTCGCCAAATACCGGTTGGTAACGGCCGATTTCGGCCGTTACCGACCGGTATTTGGTGATTGAAATGTAGGGGGCCTAAAATTTACAGATTCAGTAAATTTACCCACTCTATAAGATACCGAATCTGTAATTTTACCGAATCGGTAAATCTAGATGTAGGTTGCACTGAAAACAGTGCCACTGGCCCTTAAGAATTCATTATTTACCATGAAATACTATTTCATGGTAAATAATGAATTCCTGTATACATGCACATCTGTGCATGTACACCTGTGCCATGTGGCACACACATGCCCTAAGGGCATGTATTTGTGTCACATGGCATTCCATGACCACCTGTCACATGGCACACAAGCCAAAATCAGGGGTGCAACAGGGTGTCAAAGTGACACCCTGTCCCCCTTGACAATTCGGTAATTTTACCGAATCGGTATTTACCGATTCGGTAATTGACATTGATTCCTATGGGCCTGTAGGCCCATAGGAATCAATAGCAATTACTGAATCGGTAAATACCGATTCGGTAACTACCGAATCATACAGATTCGGTAAAAATTACCGAATTTGTACCTACATCTGATTTACCGAATCTAGAATACCGAATCGGTAAAATTCGGTATTCTAGAGTCGGTAAATCAGATTTACCTACATCTGGCCCCAGGTATGGATGGGCTCCCTGTGGAGTTTTATTCGACTTATGCTGAGACTCTAGTACCGGTCCTGGAAAAGATCTATAAGACAACGTTTGAGGAAGGGCACTTGCCGAAGTCCACCATGCAAGCCCTGGTCATTTCCATACCTAAACCGGGAAGGTATGTGCTGGAACTGACAAATTATAGACCCTTATCCATGCTGTCCACAGAATATAAAATATTGAGCACAGCTATTGCCTTACGAATCTGACCTCACCTGCCTGCTCTTATACACCGGGACCAGTGTGGATTCCTCCCTGGGCGTAATACTTCCCTGAATACGAGACGACTGCACGCTCTAATGGCTGCATCGCCGAGGGAATTGAACCGAGTAGGGTGCATTGCACTGGACCTGAAACAGGCGTTTGACTCCCTCTCATGGCTCTTCATGTTTGAAGCTCTGACACGCTTCGGCTTTCCTGTCCCTTTATTGCAATGGATTCTGTTGTTATACACCGATCCCACTGCCCGAGCACGAACAGGGCGGTATGTCTCGGCGGAATATCCAGTGCATAGGGGTACCCGGCAGGGCTGCCCCCTGTCCCCGATGCTGTTCGTTCTGGCCCTTGAGCCCCTGGCCATTGCACTCCGGACACATGCTGAGAGGTTGGGTATCCCGGTGGCAGGGACGTCCCATCTTCTTTCCGTATATGCGGACGACATGTTGCTATACCTCCGGGACCTGGAAGCGGACCATACGCCGTTGTACGACACTTTTCGCAGGTTCGAATTGGTGTCAAGTCTAGGCATTAACCCAGACAATTCGGTTGGATTTTATTTTTGGGAGGCACCTCACCCTCCTTTCATACCCTTCGGAGCCTATCAGATCCCAGTGGCACAATCCACCTTTTGATACCTGGGGGTTCGAATATATAGGACAATGGAGGATCAGATAGACGGCAATATCTCGAGAGCTTACTGGTCTCCGCAGCAGCATAGGGTTTTGGACCTCCTTGCCTCTGTCCGTCATGGGCCGCATTGCAATAGCCAAAATGGTCATGCCCCCTCGACTATTATATTTTTTCGTCAACCTGCAGGTCTGTCTCCCCCAACGGATATTTAACACGATCAACACTTTGCTGACTACTCTAATATGGGGGACGGGTCGAAGGAGGATAAGCCTTCGCAAACTCCAGTTTAACATCAGACTTGGAGGACTGGGGGTCCCATATTTCTGTGGATATTATTACGCCAGTCAGCTTCAGTGGCTGTCCTACTGGCTGGCGGGTAGGAACCTGCACGAAATTGGCCTCACGACGGACCGATTAGATCGAGGGACACTGCATAATTTACTACTGCCAAAAGGTAAAATACCACAGACATGTCACCCACTGCTTCGCACGGCCCTCACCTGCTGGAAGAAGGCACTAGCGTACACAGCGCCAGTAACACCTTATGCTGAGAAAATCCCTTTATTGGGCATCCCAACACCACAGGGGAGACTCATGAAGCAGTGAAGCAGACACTGCACCACTGGATGGAGAACGGGGTTGAGGAGGTAGGGAGTTTCTTTGGAGATGATACCCTTCTGGACCATGACACCTTTGTACAAGTCACAGGGACCTCTGACAGACAGTACTTATTACATTCCACAGTATCCCACTATATTCGGACAACTTGGGCACCGCAACAAACTCAACCACCTAGGCATGAGTTAGTGCACCTGATGTATTATATGGGAACTGGGGGGCACTTGGTGCGGTGGTTATATACCGGGAACAGATCACACGCAGCGATATCCCTCACTACATTACGGACACCTGGGTACAGGAGACCAGGGAGGAGTTAACAGATAAGGTGTGGCAGACGGTACTCGAACACCCTAAAAGAGTCTCACGGAATTTGAAATTTAAATTTATTCAGACCATGGTTCTTCACAGAGCATACTTGACCCCGGAGAAGATCCATCGGATGTTCCCAGACTCTCTCCATTGCTGCCCCCAGTGCCGAGCAGATGAGGCGGGCCTCCTTCATATGCTTTGGACATGCCCACGCCTGAGGAGGTACTGTGGGTAGGTGTGTCAGACACTGAGAGAGGTCACACACGTGCAGGTACGAGAGACCGCGTTGTATTGCAAAGTAGGGGCGCGCCACCACCCTAAAACACTGAAAGTCAAACTGAGATTTGTAGACCAGGCCCTCCTCTTAGCGATTAGAGTGCTTACAATGAGATGGAAATCCCCTAGAGAGCCCAGTGTGGAGACATGGAAGAGGGATGTAGTGAAATGGGGTCAGTTGGAGAGTGTCACCCTTAAGAGTGAGGAGTAAACTGGAAAGCGGAAAAACCCTATGGTAATGGACTGGGAGGTCATGATGTTGGACTTAGATAGACTGGACCCGGCGCTGTACCAGGGTGAGAGATCGCAGGATACACACTGAGAAACAATGTCTGGGAATTGCTCCTACTAAGGCCTGATGAGGTGTATCTGTTTGTGTATTGTTACTACATTAGAGTGGTCAGTATTGTAGACCGGAGAATTGTACCATTATAAGACACTTGCGCTCAGGAGAGGGGAGGGCTAGGGGCGGGATAGTTGGGGCGGGAGTGGGAGGGTGCGGGTCTCTCCCTTCAGCCTTCAGTGGCAGTATAGACGTCCTCTGTCAAACTGCCCATAGAAAGCTGGGTTATGACACACGCCGAGAGGCCATACTGGAGATATAGAGATTACATGGATCCGAAACGGCGAAAGGGGATTACTGCTGTTTTACCTGCTGTTGGGGTGAAAATAGAAAACCGTGATTGCTAAATGTATGATGATTATAGGTATGTTTTTCCTTATATGTACAATCACGAATAAAGAATAAAAAAAATAATCCTAATGTTTCTAAAAAAAAAGGTTTGTTTGGGTAGAAACAAATTCTTATTATTTAAAGTCCACCCTAACCACTGTGGCATGTTCCGCATCCTGAGTTTGTGCTTCTCCAGATCAAGCAATCTTAAAAAATTAGTACCAGTATGGATAACAAGTGAATCCTACACCTTGTATTCCGCTTTGCCTTATGTAACATTTTTTATACACTGATTTACACCTGTATGATTCATTGTCTCTATGTGTGTTTGATGTAAAGTGGTCCATCACCCTACACTTGTATGAGAGATGCTATAAAATAAATGAAATACAAGTGAGCGAGTGGCTAAGGAGAGGTGAGAGACACTATTGGAGCTTGATAGTGAGGGAATCATTGAAGAGCCTCAACAAAGATTGGCGATCCTGGTGCACACTAAGGTCAACATTTACTGCTTTAAAAGCTATTTCAATTGAATATATGATGAGAAATGTGTAGTAGAATGCACCATTTTTTCCAAATTTTCTTGGAGGGAGAACCCGCAAAGCCCCCTTTGTAGTGGTCAGGCTCGCTCACTGCACTCGCAATGCATCGCATGCGGACTGGTCTGACAACATTTACCAGGGCTTCTTTGTGTTCCAGTACAGCCCTGGCTGCACTGCTACAAAACTGGCCCCCATCCTTCCAGTCTCCTGGGGAAAGGCCCGGTACAGCCAGTCTGACCTTGCATAGGAATAAGGGAAGTTGAGGTAGAAACACGCCATGTCAGCGAGGACACGTTTCAGGAGAATCCCTTTGCACCTCCAGAATGGAGGGCTTTCTAATGAACAATCTCAGAGTTAGGGCTGAAGGCCCCGCGATAACAAATGGCACAGTGACAATCAATATGGACGTGTACCACAAATGAAAGCATAAACAGGAACGGAAGGCAGTTTGGACTCTCCTGGTAATTCAGAGAAGATGGCACTATCAAGCACCAAAGGAACTAGGAAACACCTGGTGGCCTAGAAGCACTCAGATAACAGTCAGGCAAGGCAGCTGTGGTGATGGAATCAAATCGACCAAGTACAATGGGATACTTATACACGAAAAAGGGTGAAAGCAAAAAAGGGACAATGGTAAACATGAACTGGGGAAGAAAACAAAACAACAAATGTAGAGGGGTGCAAATGATGATGAACTAAGCAAGAGCAGGAGCCATTCAATTAATAGGAAGTTGCCAGGCACAATCTTGCTAGTTCCTGGAAACCAGGAGGTGCCACATGTGGAGAAGTGTGGCTCAATGGTTAGAGCGGCAGACCCTGATGCAGAGGTCTGGCCTGGGACCAGGGTTCAATTCCCACCTCGGCGGGTCTTGGGCTCAATTTCCTCGGACCTGATAATTCTCGCCTCGGTGCCTATTCTAATCATGGGTCCCACTATGCAATTCTGGGCAATAGCTTGCTTAATCTCCACAACGGCCCCAACAGTGCTGGGATGCCTGGCTTCACCTTGGGGGTGCCCAGGAGTGGACATTTCACACGGAAAAGCCAAGAAGGGTTCCACAGCGGTATGCGTTACAGCACCAGGACACCCCAGTTGGGGTATTAGTGCGCTTTACAAGTACAAATTACATTACATTACATTACAGTACTCCTTATTCCTGCCCTGATCTAGAACTCTGTTCTTGATCCTCTGTATTTTCATGCGAGTCATTCGTCAAGAGCCAGTTCTCCAAAGTCTCCAGTCTTTCCCTATTTTTTGTGTATCTCTGAATTTTTTAACAGTGTTGTTTCCAGTGTCTCTTTCCCTGTTTGTCCTCGAAACAATTCTGACACAGAGGTGGCAAGTGTCATGTCCTTGATGCTTTTTTGCTTATGGAGAGAAACCATTGAATTCAACAAAGAGGAGAAGACATAGAGCAAGGTCTGTGGACAATTTCATACATGTTGGAGTTACATCCACTGCTTGAAATGGAAATATATAAGTAAAGGTACTCATTTGGTATCTGTTTGCTGCTAAGAGGTGAGATTACATCCCCATTAAACGTACTGTACCCATGCTGAAAAGTGCTGGTGCTCTCACTTTGAAATTAAAGAAGTGCAGGTACTCAGTACCTGATAGTACCTGCCAATTTAAAGCACTTGCTACTTCCTAAAACATGCTTAATCTGATTCACAAAGATTTGCATATGAGGATGTGTGACCTATTCTTAACTTACTCCTAAGGTTCCAGGCATATGTTCAGTGTCATAGCTAGCACTTTGGCCTCCCGTGGTGGTCCCCGTGTTTACCACCCGCTGCGGCTGCATCAAAAGCGTGGGGGGATGCTGGGGAGATTTCTTTTAACTTGCCACCCCTCGGCGGCCGATTGATGACTGCTGCCAGAGATGGCAGGTAGGAGCAGGGGTGGGGGGGGGCAAGCTGCTGCCCCCAAAATTTGTGCTGCCCGGGACGTACCACCCCTCTCCCAAAACTCATTGCTACGCCACTGCATATGTCACACCTTCTCACTGAAAAAAGGAGACTTTGACCCGCTAAAATTAATTGAACAGTTTTGGTTGTGACAATGTGAAAAGTTTTGGAATGTTTTGTGTAAAAGTTCTACAGTAGTTGAACAGTGGTTAAGCATTTATACTTCTGTTCCTAGCTCTACTTGCTGTCTTTTTTCCTTATGTGGGAGGAGAACATTTAGGCCCCACTTCTTTATACCCAGACTTACGCACAGGAAATGGAGAACAAGTCATAAGCAAAACATGTTGCCAATTTATAAAGGCAGGACAGGCATAGTTGTGTATGTAGAGATGTCACTTCCGGGAGCACAGGTATCACAAAATATGATGACTTTTTAATATCCAGAAGTGACTCCAAAGTAGGGTGGTGTATAAGTTCCCTAGTAAAAGTATTGAGAAAGAGGGCAACACTAACAAAGCAGTATTCCCAAACATTTGTTACACCTATACCACACTATTCAGTCGGTCAAAACGTAGACCTGAAAAAACAAGGCATCCATGTAGCAGGAAACTACAGCGCACCATCTATTTTTTCATGGATTCTTGAAGAAAGTTAAGAGTGCTCAAGAAAAAAATTTATTGGAAGAAAACAAGCAAGAAAACCTATCTGAGTTATTATCCTAATTCTATGCATGCAGATTTTCCACAAAGTTAAATAACCCACATATGGTGATTGAGAAGACAGACATATGCTAGGGAAGGTAGTAAAATCATAAATGCCCCATGTGTAAGTCCTTCCCTTCTGGTATATACACTGAGCCCCATCAAAACATTATTTGCATGCATAGGTTTTACTTACGTATGACATCTTATGCCCTAACTGGGACACACATTGGCCTTGACCTACCCAATCCTATGACAGTTATTGCTACTATTACAGTAGGTCCACCCTCCCCTTTTTAGGTCTCGCCTGATCCAGCGCATGTGCTGGTCTGGCCGAGACATCGTGGGGTCGATTCCGATTCGGGTAAAAAACCGTCCGTACGATTTGTATCCGGAGCCCTCTCCGTACGAATCGTACCCGTCCGTCCGAGTCGCTAAGTACGATCCGTATTCCGTGAATCCGTCCGAATCGTCGCGATCCGTACGTATTACAAGGCTGAAACCGTGAACCGTACGACTCGTACACATGCCGTACGACTCGTACACATGCCGTACGACCCGACGAGTACGATCCGGATCATACACCAATCATACAATGGGGGTACGGCTCCTACACTGATCGTACAATGGGGGTACGGCTCGTACACGGATCGTACAATGGGGGTACGGCTCGTACACCGATCGTACAATGGGGGTACGGCTCGTACACGGATCGTACAATGGGGGTACGGCTCATACACCAATCGTACAATGGGGGCTCATACACCGATCGTACAATGGTGGTATGGCTCGTACACCCCATGATCGCAGGGGTACGGTGCATACCCCTGCGATCATGGGGGGTACGCACCGTACCCGGGGGGGCCGTTCAGTACCTGTTTCGGCACGAACTCTGCTTTTACGGCTGTTTTCAGCTCCCGTAGAAAAAGGGTCGTACGGTGCGTACCCGACACGTATCGTACTTGCTGGGTCATAAAAACCAGCCGCGAACCGTACAGATGTCGTGTACAGCGGGTTCCGAGGGAGAATCGTACGGAGATTAGAGTCATACGGTCTCTTGTACGACTCGTATTTATTTATTATTTTATTTTGTGGCTTGTAAAGCGCCTGGTGACCCGAAGGCATCCCCGCGCTATGAGGTTGTGATTCGTAGGGAGTACGGCTCCTGGTACGAATCGTACTTCGTCGTACGTACGGGGGACGTTGCAGGGTTCGATTCGTACTGGAAAAACGCTCCAAACGGCTATTCGGAGCGTTTTTTCTCAAATCGGAATCGACCCCTTAGTGTACGGGTTTTCAGTGCTGCCATCGACTTTTGGTGGCCTGAAGCTTGCGTGCACTTGAGCGCAGCCGCCATGTGTCTTTCCTCTGCCGCGCTTGATCGCGATCACTATCACTTTCGAGGGCTGCGGGGCCGTGTCACTTTCACAGCCGCGCGGCCAATGCTTGTTTTGCAATTAGTTTACAACCCAGGTATAGCTACACAGCTATTTTACAAGGGGCGGGGGTAGTCTGGCGTCAGCTATCAGTGCATGACAGACTGTTTCACTTAGTCAATATCGCCTATCCAGTGCTGAAGAGTAGAACTGCAGCAACAAAACACAAATTAAAGTATCCGTTAGAGGAGTTTCTTCTAGAAAGACCATTCTAAATCTATTTTTTAAACTTAAGAGTGCTCTACATTTTTACAAAACCGTAAAGACCTTAAATATATTATGTGACTATCTTAAAGTTTTACCAATTTCCATGACGGACATTGCCCTGAACCTTGCATGATGGACAATACTCTGAACCTTGCATGATAATGATTGACATGCATTATTATTGCATTTGTTATTTCACATATCATACAACCTCACCCAAAACTTAATACAACAACCAAGATCTTCCCGCTCCCCTAATACACCCCCTCCCATTCTGTAAAACCTTAGGGAGCAAGCAATCCTCACTCCATTTTACATCCATCTTCTAGTAACGATAGCGTGAAATGTAAGCGTGCCGCTCCTGACCGGAAATCTTAGACCAGGCAACCCCCATCAGAGCCGCTCACCCCAGCAATCCTAACCTATTTCTAAATAACACTCCAATAGAGGCAGACACGCCTTCCCAAGGGTGGGTTAAACTCTGTGCTTTACAGACACAGCTTTTGCAACTGTTTCTAAGCGCCATATGTGGTGAGTTAATGTGTTTAACGTGTTTAACAGCCTAGGCTTTTCAGCGGGAGACACAGGAGGCCACCCAGTATTGGGTGCAGGTATTTTATGTAGGGTATGTGTACACGAGTCTCCGCTTCCCCCAGTAGAGGGCGGTATCAGGGATGATACTTGAGAGCTGTACTGGTGGAGGTCACACACGGTAGGGGTTGCTTTGTGACCTGGGAATGGCTCACTGCTCAGTTGTAGTACCCTATAATTGCTGCAGTATTTAATCAGAGAACGTCACTAAAGACGTTATGAAGCAGCCACGAGCAGGACTGAACGTTACCGCTTAATGAGGCATTGTGAATCCTGTTTGCACCCCCGCCTCTCCTAGTTTTCATTATAATGCGCCCTTTGAAGGCAGGCAAATAAAATATTTATGACTTTTAGTCATGCCTCTCACTGCTCACGTGTAACACCTCTCACTACTCACCTCTCACTGCTCGTGATTCACTCCTCTCACTGCCCACGTGTAACACATCTCACTGCTCACGTATAATGCCTCTACCAGATCATGTGTAACACCTCTCACTGCTCACATGTAACACTTCTTACTCCACACATGTAATACCTCTTCTATTTCTATTTATGTCATTTTATGTCCTATAAAATGACATAAATAGAAATTGAATCACAAGATATTGGAATGTGTTGACTCCGCATAATGTACCCTAGCATCCCTTGTCCTCGTCGGTCACGCATGCATCAAGGTCCTGCAGAATGAGTGGCATAGCTCAGTCGACACACAGATGACCAGGAAGGCAGATCCCTGTTCAGCAACGTACGGATAGTAGACCTCCTGAAACGTACAGAGGGTCAAAGTGTAGTATGTTTATCTAGGGACCTGTATCGATACTCCTGTTTCTGACCCTTGTCCGGTTATAATTCACTAATATCCATACAACGGCACTGAAACCCGTTTCATAAATTAGTCATAGCGCTTGCTGTCACATTAAGCAAGCACTATTCCTCCAGCCCCCTAGAAAGCACACCGAGTTCTTAAACAAATCCAAGCCTCGAGCAAACCTGGGAAATCCCCGCCTGCTATGTTTTGATTTAGTCCAAGAACTCCTGTAAAGCACTGCAAGAACGCTCAGTTCTTAGTGACATCCTTATTGACATCTTATGTCCATCCTTACGTCAAACCCAGCACCTCTCAGGTATAAATATACCAACGCTGCCCTAAGCAGAGACACGGTGGTGATGAACTTGGAGCAGTGACTACTTGCCGGAGAGCCCAGCTGATGCGAGAGCCCACGGACGCTGCCCCTCCCCTTTTGACGCGCTGAGGAAGACGCTGTCTTTTCTCTTGCCGAGAAATCCAGCCTCCAGCGTTTCCAGCCCACCTTCGCGGGTGACTGGGTTACCGAATCCTGAGAAAGAGATACCAGCCCTCCAGCCTTCTAAATCCCAGGTACTGAACTGACTAAAACCTTACAGATAATTCTTGAGTCAGATTCTTGGCAAAACAAACTTAACTTAAACTGCTACTTACTTACTCCCTCCCATGTATTAGGCTTAGGTCAGGTAGACCGGGGTAGGCGTAGTTAGAAGCACCAGTTGAGTACGATTAGTCAATGTATAATTGTATGTATATCTTTTATCCATTTTAAAGTATCATATGGCTAAGAAACCATATCAATGCTTTTACAGTATTATTTTATAATCCTTCTTTTACTGTATGCACTTTACTTAACTATAAGTATTGCAATCTTAGCAATTCATTTCTCTTGTATGAGAAAAGAGACTGATCAATAAATAACACCTTTTATTGAAAACGCCCGTCTCTTCCTTTTCTCTACAATCTGGTGAAACTAAGTATGCACGTATTGACTGAGTAAAATAGCTGTCTTTTGTTTTCACACGACTCTAGAGATATACTCTTGATCAGGGAGAGCAAAGTTGTCATGTTCTATGGTTGTCAGAAACTAAATCCCTTCTTGTCTATCCAGGGAGGTTAAAATCCTCCTCGCCTATTCGAGAAAGTTTCTAGTGAACTCTGAGCTAGCTGGCACACAAAACTTAAGTCTAATATCGTCAGTAGAAGACCTAGTTAACCTCTGTCCTACGTCTATACTATTGAAGATATTATTCCAATGCGCAGAGCCTATTGGGAATATAGGAACTACACTACATGGCTCCCAACGGTTTGGTAAGGCGATAAATCTAACGCAAGGCATTAGAGTAACTCAGTAGAGATTTTTCACACAGACCCTTTCTCCCATAAAATACTCCAACGACGTCTGGAGTGGGTAAAAGGTTCAAATCCGCCAAACTTAGTAGGAGGAGACTCCTATGTATGGTTTTTAGTTTATTTCAACGTTGAAGGATACAGTGTTCCAAAATATTGTGAACCTAATCTTTGTTTCCTTGGAAACCTGATCTGCAAACAAAACTTTTCTGTCAGTAAAAATGTCAGAAAGTGATGACGAAAGGGAGGCAGCTAGACTAGCAGCTCAACTCCTAACGGATTACACAAGTCTCCTGCAAACTGACCCGAACGCAATACTCATCCCGGTCAACATAAGAAAAACTATAACACTAAAACTTATAGAAAATGGACTGACATCGAGAGGTGGTACAGTCATATTCGTAATTGAGGCACATGAATATCGACAGACAGAGGTATTCTATTCATGGATAAACTTTCCAGCAGCAAACGCTGTAACAAAGGAGTTCCACTATTACAAGATAGAGGAACCCCCGGAAGAGTACACTCCTTTCGAGGAGGTGGAAATACCATTAAAATACCAAGAGCATCTCCTCTGGTTTAAAGGCGCCCTAAAACATAATAATCACATCACCAGGCTCGGTCCACTAGGTAGACCAGGAGCAACGTGGCCGGTTCTAGCCAGCTACACACCACATCCAGACATTGAAAAAATGTCTATACCAGAACTTTTAACACTGCTTAAAATACTGTTTAAAATACATAGACAACTAGTCCAATATGTAATGCGGAATTCAACAGTCCAACCAACTATTAATGTTCCACAGCTGACCCCTCATCAGGGGAACACAAATAAAATCACACCACAGAACATACAATCCTGTCTAGGTAAAATACCCGCAAAACGGGAACAAATTCCATTCTGGTTAGCACAAAAAATCACTCAAATAGAGGCGGTATTTCCGGATACTACCCCTGTTGAGAAACACAGAATTCTGACTATCTGTCTTCCAATGGGGATCGCACCACATGTGGAGGACTGTGACACTTGGGGCACAGTCTTTGCTTCCATTTACACAAAAACACATGGTGTTCCGTCCATGGCGGTAATACCAGACGTACTAAGACAGATTCAAAATGAATACGGTCCAGAACCTGCTTGAACTCCTGGTATAAAATTACTGAAATACTTCAAGCAGGTCTCGGCTATATTACTAGCCAACATAAAAGGGGAAGCAGCATCTGTAGCGATCCGCCAGAAGTTGAAAGAAACAGATATAGCAGAACAACCATTTGAACTTGCCAGAATCATCGAAAAATCCTATGAAGAACTAGGAAGTGATAGTTTGGGTGGGAACCCAGTGAAACCCCAACTAACTGAAAATCCTGAAAAGGTATTTATTAAAAATAATCTAACCGCTCCAAAAAAGAGCTGGGATGGAAATAAACAATCCACTCCCAAAGAAAAAAGATTCCAGTCCAGGGGAAGGTCTCCTCGGCGGAGAGAAAGATCTCCGGACCAAGGACACAAGTCTCCCCAGAGGGAGCCCTCTGAGAAAAAATACAACCTTAGAAATAGGGATAATTTGAAGAAACCTGATAGATATCAAGATATCGATACACGTCCATCTCGATCTTTTCAGACTTCCTCGCAGAAATCGGAAAGAAGAGGACGGTCAGAACAAAGGGAAGAGCACTTCTAGTCCAAAGACAAGGAACCTGCTCATCAAAGTAAAAAGTTAAAATTTCCAAAGAAGAAGGTAGCCAGTATTAAAGTAATCAAACATGCCGAGGATACTGAGGACACAGCTGAAAAACGGAGAGTGGGCTCAGACAATGCTAGACAGCGCAGCAGAAGTGAGCATAGCTCGCAAGATCCTGATGAATCATCTGGCGACAGTGGACACGAATGAATACATTCAAGTGGAAACTGCAGATACCAGAGTTAGCAAACCTCATAAAATATACGAAATAACATTACGTATAGAGGGAGATAAGACTACGAAAATAAGGGGTCTATTTTGGGATAACCTCTCCAAAGGCTATGACATCCTTTTAGCTGAAAAAGACTGGCCACCGGAGTTTGTCAGGGAGTGCCCTCATGGCGAAGAAATGATTATGCCTGCCTTCTCAAATTACATTCCATTACATAAAAAATATACACTTGCAAGAAAGTGGGCAGTAGCCCAAGCTCCTGCAATATATAAAAACCATGTAGGATGGGATGAGGACTCAACTCCTCACAAAATCCAGTTAAAATCTCAACCAACTGCACAAAGGCAGTACCCAATTAAGCAAGAAGCTAAAAAACAGGTCAGGGAGATCTTAAATCAACTTGAATACCAGGGGGTGATTGAAACATGCACCTCACAAATGAACAATCCTTTGTTTCCTGTCTCCAAGCCAGATGATTCATATCGTCTAGTTTTGGACTACAGACACCTTAACTCATGTTGCAAAACTTTTGCAGTACAAAGCTCACACAGTGCAGCACTAATGAATAGCATAGTGCGCAAAAAATACAAAACAACATTAGACATCTCTAATGGATTCTTTTGTCAAAATATAGCACCTGAAAGCAGATATTTGACCGCTTTCTCAATAAATGGCTCACAGACAAATTTCTGTTGTTTGCCACAGGGGTTCAAGAACAGCCCAGGATTATTCTCAGCGAGATAACAGAGTTACTACAAATATATGATGATGAGGCATTATCTTATGTCGATGACATCTATCTAACAGATGATGACTTGGATACTCACTTGAAAAGAGTGAACACCATAATACTTGGGTTCGCAGCAGAGGGTTATAAATTCAACTTCAAAAAGTCAAGAATTGCCCATCTAACTGTCCTGTTTTTAGGATATGAATTATCAAGTGAAGGCAAAAGCCTGGCAGACAATTTCCTAGAGAAATGTGCTGTAATCCAAGCACCAAGAACGCTGAAAAACTTACAATCAATTCTAGGTTTCCTGAATTTCGGAAGAACCTACATTATAAATTATGCAGAGAGGGTTAAACCTCTCTATGACCTAATAAGACCAGATTTTAAAACAATCAATTGGACTCAAAAACACACAGAAATTTTGAGATCATTGCAAACAGACATGTTAGCTAAAACAAAATTGCAAACACGCGATAACACACACAACCTTGTCATCCGAGTCATCCCAGGAAGATGCGGATTCACATACCTGACCTCTAATGAGGGAGAAACGGTACCAATAGCATACAAATCACATTGGTACACAGAAGCTGAAAAAACATTCAGCATTAAGGAAAACATTGTTCATACGGTTCAAACAGCTGTAGCAAGAGAAAGAGACCAAGCTGACGGCAGACGGATTACAGTCAGAACAGCAGAATCAGCCTTTGAGGCATTAACAAGCCCATGTAATTTACCTGCTATGGCATTAAATCCAAAATGGATACAATGGGAAAATTCTCTTGCTACAGACAAAGTGAAATACTATTTTGACCCGGATATGAAAAAATTAAAAAATCTAGAATAAGAAAGAGAATACCCTCTGACAATCGACATTCTGCCCATACGACAGTACGCCTGTGTGATATATACAGACGGACATGCTGAACCCTCAGTTTGGGGAAAGCAAGCCTATAACGCCACATGCGAGATTGTAAAAAACGTGTGGCGCGGAGGAAAATTAAGACCTCTGTTAACGAAAACACACTCAGTGGAAAATAATTCAGAACAACAAACTGAAATAATAGCGTTAAAAATGGCGCTAGGTAATGCAGATCGCGAATTACCGACACTAATAGTGTGCGATTCGTATTACTGCGTCAAATCATACAATACCAATTTACAGAAATGGATTCTAAATGGTTAAAAAGATGACACAGGTGCCACAATTAAGCAAAAATCGCTTTGGGAACAAATAGTTCTTGTACAGAAAGAACTACCAAAGACTCACGTGATACACTCACTGAGTCATCAGCGTGATGGCGTTCACGTTGCAGGGAATTCATTGGCTGAAACAGCCACAGCAGAAGCAACTAAATCGGCTTCCGTAGCTACAAAAAAGCGTTCGGAAAAATACATTGACGGGGAAACAATGCTGGCGGTGAAAACGTCATCAAAAGGCGACTGCTCAGCGCTACCCATCACCTATCCACTCAATTATACATACATAATCGATGCAAACTCCGTTCCTTTTGCTCATATCCCTGGAGTGGGGGATAGAGTAATTCCAAACACGACAGGAGAGTATTGTTAATAGCAGACGCACATATGGGTGAGGGTCTTAGACACCTTAAGCTAAAGGATTCTCTGGAAGAATTACAATCCACATACTGGTGGCCAGGAATGAGCCTGCAACATCACATATTTTCAAAAAACTGTCCAAACTGCAACAGAGATCGCAGTGGCGACCGAGACGGTGTTTTGCCATGGCATTTCGCTCAAGATGGGATTAAACAATAAATATATAAAACCCAGTATGAATAATGCGTCATATTAACATATAGAGACTATCATCACTTAAAATGTAGACCCCAGCTCTCGGCTAACATCTGAACTGTTATAAAAAGATTTGCAAGTCTATAATGGCATATACGCAAGGGGCATGCTACATTCTGACCATTGTCCTGCTCTTAGCTCTCGAGCTTATGGGGGGGACATGGCCAGAATGGGCATTGCATTGCGGGACTCTTATCACTTCCTTCCTGATGGAAACGGGATGGTGTAAAGAAAAACCCAAGTCATAGAGCAATCTATAATGGCAAAGGTATTAGGTTCGGGGGCTGGGTGGGTCAAACATTTAATAAGTGTCCAACGTAGTCTTAATAATCTGCCAAGAAATTCCCTGAGAGGTCTCAGTCCGTACAAACTATTGTTTGGGACTAGAATGTTAATCCAGGACCTCGATAGTCAAACTTCAGTGGTTAAAGAAAAATGCTTTGATATCAAAGATCGTTTGGCTATTTTACAGGACGTAAACGAAAAAAGAAAAAACCTGAGCAACATAAAGTTGAAACAACAGCCAACAACCTGAGAGAGCACAAATCTGAAAATGTAGAAGTGCACCATATTTACAAGCACGTAGTATTAGTTTAGTGTGGAATATACAAGAGTGTCAACTTATATAGAGAAACTATATACATGAGTGTTTAATTAGAATAGAGATGCATATATAAGTGTGAAAAACTAATGTAGAGGTTGTAGAAATGTTAAAATGATGTTGGAGTCACACGTTAGATGGCTAAGTGAAACGAAATGTAATTCTGCAAACCATGAAAATGTGTAGGCCACATGGCATTTCACAAGAAACGAAAGATGCTGCTACACTTTTAAGTGACTTGGATTCTAATGTCATTTTACTGCAAATGTATTACTAGGCATAGAACTGAAGTATATGTTTTATATAGATGTGTTATATTTTAGTAATGTGTGTTAGTTAAAATACTGTTTAAACAAAGAAATTAAATGTGCATATTGCAGAGGCCTGTTTCATGTAATTTTAGTAGGCCTGAATAGATAAAGTCGCTTCTTTGATCTGCATGTGCTCGTTAGGGGAAAGTCATGCTAGACACTAACTGTAAATCCTTTTACATGTTTTATGACTAAAGATATGGTGGAGGCCGGAATTTGGGGCCTACCAAGAGAGTGTCTGTTTGCAGGTGCAAGGGGGACTTAAATCAGAAATAATGAATAGGCTTTTGTTCAGAGGCGCCAGGCACAGGCCTGTAGGAGTCTTCAGGAATTTTAGGGGGTACCGCCTGGTCGGAGAGAAGCCTGGGAAGCAAGGTCAACTTTAATGAAGAGTCCCGAGGAGCACCAGCACGGAATTTGCCGCTCAAAACTGCACCACGTGAGAGGCGTCTCCAGGGGCGTTCCTATTGGAAATGTGATTTTGTATTAGGGACAGCACCCCGGGGTGGAGCTAGAGCAGATGATCTGAGGAACCTAAGAGAGCGGATGGATAGGCAGATAGGGAACTGCAAGACTTCGACTTTGAGACAAAGACTAAGGGAGGTGTGTGAGCTTCTTTGGAAGTCACCACTGCTGACACCTTTTTAGGTAAAGATCTTGTTAAGTAGGGATGTCATTTAGTCTAGTGTAGGGACAGTCTAACCTGAACTTTTCTTTTCTGTAAATGACGCATAAGCTACAGCTTGTGTCCATACTGGCAACTTTAATGCTCTTTGAATTTGTTTTAGTTATATCCTTTTGCCGACTAAGAGCATATAGGGAATTCTTGTTTGTATTGATTCCTGTATATCTTTTGAATCTCATTCTGAGATGCTTGTATCTCCAGATAGCTTTGGCTTTATAATAAACTTTTTAACCTTTTCCAGTGGTAAGTGGTTCTTTAGAGTGGTGTAAGTTCTTTCTTGATTAACCTAGTAGTGGATTGCCTTTTACTCAATGACAGGTACCAACGATTCAGTCGACCTGAGCTGGGATCTGGTAGGATAACAATAGACCAGAAATCCCGCGTTAACAAACCACTGAAGAAAAACCACCTGTCCCAGCAAGGCCTGTCTGGATTCCAAAAATCGGGGATCTGGTCAGAGAGAAGATCGCGGTAAAGAAGGAATTTGGGCCTTCTTACAGAAAAGCAGTACCTGTCTTGGCTATCAACGGGACAAGATCAGTTGTATTACTGCCCCTTGCTGGTAAAAAGGAGAACCGAGTTGTATCCATCGACCTGGTTAAACCACAATCATGTGGCCGATAATAAGTAGTAGGCCAAGTGGACTCCCAAGAAGTAGCAGAACACCAAAATTTGCTACAAACACAGAGGTTCAAACTGAGAGACTAATCACATTTGATAAACCTACAGTGAATCAACAAGGACTATGCAACAAAGCCATGGAACTTAAACCTCTTGAAACCCAAATCAAAATCTTACATCAAGAAACACCAGTCTACAGTGATGTAACCACAGACTATGCTAATGAAACAAAGAAAATTCCAAAAACAAAAAGGAATCCAGAAGCAATTGAAACAATTGACAGAACAGCATCAGGCTACTTCATCAACTTCGATGATTTTTCTGAGGATCCGAGTGAACCTGAGGAACAGCCGACAACAACAAAGACTTTTAAAAACAAAGCAGAGGAACTCTTTCATCAACTAGAAGAAACTTATCTGATTTCTCCATGGATTGAATTTTGGGTGGCACAAGGTGTATTTGTCCTCATACTTTGGCTCATCATGGTACTATACTTGGGACATTTCATTGAGGGAAAATATGTTACAATGGACACAGCAAGTCAGAATATCAACTTGGTCCTGAAACCACACAAGTCTTCACACATTGAGAAAAGAGAACTTTCTTCAGTAAACTTCACAGCCAATCCTATACCCGGTGGGGTAGCATGGGACAAAACTGATTACAAAATCTATGGCCCGGTCGAGCTCTTGAAGTATCCTCATCAATTTAAGGTTTCATTAAGTGACTTTGTAAAACCGAGCACATTCGCTGATGATTGGGACTTCGAAAGTATTAATGATATGATGTCAGATCTAGTGATGTCAGCTAAATTTACAGAACATGATTATTTACAGGGTTCATCTAATTATGACCAGATGTACTGTTACAACCACTATGGTAACCATTATCTGCATAAATCTGCTCAACCTAGAAATGTTTTTAATTATAACCAATGGGAACATTGTGCAACTCCACCAAAAGGCAGTTCAAAAACATTTTATGAAAAATTTTCATATTTCTCAGGGTTTAACACAAGTGATGCAGAAACGTTTTATTTCAAACTGTTAAATAAGACAGGAATGAAAAACATGCTTACAAATACAAAATTAATCTATTCAGAATCATTTTTTAACAAAATGAGTACATTCGGTTTTGATTTCTGGAACAAAAATATTGAAACGAAAACAATCTGGGGTACAAAAGATTGGCAGGTGCAAGGTTTAGAATCATTATTTAGAGCCTGCATGATCCCAGAACAAATTATATTCTTGAATGACACAATTCAACAGACAACCTGTCTTGGCCTAGCCAAAATTAAAGACTTGAACAAACCGTATATTCCAAAACCAACACCTGACAGTAATAACACTACAGATGTTGAGGTAGACGTATCCCATATTTTAAACCAAAACAGAACACATCCTGATTGGAAAAAATGGTTGATCTGGCCCACAGATACAAATAACTGTCAAGATAGATTCCTGAACAAAATACAGGGGTTCAAATTGACCAGGCCAGACCCAAGATACTCCCAGAGACAACATCCAGGGATTATAACAATTTACAGTGTAGGGAAACTCTGCCTCGAATGGCTACAAACATCCACACTGGTTGAAATTAAGCAAAACTTGACTTTACTTAAAGAAGGTGCTGACTTGCGTGATTTCATTATGGGACCACGCAAACAGCGTCAAAAACGTTTCATAGCGGCCTCTATATATGCAGCTTACAACGAAGCTTGGAAAGAAACTCAAATTGAGACAGCAGAGAAAATACGGGAAATTGACCGTGTTAATTTGGAAAAATCACTTTCTGTTGTGGACAATGGGTTAATGACTCTGTCTTCCAGAATATATTCACTGGACAGTATTGTATTATCTGCAATCGATATAATAGAGCAAGACTTACTGATGTTGCAACACGGTCAGTCCCAATTACGTTCTATTGTACAGCTTGGCTGGACGTTACAAAATCTGCATTCAGGCTACTTGCCTTGGCGTTTAATCAACACAACGTCATTATTCAATATCTTTAACCTTACTGATACACAAATCAGCTTGGCACAAAAGGGTGCAGAATATACAATTCTGAGCATTGAAAAACTTGAGAGATTACCATTGACAATGTCAGAACGACCTGTCATTGAATGGATAATACATGGGATAATAACTATTCCGATAACGACTTTCCAATTTCGATACTGCCAAAAATATATACAGGCAGGCCAGTATGAAAGGTTGGGTAAAGGATATATTAAGTCAACATGGAACCTACCTTATACACACACATGTTATAGTAAAAAAGGACAGAGTGTATTTCTTAGTGGTAATAATTGTGAAAAATCACTGAGTGGTATACTTCTGTGTCAGGGTATAAGTTTACATGGGGCCTGTGAGGGGACTTCAAATAACCTTTCATGTCACCAGCTCGGCACACCTGCAACGCGAATAGAGCCATTCTTTAGACGGCTTTCTAACGGGAGCTACATTCTAATTGTGGATCACAGATGTTGTGGCTTGCTGCCAGGAAAACCTTATCTAGTAAGCGTGAGTTCCATGGTCACTTGCTGTGAGCGAGTATTGTATCCAAACGACACTCCAGACAGGGAGGGAAAAATTTGGCCCAGTTTGAAAATCTCTTCTATTCGAATTGATGCTTTAAGCAGAATGAAGACTGCGCTCTTACAGACACCAGTTCATTTGACGTCATCAAAAGAAACGTATGATCTCCAAGTTGCAAGGACAACGGAAGAGATACATGCATTGTTATCGACAAATTGCCCCCTACACTTCGCAGAAATGCTAAACGAAATCTTAAACATTTCTGATACGAATGGTATCACGAGTGTATTTAAGACCGTTTTTTCGGGACTGTTAACCCCATTCAAAGCAGTCCTGGGTATATTTCCCAATTTTGTCCATTCTGTCTTTGGCGGACTTCCACTCCTGTTGGGACTCGTAGCAGGCATCCTATTTTTGCTACTCCTGCTTCGTTATGGCAAGCCATGTCACAGACAAGACTCCAGCAACAATGGAAGAAACGATTCTAGCTATACGCTATCGGGACCGCATAACTAAAGTCCTTGGATTAGCCCGGCTAAGAGATCTGAATATGACCTGGTTTCTTTCGTTCAGACCCATATGGCAGAATTGTGTCTTACCTGTATTGAGGTGCATGCTATGCGGCGAAGAATGCGTGTTGGACACCTGTCTTACACTACAATCAGAAGTACCATTGGATACAGATACTTTGTTGGGTCCAGTAAAGGCTCATGCATCGTGCTGTCCCCAGCGGCTACCTATCCTGATGACGGCATTCGTGGAGACTTCACCACTACGATTGAAGGGTAGTGAAGTACAAGATGAGAGCAGCATCAACCAGGTACGACCTTCTGTAAGCAATGCTGATCGAAACATCACTGAAAGCGAACATGCGCACGACTGCATGGTAGCGACATTTTCCAACTTGGTCAAACTTTCACCTGAGGCAGTAGACTGTTTTTTTGAAAGTCTGTCTGACATGATGTTTTCACACGAACAGAAAGAATAACTTTAAGCAAACGATCACACAGCGTTCCCTGAACTCTGAATTTGGCCTTCAGCTTTAGAAAACAAAGCTACTTAGAACTATTTTTTTCTTCCCCTGAAAAAGAAAACTTTTTCCAACATCCAAAATATTTACCTTTTTGGCACTTATCCTTTGCTTAAAGTAGAACTATTCTTAGAGAACAGAGCTTCTATTTTTAGGAACTCTAGAGACAATACATTACCTCAGCCTCTAGCATATTTACAAGTAACTGTATTTATATGTGATGCAGTGGTCTCGCACTTTTTTTTCTGTATTAAGAGCCATTTCATGTGTAATTTCGCAAATCATTCATGCTGATATAAATGTGCATCCTTTTCTTGAATGATTATACTGCTTGAATGCATACAGTACCTATACTCAATTTTCGTGTATTTCGCATACGCCATTTTTCAAATGCAAAAAATGTATTTTGGGGCGGTTCAGTATACACATGCATTATTAGTTATGTTTACTATTGCTTAGGTTAGTAACTATGGACATGAATTCGTGGAGTGGGTGTAGTATGTTTATCTAGGGACCTGTATCGATACTCCTGTTTCTGACCCTTGTCCGGTTATAATTCAGTAATATCCATACACCAGCACAGAAACCCGTTTCATAAATTAGTCATAGCGCATGCTGTCACATTAAGCAAGCACTATTCCTCCAGCCCCCTAGAAAGCACACCGAGTTCTTAAACAAATCCAAGCCTCGAGCAAACCTGGGAAATCCCCGCCTGCTATGTTTTGATTTAGTCCAAGAACTCCTGTAAAGCACTGCAAGAACACTCAGTTCTTAGTGACATCCTTATTGACGTCTTATGTCCATCCTTACGTCAAACCCAGCACCTCTCAGGTATAAATATACCAACGCTGCCCTAAGCAGAGACACGGTGGTGATGAACCTGGAGCAGTGACTACTTGCCGGAGAGCCCAGCTGATGCGAGAGCCCACGGACGCTGCCCCTCCCCTTTTGACGCGCTGAGGAAGACGCTGTCTTTTCTCTTGCCGAGAAATCCAGCCTCCAGCGTTTCCAGCCCACCTTCGCGGGTGACTGGGATACCGAGTCCTGAGAAAGAGGTACCAGCCCTCCAGCCTACTAAATCCCAGGTACTGAACTGACTAAAACCTTACAGAGAATTCTTGAGTCAGATTCTTGGCAAAACAAACTTAACTTAAACTGCTATTTACTTACTCCCTCCCATGTATTAGGCTTAGGTCAGGTACACCGGGGTAGGCGTAGTTAGAAGCACCAGTTGAGTACGATTAGTCAATGTATATATGTATGTATATCTTTTATCCATTTTAAAGTATCATATGGCTAAGAAACCATATCAATGCTTTTACAGTATTATTTTATAATCCTGCTTTTACTGTATGCACTTTACTTAACTATAAGTATTGCAATCGTAGCGATTCATTTCTCTTGTATGAGAAAAGAGACTGATCAATAAATAACACTTTTATTGAAAACGCCCGTCTCTTCCTTTTCTCTACAATCTGGTGAAACTAAGTATGCACGTATTGACTGAGTAAAATAGCTGTCTTTTGTTTTCACACGACTCTAGAGATATACTCTTGATCAGGGAGAGCAAAGTTGTCATGTTCTATGGTTGTCAGAAACTAAATCCCTTCTTGTCTATCCAGGGAGGTTAAAATCCTCCTCGCCTATTCCAGAAAGTTTCTAGTGAACTCTGAGCTAGCTGGCACACAAAACTTAAGTCTAATATCGTCAGTAGAAGACCTAGTTAACCTCTGTCCTACGTCTATACTATTGAAGATATTATTCCAATGCGCAGAGCCTATTGGGAATATAGGAACTACACTACAAAAGCATGGAGTTTTACCTCAAAGACTGGTTCCCCATGAACATCCTGCAGGGAAAGCACTCTACTTTCTTCTTTGTCGAGTGCGCCCATAGAGTGCTGGGAAGCCCGCCCCCCGCAGGGGGCTCCTTCACGCCCGATGGTCACCCGTCTATTCAACTACAGGGATAGGGATCATATCCTGCAGGTCATCCGTGCCAGAGGCCCGTTTTCAGTGGAAAACTCCCAAGTTAATATTTTTATGGACTACACACTCGAGGTGTAATGGCAGAGGTCCTCCTTCATGGCCATGAAATGATGCCTGCGGGAACATGACATCATATACGCCCTCCAATTCTCTGCAACGCCCCGGATCATGGATGGAGACAGTACCACCATCTGTGCCAAACTAGAGGATGCGTGATCTTAGTTGGAATAAAAGAGCATAACAGCTTCGCTGGGGGAGCCCTCCCCACCCACCTTGGAGTGGAAAGTACAAGGTCACCACAGATCCCACAGCAAACGCCACTCGGTTGGCCCTACGAAGGAACAGGCCACCAGGGAGAGTGCACAAGTGGTCACAGAAGTGGAGCCACGAGGGGCGACTCCCTCTCCAACTGGTTCAGAAGCTGGTTCTTACAAAAATGTTTCTCCAGACACAAACTTAAATTTGATGGCTACATTACTTGGTAGAGGGTCTGATGTGACTCCTCAAATGGCCGAGGAAGTTATGTAGGAATATATATGCATAGGGACTGTCCCGCCTTCACTACAGTTCCTCTGTACATCAAGCAGGATGACAAGGTGAGATGACGCACCACTGATGTGTTGGCTATGGGCTGCTTGCTCAACTCATACAGAGACTGTTGCTGCCAACCCTTCTTGTGGACGGCAATAAAATAATTGACTTGCTCCAAGTTTTGGTTCTTGCAGCATGTGTTTTCGAGGGTAGACCACCTTGGACCCCCGTATTATAGAATATACTTCAGTTTGGTTACCGAATCACTGATGGTGATATCTTGCCCTGACCAGTTGAGGGTGGGGCCTGGCATTGTGGGTTTGCTGGAGGTTGTTTATTGGAATGTTCTTAATATTGTTTTCTTTTTGTATTGTTTGAAATATTCTTGCCTAGCCCGGTGTGTCTGCTGACCTTTCACCTCCCAGTCACTCAGTTTGTGACTGGTGCCTTTCACTAAGTACCTATTACATGACTACAAGAGATTATAAGTTACTCATGTGGAATGTGAGGGGTATGGGCACATATAGGAAAAGACACATGATTCACTCTTACCTTAAAAGGTGTCACATTCAATTTGCTTGCTTGCAGGAGACACATTTAATAGCTGGAGAGCTCCCTAAGCTACGTAAACATTGGTGTGTTCTAGTGATGGGTACCACTTACTCCACCTGTGCCAGGGAGGTCCTCCTATGGGCGGCCCCGGGAAGTGCCATTTGCACTGGAACATACTTTAATTGACCCTGAAGGCAGACATGTCATCACGGAAGGCACACTGGATGGGGAACCTCCTACTTTCTGGAGCTTTACGTACCTAATGTGGGTCAGCTCCTTTTCTTGACCTCTTTGTCACCGGCTCTTTGTCGTTCACCACAATCACCCACATTCTGGTGCGGAAATTTTTAATTGTGTTCCGAGCTCTGGACCTTGATAGGTCCACTCCTCCGCTGTTGGGGGCACAATCCCATATTACCCCCAAGAACCTGCAGCATTGGTCACAGAACACACAGTTCATTTGAGGTTCCTTAAATGCAATAGCAATTTAAGTAATCGCAATTTTGTGATTTCTAAAATTGCGATTTTTGCATTTGGGATGATGCATCCCAAATGCAAAATACCGATCGCAAAGGGGCAGATTCTGAGCATCTATGCCTAAATTTTATATTAGGTTCTGGGACACTTGTGACTAAATGCACATATTTGGGTATATTTGAGTATTTGGGGCAGACATTATCAGATCACTGTCCCCTGTTGGTGTCCTTTTAATGGGGGGAACCATGTTCAACCATTCCCACCTGACTGCATTTAGGATTACCATCGGGGAACATGTTGGTAGGTATTTAACAGAAAATAAAGGTCCCACTTTAGGTGAACTAGTAGAATGGGACTCCAAGGTGGTGATCGGGGGTATATATGTTGGTGCAGTTCAGTGTGCGGTGTGCCCTTCAGGGAGAAATGCTGGTTTTAGAGGACAGGTTGAGGGTGGCGAAAAGGGACTGGATGAATTATCCAATCTCATATCCGGCATTAGCCGGTCTTAGGACTGATTATAGGGCCCTATCTGGATGATTAGTCAATTTTGACTTTAAAGAATACACCAAGCAACAGTGTGAACTGGGAGATAAGTCAGTAGTTTATTGGCATGGTTGTTGAATTCTGAACGCCCCTGTACCACAGTTGGTGCTATTCGATCCTTCCCCAGCCACATCCTGAACTCCCAATTAGACATCAATAGGGTAAACAGACAGAATATCGAGTTGTTATTGTTGATTGCACTAATATCGAGGGCACAATATCGGGATACAAAAATATCGACTGTCAGAATATCGTAGTACTGAATATTGAGTCTAAGGTAAGTTATATCGTTTTTAACAATATCGAAGTCATTAATATCGTTAAAAAATATTGAAGTCATTATTATCATTAGCAAAAATATAGTCATTAATATCGTTTTTTTAGTTAGTGTTTTGTATTTTAGTATGTATTTTAAATGTATGTGTTCTATTTTTTGTCTGAGTATTGCATTTGTATTTTAATATATGTATTACATTTTTAGAAGTTATTAATTTTATTTTGAGTACATTTTGTGTTTTAGTTCCATAGCGGGTTGTGGGTTTATTGGGGAATAGGGTTGGAAGTAATGTAATTATCATACATTTATTCATAATTTTTAGAAGTTATTAATTTTATTTTAATTACATTTTGTGTTTTAGTTCCATAGTGGATTGTGGGTTGATAGGGGAATAGGGTGGGTAGTAATTTAATTATAATTACTTAATTCATATTTTTAATTGATTAATATTTATGTATGCAATATTGTTTATTGTTAATTGTGGTGATTAATATTATTAATAATTGTTTATTCATTGGTTGTTAATTATTAATAATTAATTGGTAATTGTGTTAATTGTGTAATTTTTTAGGAGGGATTGTGGGTTCATAGGGGAGTAGGGTGGGAAATAATTTAATGTTAATTAATTAATTAATATTTTTTTAATTATTATGTATGTATTTAAATGTTTTGTTAACTAGGGTATTTTTTTTTAAATTATTTATTAATTGGTTGTTAATTATTATTAATTAATTGGTAATTGTCTTAATTGTGTAATTGTTTTAGGAGCGGGTTGTGGGTTGATAAGGGAGTAGGGTGGGAAGTGATTTACTTTGAATACATGTTTTTATTTTTTTTATATAATATTTATTTAATGTTATTTTATAATGTTTATTGTGTGATTTAATGTATTATTAATGGCTTTTATTTTGCTTGTTAATTGTTATGAATAATTATTTAATTGTTATTTATGCTAAATGTGTCTTGTTTTACAACATTGGTGGTGTCATTTATACGGGAATATGGTGGCAGGTAATTTTTTTTATAATTAATTAATTCATTGTTAATTAATGCTAATTAATTAAATATTAAATATGCACATTTTGGAATAATTTTGATGTGTGAGTTGTGGGGTTTATAGTTGTAAATGTTGGGAAGAAATGTGTTTTAAATCAAGTAATGATTTGTTGTTAATTATTATTAATTTAATAATGTAAAATTAGCTATGGAATTTGTGTAAATATTTTTAGATGTGTGTTTTGGTGTTTGTTGGGGTAGAGGGTGGAAAGTAATTTAGTTTAAATAAATTAATCAATAGTTGCTTATTAATATTGTATTATTAATTTATACATATTTGGGGTAATTGATTTGTTTTTTATTTTGTTTGTGGTTTTAGGTTGAATAGATGTAATCTTTGGTTTTCTTCCCTCCACTATCCAACACTTTCCCTACTATTGAATTTATTGGAGTGGGAATAGTAATTTATTCCCCTCCGCTAACCAACACTTTCCCTACTGTTGCACTCGCTGGAGTGGGATTAGTAATTTTTACCCCTCCGTTATCCAACACTTTCCCTACTGTTGCACTTGCTAGAGTGGGAATAGTAATTTTTACCCCTCTGCTATTCAACATTTTTCCTACGGGTGCACTCCCTGGAGTGGGAATAGTAATTTATTCCCCTACGCTAGCCAACATTTGCCCTACTGCTGCACTCATTGGAGTGGGAATAGTAATGTTTACCCCTCCGCTATCCAACATTTTCCCTGCTTTTGCACTCCCTGGAGTGGGAATAGTAAGTTATTCCTCTACGCTATCCAACACTTTCCCTACTGCTGCACTTATTGGAGTGGGAATAGAAAATGATTCCCCTCCTGGACTTAATGCTGACACTGGCGTGCAAAGTAGTTCTATGCAAATGGAAGAACGCGAAAGAGGTAAACTTAAAAATTTGGCAGGAGTGGTTATCATTTCTGAGAGGTGCTAATAATCCAGCGTTACAAGCAGCTTCATGGAAACCATCCAATAGAAAGCTGTGGAAATCGCTAGATGCATCCTCATTTCATTATGATCCGCCTTGATTCAATATATGCGAACCTGTTACAACGGCCTATGTCACCTGTGAGTACATTTGTTGTCATCCACTAGAGCCTATACTGCCACTCCTATGCACTGAGAGTTATGTCTGTATGTGTTTTATGATAATGCAAGCAGGAGCTGATTTATTTTATATTAATTTTATTTTCTGTATGTGCTTATCAATAGATGAATCGAACATTTTGTGTGCTGGAAGAATTATTGTACTGTTTTTCCTTTTGTTTTTCTATTCAATAAAAACGACTTGAATTAAAAAAAAAGAAAATTATTCCCCTCCTCTATCCAGCACTTTCCCTAATGTTGCACTATCTGGAGTGGGAATAGTATATTTTTCCCCTTTGTTATCCAACACTTTCTCTCCTGTTGCACTTGCCAGAGTGGGAATAGTAAATTATTCCCTTCCGCTAACCAACACTTTCCCTACTGTTGCACTTGCTGGAGTGGGAATAGTAATTTCTACCAATATACTATCCAACACTTTCCTTACTGTTGCACTCTTTGGAGTGGGAATAGTTATTTTTACCCCTCCGATATCCAACACTTTCCCTACTGTTGCACTCACAGGAGTGGGAATACTAATTTATTCACCTCCGTTTTCCAACACTTTCCCTACTGTTGCAGTTAATGTAGTGTAAAATGTAGTTTTAAAAATGAAATGGATACCTATTTTAATAATTTCATTTATTATATATATATATATATATATAAATATTTGTTTTTGATGTTACAGGTGTATGTATATATATGTATTTATTATTTTTAATATATTTGTAACATTTTATAATTTTATAAAATAATTATTTAATAATTATTATTAAGGAAATATATGTATTACATTTTATATATGTATGTTTAATTTATTTTTACATTACATGTATTATTTATAATTGTTAACATTTTCTAATAATTTTACATATTTTTTATTAAGTTATATGTATTATTTAATTATTTTACATTTTTTTTGATACATTTAAAAAAAGCAATATTTTTTACTTCAATATTTTTAACTATATTTTTTTTCTGGCAAGGCGCTCACGTCCATCCGTCATTTGTTGCCCTTCTGGTTGCGGCTGCTGATCTCACCCAGGGGTTGGATATCAATTACAAAGATGTTAGTACTCCAGCGCCTCCTTAACTTTTTCACTACACTTTCTGTGATATTGAGGAAACCCATTTCTCAGGAACTTTGATGTTTACTTGCATTCCAAATTTGGGGTTCCTAAAATTTGGGGTTCCTAGAGACATAGGGCCTTATTATGAGTTTGGCGGTCCATAGGTCCGCCGAAACCTTGGTGGCGGCCCGACCACTGCCACACTGCTGCCCATCTGCAGTATTATAAGTGTGGTGGTTGGACCGCCATGGGACCACTGCAGCCGAAGGGGATCAAGGATCCTGCGGTGGTCAGGTGCACTAATATGCTGGTGGTGCCGCTGCAGCACCGCCAAGCAAATTAGGAGTTGCCTGTCCAACGCACTTTTCATGATGGGTGAGCCCACCATGTAAAGGGTAGTGAGAGGCAATAAAGGGGGTTCTAACGGTGCCCACTGCCACTCCTGGGCCTGGAGGTGCATGCAGGGGGCACATGTAGTGCCCCCATGGTTTTGCACCCCCAGTTCCTACACGGTGTGGCATGTATGCCACACCATGCTGGAAGGTTCAGTCGGGGCTCTAAGAACGGGCAGTCTGCATGTCAGGCTAGGCTCTTCAATGAGCCTGACAGACCACTGCATTAGCCCACTACAGCACCGCCCTCAAGACCAGGATTTAACTCCTAATCTTGCGGGTGGCAGCACCGTCTGCTGAAGGGCCGCCAAAGTCATAATAAGGCCCATGGAGTTAACATCAAAGCAATGACCCTGACATTTGAGATGGGAGGTCTTAGTGTTCCCAATTATAAGTTATACTACGCTGCTGCTCAGGCACAATGGCCACCATGGTGGATCAAAGCTGTTTCACTCCCTGAAATGGAAAGACTGAGTCCTGACCTGAATGGAAGTTCTATATGTGTGGGGTTACTGATTTATCCCTCTCCCCGGGAGATCACCAATGTTTTAGCAAAAGTAGCTACATGGTGTTGGAGAAATTATATTCATAACACCTGGAGGGATGTCCTGTATGCCCCTAGCTTACCCATATGGGAACCACCACTTTGCAGAGCCTTATGGGCCTTCTATTTAGTAGATAACTGGACGCGAGCTGGTTATACAAAATGAGGGGACGTGATAGTGGAGGGGTCTATATGCATGTTCAAAGATTTAATGGAGAGTAGTGTCCTACCCCCCCCCCCCCCCCCTTGACATTTTCTGGGGTACTCAGCTCTTCGAGATGTGGCTGGCAAGAAGTGGAACGCTGAGAGATTTAACTCAAACAGCTGCCCTCCTAGAACTGATGCTGATTACCACAACCTCGTACCGAGGGATATCTGTCCTACATGATACTCTGAACCATGGTCGTTTGGCCCATGTTCCCTTGCCCTCAGAAACTGGTGGGCTGACCAGTTGTCTACAGAGCCAACAGACCCTGCTAGGGAGAGATGACTAAGGGGTATATTATCAATAACAGTGTTAAAATTATCGCCGGTTTAGCGGCAGAAAACTGCTTCTAAAGCGGCGATAATGGACTTGATAATATGCCCTCGAGAATTCCAATGGAAGCCCATGTTCACACCAGAACTTGGACTTCTATTGAAATTCTCAAGGGCATATTATCAAGCCCATTATCGTTGTTTTAGCTGCAGTTTTCTGCCGCTAAACCAGCGATAATTTTTAACGCCGTTCTTGTTAAAATTCCCCAAATGTTCCCTTAAATTGATATAACAAAACCCTCGATTCCGATTCATGCAATTCAACTACATATTTATGAATATTGCATGCTATAATATTCATATATCTCTATAGTCCATAGGTGTTCTCCTAGGCAACCAGAGATATTTAAGAAGACGTTCTGAATCTTGCCATTTTCATAATATATGTTTACAATTGAGATATTTTAAATCCATATAACAAGACAAGGCATAGATAAATTCATGTCAGGAAAGAAGTTTGAAGTGTCGTGACCGTGGATTGACTTTAAATGCAATGCCTAGGTCCATGAAAGAGTAGAAAGTACTGAATGAACCTGAGCGAAAAAAGACAATTTTTCGTTTATTACTTGAAAAACAAATCTCAGAAACTGGAGATGTAGAATATCAGGAAAAGGTCAACGGGAGCATTCTGTTATTAGGGTTTTTATATGAACACATTTCCAGCAAAGCCTTTTAGGACTTAACGAGGAATTAATCTGCCTCGATTTTCAAACTACTTTAGCATCGCACGCTTCAAAACCATTATTTTGATGCCAACAGAAGAGCTAATTGAAGCACTGCTTTTCTACATGGTCAACATGAATTCCAAACAGCTTTCCTTCACAGGATGAACGAGATGTACAGGGAACAAATTGGCCATGTTTGCATAATCATCGAGAGACTCTCTGGGACTGCTTTTCTGACTTCCTCAACTGTGCCTTTCTATTTAGTTCTCTTTTGTGCTGTGGTACCTGACAGTTCAGCCTCCCTATGTGTTCAAAATTTCTTTTACTTCTTGTTTCATTCTTCCTTCTCTATTTCTCCATATTTATTGTATTTCCATTTTGTCGGTATTTACCGTATAAATCCTTTGCCCCATTAAATATTAAAATTTGATATAATATTTCTTCGCATTTATTTATACAAAAAGTACACTTTCTCATGTGAATGGTTGTATGTTTTTTGGGCTACAGCAATGTATTCTAGTGCAAGTTCAATCCAAGACATAATTGATTAGGTTTATTGATTATAGACTGGGAAGTTTATTCCATGCTCAACTAGAGCGGCATTAACAAGCATACTGTTATAATTGAAAAGTATTGCTAAAATGAAAAGTATATTCATAAATGATGCATCAGATTCCAATAACTCAAAGTATTAATCTGCACAGACTAATATTTATTTCTTTATATATTGTTATACACTCCGAGTATTCCTTTCTTGTATTCTTTGGTACGCAACAAAGAGCTGACATGTGTTTCGAGAAATAAAATTGCTTGTACAGGGCTGGTAACCCAAATAAAACAAACAATTATATTAAAAACTATAATATAACAGTTAGGAAACTGCTATTAACTTTGCTCAAGAATTAATATCTACCAAAATAAAAACATATACAACAAACTTTGTATTCTTTCACTTCTACTTTTATTTAGTGCTTCACCAGACCAATGATAACAATCTAACATTCTAGTGTGCTTCCTCACACAACTGGTGTTCTTATTTTATAAAGTTGTTCAAATTTCATCAATTCACTATGTATACTTTATTAGTAACTTCAGCCTGTGCTTGTCTTAACATGCCCTTTTGAATGATGAGTACTAACAGGTAAAATATCATTTTAAAAGTATATCAGCTCTTGTGAAACTCAAATTGGTAACATGTTTAAATACCAAGTTTTTGGTTCTCTGTAGTTCATAGAGTGACCCTTATGAAATCATCTTGGAAGTGAGAGAGCACAAATCTGAAAATGTAGAAGTGCACCATATTTACAAGCACGTAGTATTAGTTTAGTGTGGAATATACAAGAGTGTCAACCTATATAGAGAAAATATATGAGTGTTTAAATAGAATAGATGCATATATATAAGTGTGAAAAACTAATGTAGAGGTTGTAGAAATGTTAAAATGATGTTGGAGTCACACGTTAGATGGCTAAGTGAAAACGAAATGTAATTCTGCAAACCATGAAAATGTGTAGGCCACATGGCATTTCACAAGAAACGAAAGATGCTGCTACACTTTTAGTGACTTGGATTCTAATGTCATTTTACTGCAAATGTATTATTAAGCATAGAATTGAAGTGTATGTTTTAAATAGATGTGTTATATTTTAGTAATGTGTGTTAGTTAAAATACTGTTTGAACAAAGAAATTAAATGTGCATATTGCAGAGGCCCGTTTCATGTAATTTTAGTAGGCCTGAATAGATAAAGTCGCTTCTTTGATCTGCATGAGCTCGTTAAGGAGAAGTCGCACAGAGCACGAACGATAGGTCTGTTTAAGATGTTTTATGACTCTTAGATATGGTAGAGACTGGAATTTGGGGCCTACCGAGAGAGTGTCTGTTTGCAGGTGCAAGGGGAACTTAAATCAGAAATAATGAATAGGCCCTTGTTCAGAGGCGCCAGGCACAGGCCTGTAGGAGTCTTCAGGAATTTTAGGGGGTACCGCTTGGACGGAGAGAAGCCTGGGAAGCAAGGTCAACTTTAATGAAGAGTCCAGAGGAGCACCAGCACGGAATTTGCCGCTCAAAACTGCACCACGTGAGAGGCGTCTCAAGGGGCGTTCCTATTGGAAATGTGATTTTGTATTAGGGATAGCACCCCGGGGTGGAGTTAGAGCAGATGATCTGAGGAGCTTAAGAGAGCGGATGGGTAGGCAGATAGAGAGCTGAAAGACTTCGACTTTGAGACAAAGACTTAGAGAAGTGTGTGATCTTCTTTGGATGTCACCACTGCTGACACCTTTTTAGGTAAAGATCTTGTTAAGTAGGGATGTCACTTAGTCTAGTGTAGGGACAGACTAACTTGTATTTTTCTTTTCTGTAAATGACTCTCAAGTTGCAACTCACAGCGATTCTTGCAACCCTCATGGTCTTTGAGATATTTTTGATAATTTCCTTTTGTCGATTGAGAGCATTCAGAGATTATCTTTTTATACTAATACCTGTATACCTTTTGAATCTTATTCTGAGATGTTTGTATCTCCAGATACTTTTGACTTTGAATTAAACTTTTTAACCTTCTCCAGTGGTAAGTGGTTCTTTAGAGTGGTGTAAGTTCTTTCTTGATTAACCTAGTAGTGGATTGCCTTTTACTCAATGACAGGTACCAACGATTCAGTCGACCTGAGCTGGGATCTGGTAAGATAACAATAGACCAGAAATCCCGCGTTAACAGTTGGTAGCAGATTAGGATGGTTATCTTCTTGAGGAAGGTAATCTAGACTAGGTTAGTTTACCCCAAGGTCCCTAGAGTTCGAGAGGTGGCCTGCCGAAGAAGGCGCTGACGGAGAGAGAAAAGCAGCAGTATCGGGCGAGAGTGAGTATAACAAGGGTCATGCGTGGACAGATTGCGGTATTTTGTGTTGTATTTGTATTGTAATGTCTTGTGGAGTTGAATGCCTGTAGCGTGATTGTGAGAAGGTTGTGAGCGCGCGCAACCTGGTAAAATCTTAAGTTCGGGGTAGAGCTTAAGTGGTTCGGGTGTATCGAACATCCAGAGTAATTGTCGACCAGAGTAAGGAGGTCATGAGGTACCATTGACCGCCGCAGAACCGAGATAGGGGGAGTGCAAGAGTGAGTGTGTGAGTAACGGACGCTGGTCGAAAGTTACTGTGTGTAAGTAATCTAGCAGAGAAGGCGATTGTCTGGACGTAAACGGAAAGACATTTCGCCAGTTAAGGTGACAATTACAGATTGACTGTGGGCGTACAGTCAAAGAAAAGTGATCGCTTGGACGGAAGTAATCATTTTTCGGAGTATGAATGGGACGCATGCATAAACGCGGAGACGAGCGGAGAAAGGAGGGGTAACGCTGCAAGGGGGGACGAGTGACGTCAGCGAGAGTCGCGCTGAGATAGGGCGGTTAGTGAGGAGCCGCGACGCGATAGGACGGTTGGTGTGACGTCGGCAAGAGCCGCGACGGGATTGGGCGGCTGGCGTGACGTCAGTGAGAAGTCGCGTTCTGATAGGCCAGTTAGCGAGAACCGAGCTGAGATTGGTGGATTGTCATCGGGAAGTAAACAAACGCGGAGAAAATAGTAATATTGTAGGTTTTGAACATGAAGTGTTTTAAATGTTTGAGAGAGATTTTTAAGAGAAAAAGAAGGAACTCTTATTACGGGGAAGAGGCACCGCCGGAGGGTACACCAGCTTACTATATGGCAGCGAATGTTGGCTTACATACGATACTATGGATTAGTGAATGGAATAAGATTTCGGAAGGGAATGAAGAACTGACGTTTCCTAAGTATGGAACGTTCAAGTTAGAGGCGTTGCATCGGCTGAAATCAATTATGTCCTCATTGAATCCTCAGCCCAGACCAACCCAGTTCGAGGCCCTTAATGCGTGGCTTAGGGCGGCACACGACAGAAATATGAACAGGCGCCAAGACAGGTTGAAGCGATCAGTAAGGGCAGTGCGAGATGCCAAATGGGATGCGGACGCCAAGAGATGGAGGGTACAGGCTATTGAGGTGGATAAGTTATACCCAGTGAGAGAGGTGACAGGAGAACAGAGGCTCATGGAAGAGGATGAGGAGAGCGAGTCGGAGGACAACTTGATAAATAGGTTGCTAATAGATAGACCGCCTCCGAACGTTGGGAAAATGGAGGATAGGGGACTCGCAAGAGATGATGGGCCTGCCATAGAGGGATATGTACCACTTCCTATATCAGAGTGGACATCGCCCAAAGGTGAGGATACACCTCAGCCTAGTACAGTACCGACAGTAGTTGGAAGGTTTGTGGTGCAGAAGGTACCGGAAACAGAGAGAGTTGAGTCCTGTGGGTTGCCAGACGCTCTACAAGTACCCATAGGTCCTATAGTATCGATTTACAACCCCGAGAGAGACAGAGAGGAAGAACAGATGAGGTTAGATAGAGAGAGAGCAGAAATGGAAAGGAGAAATAACACGACAAATGCCTGGAGACAATTGCCAGGACCAGTGACGTGGAGCACCCCATCTGTTCCAGCAGTGGGTCCCGCAGCAGAAAAGGGGGGTCAGAGAGGACCGATGGACCTGAGGGGACCACGGCCGAAATCCTTTAAGGAGTTGAGGGTCGATTTGAGAGAATGGGAGGGGTCCACAGAAGCACCAACCAGCAGGCCAAGAACAGAAGCAGAATGGGGAAGCCGAGGCAACGGAACATTGTCTCACTGCGGGGCTAGTGCAAGTAGTCAGGAGTGGGATAGTAACAGGCCAGAGAACAGAGGAGTAATACGTCCTAATGATGGGAGAGACCAGCAGGAGCGAGATGGTAGAAGCATGGAGTGTGAAGAGATGTCTCGGCTCTTGGAAAAGGGTGGAGACCAAATGGTACTAGCATACAGAGATAGGTTTAGGTGCACTCATCATGCGCCAGGGGAGAATGTGCAACACTGGAATAGGGGGAACAATGAAAGATCTTGCCATGCATCGGGTGATCAGAGGTCACAGACCAATTGTGAAGAAAGGGGGAGTAATGGAATGTCATACCATGAATCCAGGGAAATCATGCAGGATGGGACTGGGGGGATTACGAGAAATGGGAAAGTGTTTCACCATACACCCAGAGAGGATGGAACTGCATGGGACCTGGAGAGATGGGAACAAGGGAGGACTCCCCATAACTCGCCTGAGCCTAGACGTAGGACTCGGAGCTGGGATGGGAGAGACGTGAATGGACCCCCTAGAACTAGCATACTGAGAGCTGCAGTAAAGGCCAAAAGACTCGATGTCACTAGCTTAAAATCTGACCTGGATGAGATAATAGATGGGACGTTAGCCTTAGAAAGGATTGACCTGTATGAACAAGATGAGTTACTGTTCATAGCAAAAGATGTTACCCGAAAGGCAAGAGCAATTCATGAGAAATTGTCTGGACTGGCAGACAAGTATATGGTAGACTTGTCCAGAACGAGGACATTACAGAGTAACCATAGGTTGCAGTATTCAGATCAAGACTTAGATGAGAAAAGAACTACAGGGTTAAAGACACACATAAGAGAACTGATAGCGGGAATAAGAGTGTGGAGAGATCTGGACAAGTGGGAAGAGAGATGGTCCAAACGGGGTACTGTCAGGAGGAGCACGAGTGTGATGTCTCCGGAGGGAAGGGTAATGCAGATGGAGGCATTTCCTTTGAGAGAAATATCGAATGGGAACTATGTGCATGTGCCCTGGAGTAGAGGAGATTTAGCTGCATTTACCAACTCATTTCCGAAGTTAAGGGACAATCCCGTTGAGTGGTATAAGCAGGTAGAAAGGTTTGTAAAAATCTCGAAGGTATTGTGGATTGATTTAAACACCTTGTTTGACATTGTGGTGCCAGGTGATTTGTGGACAGCATGCAAGACTAGTGTTGAGTGGCCAACGGTAGAACCCGAAAGGGATACTGCCACAAATGGACCGTCTGAAACTGTAATGTTGAAATATGAAAGAGTAATAACTTGGCTGAAGGAAAAGGTCCCACCACAAGACATAGATTGGGTAAAAATAGACCGAACAAGACAGGAACCCAAAGAGACAGTTCATGAGTTTTATGAGAGATTGCTGAAAACATTTAAACAATATAGTGGACTTGATGTAATGGATCCCAAGGATATAGGACAGTTTGTGTCAAAGTTCGTTTTGGGGTTGAGACCTGATATTTGTTTGATGATTCAGCAACATTTGATTTGTTGGCAAAACAGACCATTAGATGAGATTTTGAGGTATGCCAGGTACTGCAGTGATGAAATAGATTCCAAAGCAAAGAAGCTAAAAGAGAAGCTGATGGTAGTACAGATGCAGTCAGCTGGAAAGGGCGGACAGCAGCAGCAGGGTACAGGGACATTGAGGCGGAAATCAAGCAATCAGAATAAGAACAGTGAGGAAAGCGTGGGACCTAGAGTTGACATTGCTACGTTAAAGAAAACGACAAAGTGCCACCAGTGTCAGCAGGTGGGGCATTGGAGACGCGAGTGTCCCTATAACCCTGAGAATGGAGAATTAGAGCAAGAGGAAGAGGTTCCAGAGGTTCCGATTCAAGGGGTACCAGTGCCGAGAGTCAAGGTGGCCAAAGGGGGGACTTTGGCTCCACGAGCTCAGTTTCGGCAGCCACCAAAGATTTCGACCGGGGGAAAGGTTTTTAGACAAATGCCTCTTTTCATAGACGTGGAAAAAAGTTATTACATTGATCCATTGACTGGCCAACGTGTAAGCAAAGAAGAGGACTGTACCCTCGGGGCAGTTCTGGAAGTGGATCAAAGAGGACCGTTTGTTGAGGCTGAAGTGGCAGGGTGTCCTATGACATTCTTGGTGGATACTGGAGCTACTCGATCAACTTTGAGGTGAGCAGTGGTTCCGGATCTACCAATGTCGGGGGAAACAATTCAGGTGGTAGGAGTCGCAAACAAGAGAATGACTAGCCCTCTGACGGAACCAGTGTCAGTAAAAATCGGAAATTACATGAATGAACATCAGTTTGTAGTATGTGATTCAAGTCCTGTGTGTTTGTTAGGAAGGGACTTATTGTGCAAACTAAATTGTACCATATACTGTACGCCTCAGGGAGTGGAGGTAGAAACGACAGATGATGATGCTACCTTCAAAATTGTGAACTCCAGAACATGCATAGAACTGTATCCTACTCTAACTGTGGAGGTTCTTCCTTGGGACTTACGCGAGGCAGTATCATCAGAAGTATGGGATTTTACAGGAGAAGAGATAGGATTAGTCAAAGGGGTAGAGCCAGTGAAGATCATGGTGAAACCAAATGTTGATTATCCAAGAACGCCACAATACAAGCTGTCCCAAGAGACGATTGCAGGAATAAAGCCCGTGATCGACTCCATGATTAAACAGGGATTACTGAAAGAAATCGTGGGAAGTCCATGCAACTCCCCGATTATGGGTTTGCAAAAACCTAGTGGGAAATTTAGGATAGTACAGGACCTGCGAAAAATTAATAACATTGTTGTTTCATGTTGTCCAGTGGTACCGAATCCATCAGTAATACTGTTTCAGATACCATTCCAAGCTGAGTGGTTCACAGTGATCGATCTTTGTCAGGCTTTCTTTTCAATCCCATTAGACGAAGAGAGCCAGTATATTTTCGCGTTTCAAATGGAGAATCGCGTCTTAACATGGTGTAGAATCCCACAAGGGTTCACAGATAGCCCATCAATCTTTAATCAGTTACTGAAAAAGAATCTTGAAAGTCTGGTACTGCCCCAGATTTCGGTTCTGGTCCAGTACATAGACGACCTACTTGTTGCGTCAGAAACAGAAGAGGCTTGCAAGGAAGACACCATCGCCTTGCTGAACCATTTAGCTGAAAATGGACACAAGGTATCTCCAAGTAAATTGCAGTACTGTCTGACAGAAGTACAGTACTTGGGTCATCGGATAGAAAAGGGAAAGCGTAAGGTGTCACCAGATAGAATAGAGGCAATCATGAAGATGAACTCGCCTACAACACAGAGAGAAGTCAGGATGTTTCTAGGAATGGTTGGTTATTGCCGACAGTGGATAGCTAACTTTTCACTGAAAGCAAAACCCTTACAGAAACTGACGCACAAGGAGGTGAGTGATCCGGTACCATGGGACAACGAGTGCTTGATGGCATTCCTACAGCTGAGAGATGACTTGTGTCGTGCTCCGGCCCTGGGGATGCCGGACTATGAGAGGCCATTTTCCCTCTATTGCTGCGAAAGGGAGGGCTGTGCTTTGTCAGTTTTAGTGCAAGTCCATGGAAATGCCCGTAGACCAGTTGCTTACTTTTCGGCTACCTTAGATCCAGTAGCCGCAGCGTTGCCCGGATGTCTCAAATCCGTTGCTGCAACAGGTGTCAGCATTGAGCGTTGTGAAAGCATAGTGATGGGACACCAGTTAGTGGTGTATGTACCTCATTCTGTGGAACTGTTAATGACCAGGACCAAGACCCAGCACTTGACCAACAGTAGGCTCACGCGCTATGAGCAAGTTATTCTTGCTGCAGAGAACGTGACCCTTAAGAGGTGCTCTGTCTTAAATCCTGCTACTCTGATGCCACTTCCAAATGACATAGAAAGCGAAGACTGTGAAGATCACGATTGCCTTGATGTGACTGAACTATGCACGAAGCCCAGACCAGTTATTGTGGATGAACCATTGATCGACCCCGATCAAATTTACTTTGTCGATGGTTCATGTTTAAGAGACGATACTGGTCGGTTGAGAGCAGATTATGCTGTTTGCACCATTACTGGAGTTGTGGAAGCCGCTTGCCTGGAAGGAGTACACTCCGCTCAGGTAGCAGAAATTGTTGCATTGACCCGTGCCTGTATAGCAGGTAGCAAAATTAGAGTCACCATCTATACTGATAGCCAATATGGTTTCGGCGTAGTTCATGATTTTGGACAATTGTGGTCTCAGAGGGGTTACATGACCTCCTCTGGTTCGCCAATCAGCTGCTGTTAGAAGCATTACAGGGTCCAGCTGCAATAGCCGTTGTAAAGTGTGTAGCACATACGAAAAATTCAGATTTCGTGTCACAGGGAAACAGATATGCAGATGAAGTTGCCCGCTATTGTGCGGAGCATGATTACTCTTTCACGGAGGTGGAAGTAAGTGGGGCTCAGGAAAGGACAGAATTGAGCATGATGTTAGAAACAGTCGATACTTGGGAAGATTTGAAACAAATGCAAGACAATGCACCTGAATCTGAGAAGCAGGCGTGGGAAACAGCAGGGTGTGTGAGAAGCGAAATGGATTTTTGGATTTCAGCAGATGGAAGGGCCGTGTTACCTGAGGAGTTAGCGAGCCCAATGGCACGACAGATACATGGTCCAGTGCATTTGGGAAGGGATGCCATGCTGAGGGTGTTCAGGCAGACTTGGTATTGCCCAAAGTTTAGGATTGCAGCAGAAGCAGTGTGTAAGCGATGTGTCACTTGTCAACAGTTGAACATAGGGAAAAGAACACCAGTTACACTGAGTCACATTGGGAGGTCTGGGGGGCCTTTCAACAGAATGCAATTAGATTTTATTGAAATGCCAAGGGTCAACCGCCTTAGGTATGTTCTGGTGGTAGTATGCATATTTTCCAGATGGGTTGAAGCGTACCCTACACGCAGGTGCGATACACTCACAGTAGCAAAATTGTTGCTTAGAGAGTTGATACCGCGCTTCGGGGTGCCTGCCTCTCTGGAATCGGACAGAGGGACACATTTTAACAGCGAAGTTGTGAAGATGCTTTGCTCTGCATTGAACATTGATCAGAAATTGCATTGTAGCTATCGACCAGAGGCTTCAGGTATCGTGGAACAGATAAATGGGACGTTGAAATGTCGAATTGCTAAAGTGTGTTCATCAACTTCCCTAAGTTGGCCTGATGCTCTTCCTTTGGTCCTTATGAGCATGCGTAGCACACCCGACAGGAGGACAGGTCTCTCTCCACATGAGGTGTTGATGGGGAGGGCAATGAGACTTCCAACTATCCCCACAGCTGCATTGCTAAACATTACAGATGACCTGATCCTGGATTACTGCAGGGGGTTATCTGACGCCATTCATTCTGTGTCTCTTCAGGTACAGGCAGCAGAAGTTCCAGCTTCAAGAAATCAGTGCCACGACCTGTGTCCAGGGGACTGGGTGTTGGTGAAGAAGCACGTCCGGAAGAACTGCTTGGACGTGCGCTGGAAGGGGCCTTTCCAGATATTCCTAATCACTAACACCGCTGTGAAGTGCGGAGGACTGCCAAATTGGATCCACGCTTCCCATACTCGAAGAGTTCCAGCACCCCTGGAAGAAACAGCTCCTCTCACAGATGAAAATCCAGTGGTGGAGGAAGAATCACAAGAGGGGATCAGCCAAGCTGTGGGGGTGTCTGAAGAAGTTGGGAGTGTAACAGATCCAGAAGAAGAAGGAAGACAGAACGGCAGTGAAACTGAAGTTGCTACAGAAGAAGAAAGCTGTTGTGAAACCAATTCAGAGACAGAACAAATCCAGAGCGATCCAGAACTGAGTGAACGGACAAGAAATAGGAGAACAAGGCGTGGAGCGGCTACCTGGCCTGAAAGAAAAAGAAGGCCAAGCTTGAAGCCAGCTCGAGAGGAAACTCTTGCTCCTATATCCGAAGACTCAGATCCAGAAGAAAGTGCACCAGGACAAGAGCAGGAAGGTCCGAGAAGATCAAGGAGGGTGCGAGTGCCTTGCAGAAGATACGCTACTCCTGAGTGGACCTACCTCGCTACAGATGTCCTCAGCGGGACGCAGAACTGGGAGGGTGAGGGAAGTGACCCTGACCAGAACTGACCCAATCATCACAGTGGAAGTAAGATTCCTGTTGCCAGGATTGGAGGTCGAAAGACTGCTGACACTCAACATCGTCTATCCTCCTCTCCTGAGCGGAATAAGAAAATTGATCTTTGAGACTGTTGAGTTTCCGTGTTGCTGTTCAAGGAGTCCAATACTGGAGGGAGTCCTTCTTCGTATGGAAATATTTGAGCTAGTGGTGGAAGCTCTGGGAACACGCATAGTTTTGGACTGTTAAAGACTTTGTAAAGAACCTTGTAAATATTGATTGAAAGATAACCTAGCGCCGAGTGGAAGGAGAAAGAATTAGGGACTTCCCTTTTAGTGGATGGAGAAGGGCTAGGGTTGCCTATTGCTACAGAATTCAGAGACTGTTTTGCGGAGGGGATTTTTCAGTTTCCAGGAGGTGTGGTTCGAAAGATTGGAGAAGCAAAGAAAAGAGACTTGTGCTGTGAAAGAAACCCAGAACTACACTGTTTTGAGACCATGGAGGCTGGCAACCCGAACCGCAGGGCAAAATGTATAATAGGCACACTTTTAGGGGTAGTGATTTCTCTTATAGTTTTAGTAGTTACTGTATCATATATAGTGGGACATGAAAATGATGTGAAAATAGAAAAAGAAGCAAAAAGTATACCAACACAGAAGCCTCCTGTGGTTGGTAAGCAGGGGGAAAATACAGCGAAAGAGAAAACTTTATTAGATGCTGAAATAAAAAGATTACATGCAGATGAGTCACAGGGGAATTTTAAAACGAATGCTTATGCCAAATTGCTTTATGAATATATTGATGTCATGGAGGTGAAGAACTGCTACGTCTGTATGCAGTTGCCAGCTTCTGTAGATGAAGGCATCAGATACCATCATCTTCCATTGACCTATGGAATCTCATGTAGTTTGTTGCTGAGCATATTTTATGAACGAGAGGGGTTTGAGTATTATTTTTCGAATTTTGATTCGGTACTGCCAGAAGTGCCGAATTATAAACATCTAAACAAGTGGGATTATTATAAGTGTGAGGACAGGTTACAGAAATTTTTCATTCCATGGAAAACATTAGATACTTCACATGCCCGAAGAAATAATTTGACTTGTAAAGTGTCAGAAATTGAGAAAAAGTTTATAGGGCAGGTGGATGATCGATATAGGAGACAAAAGATCCTAAAAGCTTCAGGACAATGGAAAACAGATTGGACCCGGGAAGAAAGAGAACACCAAAGAAAGGGTAGCAGTGGTCCAATAGCTTTAGACCGGGAGAAAAGGGGAGAGCTATGTATACACAGAAGTCGAACATATTATGAGAATGTGTTTGTGGGAGAAGTTCATTGTGAACATGCTTTCCAATTAGAGTACTATTCTAAGGATTTCCTGAAGGAGAGGCAGGTGATCCCAAATGTATATTTTGTCTGTGGAAGAAATGCATATGTGAAACTACCAGATAATTGGTATGGATCATGTTATTTGGCAATTGTCTTCCCCAAAATATACCATGCTGAGGACTTAGAAACCAAAAAGAGAGAAACATCAGCTAGAGGAAGAAGGGATGTAAGCGCTGAGGAGGTAATTGGAGATGTGTTTGGTGCTATGTTTCCTATTTTAGGGATAGCACTAAATGATGTTAAGATAAGAAGATTGACAACAGTCGTAGATAGGTTGTCCGCCAGTACTGCTAGATCTTTAATGCTGGTGGAGGGAGAGATGCAATCGATAAGGGCAATGGTTCTTCAGAACCGACTTGCTCTAGACGTTCTGTTAGCAAAAGAGGGCGGAGTCTGCAAGGCTTTGAAGGTCCAGGAATGTTGCACTTACATTCCAGACAATTCAAAACCTCTCGAAAAGTACATTCGAAACATTACTGAGATACACAATGAGATAGAAGATTTGACTAAGGTAACAGTGTGGGAAAAGGTAGGTCAAGGAATGGGTAAAGTTGGAGGTTGGTTTGCCAACCTGGGGAAGAATATCATTTGGTACATACTGAAACCTATCATCATAATAGTGATTTGTATAATCTCTTTGTGGGGATTGGTGAAACTGTACAAATGGTATAGAGCAAACAGGTTGCAAAGATCTATGCGAGAGCAGGGGAGGAGATTAGCTGCGATGCAGGAGAATCAGTACAGGAGTCTGAGGGCTCTAGAGGAGATGAAACGAGGGAAGGTTGCAACGACTTCAGTTTGATACTCTGTACCTTAGAAGGGTGTTGTGATGATGATGATTACTGTAAGTCATCAAAGGGGGGATTGAGAGAGCACAAATCTGAAAATGTAGAAGTGCACCATATTTACAAGCACGTAGTATTAGTTTAGTGTGGAATATACAAGAGTGTCAACCTATATAGAGAAAATATATGAGTGTTTAAATAGAATAGATGCATATATATAAGTGTGAAAAACTAATGTAGAGGTTGTAGAAATGTTAAAATGATGTTGGAGTCACACGTTAGATGGCTAAGTGAAAACGAAATGTAATTCTGCAAACCATGAAAATGTGTAGGCCGCATGGCATTTCACAAGAAACGAAAGATGCTGCTACACTTTTAGTGACTTGGATTCTAATGTCATTTTACTGCAAATGTATTATTAAGCATAGAATTGAAGTGTATGTTTTAAATAGATGTGTTATATTTTAGTAATGTGTGTTAGTTAAAATACTGTTTGAACAAAGAAATTAAATGTGCATATTGCAGAGGCCCGTTTCATGTAATTTTAGTAGGCCTGAATAGATAAAGTCGCTTCTTTGATCTGCATGAGCTCGTTAAGGAGAAGTCGCACAGAGCACGAACGATAGGTCTGTTTAAGATGTTTTATGACTCTTAGATATGGTAGAGACTGGAATTTGGGGCCTACCGAGAGAGTGTCTGTTTGCAGGTGCAAGGGGAACTTAAATCAGAAATAATGAATAGGCCCTTGTTCAGAGGCGCCAGGCACAGGCCTGTAGGAGTCTTCAGGAATTTTAGGGGGTACCGCTTGGACGGAGAGAAGCCTGGGAAGCAAGGTCAACTTTAATGAAGAGTCCAGAGGAGCACCAGCACGGAATTTGCCGCTCAAAACTGCACCACGTGAGAGGCGTCTTAAGGGGCGTTCCTATTGGAAATGTGATTTTGTATTAGGGATAGCACCCCGGGGTGGAGTTAGAGCAGATGATCTGAGGAGCTTAAGAGAGCGGATGGGTAGGCAGATAGAGAGCTGAAAGACTTCGACTTTGAGACAAAGACTTAGAGAAGTGTGTGATCTTCTTTGGAAGTCACCACTGCTGACACCTTTTTAGGTAAAGATCTTGTTAAGTAGGGATGTCACTTAGTCTAGTGTAGGGACAGACTAACTTGTGTTTTTCTTTTCTGTAAATGACTCTCAAGTTGCAACTCACAGCGATTCTTGCAACCCTCATGGTCTTTGAGATATTTTTGATAATTTCCTTTTGTCGATTGAGAGCATTCAGAGATTATCTTTTTATACTAATACCTGTATACCTTTTGAATCTTATTCTGAGATGTTTGTATCTCCAGATACTTTTGACTTTGAATTAAACTTTTTAACCTTCTCCAGTGGTAAGTGGTTCTTTAGAGTGGTGTAAGTTCTTTCTTGATTAACCTAGTAGTGGATTGCCTTTTACACAATGACAGGTACCAACGATTCAGTCGACCTGAGCTGGGATCTGGTAAGATAACAATAGACCAGAAATCCCGCGTTAACAGAAGCATCAATAGAAGAGGAGACTCCTCAAATAGAAAAATGTCATCATTTAGCTGATCTTCTGTTCACTTCAGCTGGCATATTTATGGAAGCGGAAACCATCATTGGTAGATATCCATTTACAGGGCCGGACTGGCTACCGGGAGTTTTGGAATGCTGCTGAGCTGGGGGCTGATTTCACTGAGGTGGGGGCTGATTTCGTTGATGGAGACCTGTGTGTGCTTTGAAATAAACAAAGCAAAACAAATTTCGTTCAGCACACAAAGGTCCTCTTCAACGGAATCAGCCCCCAGCTCAGCGGCATTCCAAAACGCCCAGTAGCCAGTCCAGCCCTGTCCATTTACAGGATGGTATGTCAAGAATACGTGCCATCTGAACATTGCCCTTATTAATATAGAATTTTCCAGGGCATCATCAAACAAAGTGCCTGACATCCGTCATGTTTTGATGGAGTATCCTGTCCGCCCAACTCTACATTAGGTCTTTAATGTCATTGTTCATTAAACTGAAATAATTTCAAACAGTATTTCTAAAAGGTGAGGAATTTCCTTTTCTAATTTGTGTTTTAGATCACTAGGACTCTGTATAGATTTTAATGTATCAGACTGGTGATAGGTAATATAAGATGTATCTGAAATACAAATATAAATACATGCATCCCTTTGTAGTAAATGTCAATATTGTCAAAATATCTTAAAAGCCTTTTCAGTCACAGCATTTATGTTTGTAATTAATCTCGCCATTCATTCATTAGCAGTGAGAGGCACATGATTGGCCTTAAAAAGTACACGACTCTCTCTTTCTTTCTCTTGTAGCAACTTCTAGCAAACCAGAAGACTAGAATATTTTAACCTCTATTTGAAAATGTTCAAGCATATTTTTTGCTCTATGAATTAGTCTTTAATGTACTAACGTTTCTCTTGGCTCTTAAAAATACACCAAATTATATATTTGTATTCTGATTCTGTTGATGTCTAGACCATTATTCTCTACAAATATTTCGACATCCAAAACGTTTAAAGACTTTACTCTATCCTAAGGATAGATGCATTGGTTTGAATTTAGATAGCTGTTCTAATGCTGGAGCCACTATTGCTGCTGTTTGTTGCTCGAGGGAAGATACCTTTGGAGTTCTGTGCCCACAATCCTGCTCGGCTACAGGAGGCAGGGAAGCAAGAAGGTGCCGCTCAGGCACTTAAATTGAAGGTCAGAAGCCCCCAGCAAAGGGCACACCCGCACAAGTGCCTGGGTGAAGACCAGACCAAGCCCAAATGCGGCCGGGCCAGGATGCCCATCCTGGCTTTCGTTTTTTTGTTTCTTAGGAAATCCATAGGAATCTACTTGAGGTAGGCTGGTACCTTTTTGTATGTTTTATTATGGGCAAAAGAAGAGTCATTATGTTAAAAGGAGGAAAGGACTCTGCAGTGCCCACTTCCTTCTCAATAACTGAGTGTCTCACAACTGTTATGGAGCCAATTAACACCTAAATTGGGTTAGTCGTAGAAATGATCACTGCAGCACAACATCTTCCTAAGGGACAGAGGTATCTGTCCATAGTATGACAGTAAGCTCAGGGGAGTGGGGTGCTGGCAACCAGGCTGACTATTTGTACAGGATTAATGCCCAGAGGTCCTAGAGTCACCGTAGCACCTACAAGAAACTTGTGTATTGTCTTAGACTCCCAAGCCCATGTCTTTGAAGGGCCTCTGACCACTGCCAGCCTGCCACCACCTAAGAAGGAAGCAGGCAGAGGGGTAGGCCCAAACTTTCATGAAGCCTTCAGGAAGACAACCACATAAATTGATAGCTCGGTGCTTCAATCTGGGAATACTGACAAACCTGACACAATTAATATGCAAACCAAATTAATTGATTACTTCTCGATCTTTTTTAAGAATTTAAAGGCCTTCTTGAAAGACTTTGAATTTGGATTTCACAGTTAACAAGGGACTGAGAATTAAATGGGACAAAATGGATACATTTCAATCATTCAGTGAACTAGTAAAAGATAATAAAGAACTTTAATGGCTGCCTTGACACCCGAGGCAGACCCTAATATCATAATTAATAGTTTTGCTGTGATATTTCAGTTTATATCACAAATGCTTACAGCTAAGAAACCTATGAATACAGGGCCTTTACACCGATGGTTCAACTCAACGTGCAATGTTGCACATAGACAACTGAAGACAGCCCTCAAATCCCTTCCATGAAATACTGAGTCTATTAAACAAGACTATCTGACATATAAGATAGCCCTAGCGACTCAGTAGGAGAATAGTAGGACGGCCTGGAAAAATCTTGAAGCCGCAGGGACTGCTAGGGACAGCAGAGGGTTTTGGGAAGTCATAAACCGCTCTTTCTTTACAGATTACATTGCCCCAGAGGTTGAGTACCTTATTCTAGTTGGTACTTGCACAACCCATTTACTTCAGTGTATTTAATTCTGAAAGTGTACATAGTTAACCATTTGAAGTGGATGGCTACTTCACAATTGAATCTGTGGTAGTTTACACCTTGAATAGATTGATTGATATTAAAGAAGTTAGAATTACAATTAAAAAGAGCCCTAGTTGGAAAGCACCAGGCCCTGACTGTGCTTCAAAGGACAATTTTAAAGACAATATTGCACTGTAGGTGCCAATAATTATGAACATTCTAAGCACCTCCATTAAGGGTAGATTGATTGTGCCTTGGAAAGAGGAAATCGTTGTACCCATTATTTTAAAACACTTTTTATGAACCAACGCACAGCAGCGGCACCCACCCACAGACAATTATTCCCACATGTGAACAATACAGCCAAATTGAAAATGATTACATCACAATGCCCTCTACTGATGTACGTTGTTACAAAGCATGCTTTTACTACGCATGCCTTTACAACGCAGGTTTTTCAACGACTTGCGTTGGGGGGTGCTGGATTGTGAATAGTTTAATTTACTATTCCAACTCCAGTCCCCCGTGGATAGTAGGGAAGGTGTTGGATAGTAAATTAAACTATTACCTATCCTAGAGCCCCCCCCAGCGCAATGCGTTGTAATGACTTGCGTTGAAAAACCTGCGTTGTAAAGGCACTGCGTGGTAAAAGTTGCGTCGTAAAGGATATTTCCCCCCTCTACATCAGGTTAAGACCCTAATGGTAAGTCCAGCCTAGTATGGGCATTTGAAGGTCAGGAGTGATATGCCTGGCAATGACCTTGGATATGACTGTGTGTGCCTTTTCCAGTAAGCGTACATCACAGGGCATGACCAAATGGTGTGAAAGAAAGTACCCTGATTTTCCCTGCAGCGCAGACAAGATAGAGTCACCCCAACTCCTATCTTGTTTAATCTAGTTGGATGATAATACACTCAGTGGAAATATCACAGTTGTTTCATCTTCTAAGGGGTCCACGTCCTGCGTCCACTTGTCTCTAAGCTTCTGGAGAGTGTCGGGTGTTGAGGACCAATGAGCGGTATAGTCATGATATACCTTTACATCTTAGTGCCTCTAGTGTCAAATGGGCCTCTAATGGGTTGTATTCCAGGATCATATCCCTCCCCCATGTATTGGCTTCTAAGGTGTGACCCAATTGGAGGTATCTATAGAACTGCATGTTTTGCATATCGTAAATTTCCACCAGTTGCGCAAATAATTCCTTGTGGTTACCCTCCTATACGTCCCCTAATTTGGAGATTCCCATATTATCCCAGCCACAGAAGCCACTAAGGGCTGCTGCCTGGCGTAGCCATGTTATCCTCCAGAGCAGAGTCTCTGCTGTGTGGCCTCCGTCCCCCCGCCTTCATCTAAGTGCTTGACTCCAGCAGGACAGAGATGTATTTGTTGCATGTGGTAAATTCCTACGTCTGTTTGTGATATAAAGTATTTCGAGCACCCTGAAGGTTACAATACATTCCAGATTCGGAGCTACAGACGGGTCATACCTCTCTGCAAATAGCGAGTTATTAATAGGTATCATTTAGCTGGCCACATGATACAGTATGATATCTGTCAGGCCTAGGCCGGCATCGTAAGGTGACACAGGTATTACTGCGCATCAACCTGGACAAGGAGTGTTCGTGGCTTTGCCAGCCTGGCATGAAGCTGGTTTGGACCCGGTGGACCAGTGTGTGGACAACCTTGATTAGTTCATTAGCTAACACTTTGGCTACAATTTTGGCATCTACGTTAATCAGGAAGATGTCTTGATGGCATGAAAACTGCTCTGGCGGTCGTCTTGGTTTCAGAACGACCGAGATTTTTGCACCCCATAAATCATAATGCAGAGTCCCCGTCTTGTACACCTCCTTGTACAGGTGAAGAACAGAGGGGTCAAGAGCGAGTTGTATCTTTTAAAGAGTTCAGACAGAAAGCCATTGGGACCGCGTGTCTTTCCAGCAGGAAAGGCGATGATTTCTTCAAAGAGTTCCATTATAACCAATTAAGAAAGTGAATTGAAACCAGTCTTGCTGCTAACATCCAATGTCATTAATTGACCAACCATCAAATCATGGGCCAGGTCTTTTTCTCTAGATCAGAAGTCTGAGTGGAAAGAAATAGCTTACTGTCCAATGTCCAATTCAGATTCCGACTAGATATTGGTACAATGAAGCAGTCTTTAAATGTATGTTTTAATAGGGAAGTGTGTCAAAGCCCTACATATGGCATTCATGGGCCTCTCCTGTGCTTAGACACTGTGAATCTCCCCAAGCAATGGACCATGATAGAAAATATGGGGGTGGAGATGACACTTTTCACTTTGACTTAGCGCTTTCATTGGGACGGCAGTGAAAATACGCTATGGACCGAATGGGGAATGCTCCCCTTCCAAAAGTTCCAATCGAGGTGTGCGGCAGGGCTGTATTTTGCTCCCTTTTCTGTTTCTCTGCAATATAAATTGTCTGGATAGTTATCTTTTGTATAAAAGGAAAGTTATGCCACAAGTTGGGAAACGCCACATCCCAACTCTTTAATATGCTGATAATGCAGACCTCTTTGCAAGAACTGCAAATGGGCTTCACATTTTGCTAGATGCATTCACTGTTTTTATGAATGATTTAGACTTAAAAATTAACCTTACTAAATCATTCATTAAGGCCAGTGGCCCCAAAAATGCTAAATCTAAACCTCCTATCATTTTGGGGGTCGGGGGGTGGGAGGGGGGGGGAGTTCCTGGCCGCCAAAGGGAAAACCTTCTATTATTTAGGAATTGCCTTTATTTCAGAGCTAAACTGGGGCCATTTACTGAATTTAAGATCATAACTGTTCCCTTGAGTGAAATAAGTCATTTTTTGTTTGCATCAAAGTTAGGTCATAAACCTGTGAGAGAGCCTCTATAGCAAAATGTAAAGGTATACCTGTTGGCCTTTATGTGGCCGATGTCTAGGGGCACATTAACTCAGAAACCCTACAAAGGATAGAAAACAGTTTTGCACGCAGACTAATTTGCATCCCTCATGGCGGTGCTACATGAAGCTGTCATGCTGAGATAGGGTTGAGTGTCTGATGGCTACCATACGAGTTGGAGGCAGGATTTTCTAAATTAATTCCTAAAGATTGTATAGCCCTAGACAAGATGGCTAAGAACCCCAGCCTCACTAGTTTAAAGGTGTTTTCTCATAGTTGTGAGCTCCCGACGGCTTTTCTATTCCAGAGACCAATCATGCAAAGTGCAAAGAGTGAGTTAGAAATTCGTTTTATAATTATTGCTCTAAGGAGCTGATAACACATGTGCAAACCATGCAGATGATTAATCTACGCTCCTTAGATAACCACCCCTAGTTTGGAGCGGTATTTGGTTTTAATACACAACTCGCAGTATAGAATTTATCTTACAACTTTAAGGCTAAGCACTGTGCACGTTCTCTTAGTTTTCCCCCAACTGGGCGCTTGGTTCCTGAATTTGCCAAAATGTCCTTGCTTGAGCAAATCTTATTAAGGCACTATTCACTTTATACTCTTCTGCACTTTATATAGGATAGTACACACTCGCTTCTTGCTCCTGATTCTGCAAGCTGCCAATATTAGTAATTATAAGATAGGCATGCTGAATTAACAACGGCTGAAACTTGCTTTGCCCTGATTAATTAAAATCAAGGTGCCCTAGTTGTAAAGCTATGAAGCTTTGGTATAAATTACATTTATTAATGCAATATAATAATCAGGTTTTAAATGTTTTAAGTGTTGTGTTATATGACATTTGCCTCTGCCATTTATGTGTTCAGTCGCACTTATTCACCAGATTACTTGCATCTTCCTGCAATATGATTGAGCTAATTTGCAATCATTATTTAGTGAAAGAATAGTCTGAAATATATATATTACTTGATACGTGTTATTAATTAATCATATTTATCAAGTTTGTTTTATATATATATATATATTACCTACTGGCGGTCGCCAGTAGGTATATATAGTTAGGATTTTTTCCCTATGGGATTTTTGAAAATTCTATGTCTAATAACTTTGGCGTTTGTGGACGGAATTGGCTGAAATTTCCAGGAAAATGGCACATTTTGTTTCTGAGCAGCCCTTGAAAATTTGGGGGGGGTTCGTCAAGGGGGGGCCGAGAAAAAAGGGGGGTCCCAAAACGTGTTTTTAACATTGAGTTTTCCATAGGGCGGTTGGCCTCACTTTTAGCCCGAAGGGCTGAATGGATTTGCACGAAACTTGGCAAAATTGTAGGGACTGGTAGCCCGATGTGCCTTTTGTAGGTCTCAATATATGTGCTTCAGTGGATTTTGAGAAATTAACGTTCAAAAAAAGATATATATCTGTAACAGCGGACCGGGCAGCGCTCCAGTTCGCGTACTTTTCGCGCAACGGAGCTTTGTGAAGCGAAGCTGATTGGTTCTCCGGCGTCTGTAAACATTCCAAACAGTCCGTAGCGGCCGCCATCTTGTCTCTCGGTAGGATCGAGAGACAAGAGGCGGCCAAAGCGAAGGGGCAAATGACCATAAGGGGGCATAGTAGATTCTCGCTGACCCCCTAGGTTTGATGTGGAGGTTTTAAAAGGGCCCCGCGGGGCAAAAAAAATAATAATAATAATAATCGAACGGCTGAATGGATTTGCACGAAACTTGGCAAAATTGTAGGGACTGGTAGCCCGATGTGCCTTTGCTAGGTCTCAATATATGTGCTCCAGTGGATTTTGAGAAATTAACGTTCAAAAAAAGATATATATCTGTAACAGCGCTCCCCTTCGGAGCTTTGCGAAGCTGATTGGTTCTTCGGCGTCTGTAAACATTCCAAACAGTCCGTAGCGGCCGCCATCTTGTCTCTCGGTAGGATCGAGAGACAAGAGGAGGCCAAAGCGAAGGGGCAAATGACCATAAGGGGGCATAGTAGATCGTCCCTGACCCCCTAGGTTTGATGTGGAGGCTTTAAAAGGGTCTCGCAGGGCAAAAAAAAAATATCGTTTTTTTAGTTTTTTTGCGTGGAGTGCGCCCGGTTCGCGAACCGGGAAGCGTTCTGGGGAGCGTACTTTCTTGAAAATTAGTGAAAAAAGTTAGAGTAAAATAATAATTGTGAGTGATCAGATGTAGGGTAGCTCTGAGAAGAGCTTTTGGGTTTATGGTACATTTAGGTACTTATAAGTAGGTACCAATGCACAGTCTTAAATTCAAAATGAAAACTCTGTTGCCCTCATCTGAGAAGTGCACTCCATCTCCTCTGTAGATATCTTGCATGTAGTAACGCAAGTTATTGTTGTACAGGGAGCCCATTCCATGGTCTCTCATGTAAGCTGAAACAGATTTGTTTACATGCTTCCTCGACTTCTCAATTTGTGGACAAAATTGGTTTGACCACCTCCATTTCTGTCTTTGGCATATATTTGAATATACCAAGGCAGTCTGAGGAAAAAGTGCCATCAATTGCTCAAAGGTGTCCTTTAAAAGCATTTCCAGACCTACCCCAGTCAAAGTGCCCAAATCATTACCTCCACAGTGCACAATTAGCAGGTCAGGTTTTGGCAAATGCATAAAGGTTTTCACCAATGGTATCAATTGGTGACATTTTAATCCTCTGTGGCCAAACCACTTAATTTCCACATCTTGTAAATTGAGGTTAGGTAAATTCCTGTTCTCAGCATACCTCTGAGCCCAATAGATGTAACTATGTCCAACAATCCAGACAGAAAACATGGTGAGAGAAGGTTCTCCTGCAGTCAGATGAAGTGTGGCAATGAAATGGCAGTTGAAAAAATAAGAGTTTAAAATGAAAAAAACTGTGGAGTTTCTGTGTTAATGAAGCAGTAACAGTGATTGGTGGATTTTGATTGCTGAAAACAGAAAGTTAGGGTGCATGGATGAGTTGTTTGAAAGATGTATTTTGAGTGGTCAAGAAAAAATCATTAAATGAAAGAATGCACTGGATATGAGGTGCACTGAGAGTTCAGAGTTCAATTGCAACATTGTTGTGTGAACTTGCAAACACCAGAGGTCTTCCAAGACGTGGTTGCCATGCAGAAAAGGCATGAAATGGCAGAGGGGGGAAGGGTTTTCATTTGAAAAAAAGTGAGGGAAGAGTTTTGATTGGGTGACATGAGAGATATGTGTGAAGAATTACAGCATTTCTGTGCTTTTGATAGCTCTGGAGTGCATACCTTTTGCTCTGCTGAAGACAAATTGGTGTGTTTCTGAGACTGTTTTGAAACTCAAAGTATTTGCTAAGGTGAGAAAAGATTTCTTTAATTTAGATAGAAAATAGTGTGCTTTAAGGAGAAAATTATGAAGAAAGTTGTGTTTTTCAAATGTTGCTTTGTCTCAAGTGTTTTACAAATAGATTTTGTTTCTTTGAGAAATTGTAATTGGAGAAAATGTGAAGTATTAGTACTGACAGGGTTTTTATGTGCATAGGAGCTGTGGAGTGTTTTCAAATTATGACTTGTAAATCGTTTTTGAGAAAAAGCAATGGTTTTAATATTGATGACAAGGACATAATGGTGTCTGCTTCTTTATAAGGTAATTGAGAGTCTCTGATGTTATTTTTCCCATTTCAATGTAAGAAGTTTGTCTGTGGAGCAAATTGCTTGTAAATATGCTCCCACCTGTGCATGGCAAATTTAGATTTTGAATGTTTGCGTTACATAGGCATGTTAAAGGTGACTGAAACATGCTGCAAAGGCAATCAAAAAACGCTTTTATGTGTCTTAAGGACATTTTAAGTCATTTCCCCATGTGCAGTGTTTTCAAATTATGAGTTGAAAATCGTTTTTGAGGTAAAGGAATGTTTTCAAAATTTATGTGCGCCATATGCCCCCAAATTTCTTTTTCAGGGGTGCAGCAGGGTGTTCTTGAGACACCCCTGCACCCTCGGAAAAATTCGTAATTTGTGATGAGGTAATTGGTAATCGCAAATTGCACCTTCATTCCTATGGGCCTCCTGCTGCATGGAAATGAATGGGTAATTTGTAATTAGCAAATAGCTCATCGCAAACTAGGAATGGTAAAGAATCGCTATTTATTCCTTAAAGTTCGCTATTTAGGAAATGCAAAAAACTTTGATGATACATATGGCGGTTCATCTCTAACAAGATAAGAAGCATAGGGATAGATTTATGATGACTGGCGCATCACCAGGGATGGATGTGTTAGTCATTCTGTGCCGCTGTTCCGTCACCTATGGTGTGCTGCATTTACAATGCGGCGCATCATGGGGCAAAAACAGCACAGATGCGTGACGTATCTGTGCCGTAAAGGTGGCGCATTGCTGGAGTTGTATCGCAAGTGTGATGAAGCTCCAGCAAGGCTCAGGGGTGTCCCTGTCGCAGGGTTTCTGTTCTCACACAGAACTGTGGACAGAGGATTGGAACCTCGGCGAATTAGGGTGCCCCAAAACTCACCTTAGTAATCAAAAACCCCTTAGCAAGCTAGGTACAGTGTCACATTGGATATAACAAACTCTCAATGTTTAGACAATCCAGAATATGAACTTATAGTACCTCAGGATACGTGGAACTCATGAACAGTCGGTCGTTATATATTTCTTAGAAACCAGAACATGGAGTTAAGAAGAACACATGTGTATTTGAAATGTTTATTTACTAATGCCGTCTTCTCAGGCGTAGTATCTTAGATAATAGAAGTACACATATTATCAGTAGCAAAATTACCAGCATAGTTACTAGTACATAAAAAGCGAATGGTGACAGTATGTTAACATGCTGTAAATGAATAAGAGTTAGCAACACTTATAAGCAGCCGCGGGCCGTGGAGGGAGTTACGGTGGGGCAGGGAGGCGGGGAGGGGGAGGGGCAGGGTGGAGAGGGCTCCACCCTGCCCCTCCCCCTCCCCGCCTCCCTGTCTCACCGTAACTCCCTCCACGGCCCGCGGCTGCTTATATCTGACCCTCCCTAATACACATATTATATTATTTGCTAAGAAGGTCTCTTTGTGTTGGTTTAGGGCGTGCCCATACTTTAGTGTCTTAGATTTGAAGGAATCACATCAGCATACACCAGCTCTCTCTTCATGTGAACCGCATCAAGTGTTGTGTATGTGTGTTCGGCAAAGCAATATAAAACCCGCCTCATGCCCAGAATTGGCAGAAGCTGCACTTATGTTATGAGTATGAAGTCGTGGAGATCAGACCTCATAACAATTCTGTATCGTGTTGTTCTTGAAACTTCAGCAGTCGCTGTACAGATATAGTTTAACAAGCAAAGCAGATAGTAGAGCAATAACATATTATTCTCATGTAAACCACGATGAACTACTAGGTTGAAAGCTAAAGCAACAACTAAGTGTCGTGTGCAGAAGTTGCAAAAAAGGAAAAATGGCGTTTAAACCGGTAATGAGCCCATGCTAACTTAACACGGTGTAAAGATATCCAGGATCTACATGACACCTCCCCATGATCCGGAAACGAACTGAATAAGATAATAGAAGTGCCATCTCATGAGAGCAGATTGCAACTTTATATGTGCACGGTCCGCAAGGTAAAACATTAAAAACTAGCAAAATGTAATGCTAAAGAAAAATAAAACAGCCAACTACTTTATCGAGGCTTAAGCCAATAGGCAAGCTAAATAATAAAAACTTGACAAATAAGTCAATGAATTGTCAATGAAATGCTAGTACTCAGCATATCAAACATGAAAAAGGTCTATGACATAACTGTGTATGCAAAATAAGCTGCAACAGCCTCCAATAGGAAGTCACCGTCTTCATCCGAAAAGAGTTCAGCCATCCAATTTAAAAGCGGAAAAGAACATACGTGCTCTCCCAGCACCGGATCCTCTACACCATCAGAGGACAGCTCGGTGGGTTTTCAAGAAAGCTCTGTTCCAAGAAAGACTGTGTTGCCGCCAGTAAATTCCAGGGACCAATTAGTCCATGCATCAATGCCACAGCCATAATCCTTTCGCCAGGACAAACCAACTCGTGAGTAATGATAGGAGTCATCAGCTGATTAAAGTCGACGTCAGGAGAAACCGGTCCGCAGAGACACAAATCAATGGCCCAATCGAAATCACAGGTCAGGCAGTGAAATACAGGCTGGACACAGGTGAAGTAGGAGAATCGAAAAGATAATCCATATGCCGTGCTTAATATCGCCAACGGCATTGTGCCATAATATTCAAGCATGCGATTGCGGAACAGCGTCAGCAGCTGCAGGGCGGGAGCTTGCACAGGAGGGACATCCATATTTAAAAATGTAAAAAAAGCACAAGAGCGTCCGCTGGTAATGCAAGTAAAAATGGGAATCCACCAAGCACAGTGGGAAAAATAGAATGAAAGAAAGCAGGGATGACTCCAAAGATTTTCTCAAATGAAGTCACGAGACCACTGGTAACAACTTTAAAAAAGTGCGCCAGGCCCTTTGTGGAGGACGCGTTAAAGATAGTCCGAACCATCTTGCTGAAATGGAAAGGCAAATCTGTATTTAAAAGGGTCTGCACCTCTGTACGGGTGTTCGCTATGTGAAGCACGAAAGTTTCACAGGCCGAACTCAAGGCCACCTCTCTCTGAGACAAAAGAGCTCTTATTCTTGCCATGCCGTTGAAATCTGTTCCCAAGGTTGGTATTTGTGGCCAGATTGAAAACTCCCTATGTTCATGTGTGGGAGGAAATAGAACATTTCTGCAGCAAATAACCCGTTCACTTACTGTTACGATAAAAGGAATACTTTTAATTAACCGAGAACAATCTTCATTATTGAGCATCAAATAACTACCATTTTCCAACAACTTGAACGTGGGGATGATAGCAGGAACTGGCGTGCCTTGCAACACGCAAGCCATATTTGGTCGGTGTTTGTTGCATGAACCGTGTAACTGTATGTGCCTACACATTAGTGAATGATCTGGCGTCTCAGTGCATTCCTCTCCATTCAGATAAACTTCTTGATCATCTTTGAAACATCTGTATGTGTATGGAAGCGACCAGACCTCATGAAGAAAACCACTACCTAAAGGTGCATAACGACCTATTGGTATATATTTCATACAATTTGAAAACTTATATAAAGCAAAAGGCAGCGTTATTAAACCGTGGATAAGGCACGTTGCCAAAGCAGCCAACCTTTTGGATTTATACTGGAAATGTTAAAGGAAGAATTATGGAGTAGGGCCTGTAAATCTTTAATGGACAACCGAGTAAAATTACTCCAACCATCTTATTCCTCTAACTCCGGGATAGTAGGGGTGTTTAATTTTTTAGAAGTAGCCAATCCAAAGCATTTGGTCTGGGAAATTGTTTCATTCACAAACAACATATGATTTGGGATGAGATATGCACGGTGCAAAGCCTCAGTGCCTTTTACCTGCCAGGTTCGTGAACCCCAAACTGATGTAGATCCTGGATATCTTTACACTGTGTTAAGTTAGCATGGGCTCATTATTGGTTTAAACGCCATTTTTCCTTTTTTGCAACTTCTGCACACGACACTTAGTTGTTGCTTTAGCTTTCAGCCTACCTGCGTCAAGATCTATGCCTGCTTCAAGCAGGCGCAGGGTTTTGATGCAGCTTTGTCCTATCTGATTGTAAATGCGGCAGACTGTGGGTGGTAGAGCAGCGGTGCACGTTAACTGGTGCATCTCTGGGGATGTGCTAGTTAATATAAATCTGCCCCTTTCCATACATACTGAGCATGTCATGAATGATGTAATATGTGACATCATCAGCAGTGGATTACGGGTAATAGTATCTCTAGTTTACTCCCCTATAGCTGTCTTTCTTTTAACATAACTGTCTGTTTCCTTCCCTTATACTTACTGTTTTTTTGGTTCGCTTCCGGTTCGCGTACCGGCGAGCGAACTGGGAAGCGAACTAAGAGAAATAGAGGTTGGCACAGTTCCAAATATTGTACCAATTTTTTAATACCGGGGAGGTAGTTCTGAAAAGAACTTTTTTTTCATTGTTTTTGTTGTTTTATATTTTTTTTATTATTTTTCTGAACATTTTTTTACTTTTTTTGAATTTTTCTGAACAGTTTTATATTTTTTTTGGTTTTTTTTTGGAGGGGGCAACGAAAATGATTCATTGTAAAGGGCTCAACAGGAGCAACAAAAAAAAAAAAGAATTTATTGTTTGGGGCGTTTCGGACAAACATGAGCATGATTGTCAATAGCTCTGTTGATCAGAGTGATGCTACTTTCTCCGTAGCAAATGAATCCACTGCAATGTACGCAGACTTGTTTTACTTCACGAAATCTCGTTTGTATATTTGGCACCATCTCCCTGCCCTCTGGTCCCGTTACTTCCGGTACAACAGATCTTCTGGCCATAATAGGGAGATTATCTAGGTCGTTACGAAACTGTGCAGCACTGTAGTTGTTAGGATGCCACCTAGTCATATGGCGATGCATTGTGTAGTTTCCGAAACTGTATTTTTTGTCGGTCCCTCTGGACAGTCTATCTTGACATATAAGGCAAGTTACGTATCTTGCATTTACTTTTTTCTGACCTTTGGGAATTTTAAAAAATTGCCAAATGAAGTTTTCTTTCCGGTGAGACGTCCTGGGCTCCTCAGGCAAAAAGTGCCTCTCTTCGTGCTCTTCGTCCTGTTCCTCTTCTTCCTCTTCTTGCTGAATTATAACTTCAGCAGGTGGTCCACTCTTCCTTGGATGTGGTGGAGGTGGTGGGGAAGCACCAGCTGAAGCTACTAAAGAAGCCATTGCTCACTGGTAACAAAGGGTCTTTCTCTCACAATGATGAAAGTCAGAGTGAGGAAAGAAGGAGGGATTTTCATCATTTGGGAAAAACAATAGTTCTCAACCAATGAAAAGTGTTCATTTTAGATTATATGACCTAGTCTTACATCATTAGGAAATCAAAAGTGAAATGAACCAATGAAAAGTGTTATTACCAAGTCACATGACCTGCTGTGTTTACGTTACGCGCTTTGCAGGGCCTCCCGGTTTGCTTCCAGAAACCTGCGCTTTGCGCCTCGCTTCGCGTACCAGTTCGCTAACGTAGCACGTCATATGACGTATCACGCGACAACGCGAAACGTCATGTGGACGGGAGGCGTCACGATGTTGTTTTCTAACGCGGCAGTTGCGGTAAAGAAACGTTTACCGGCTCGCGGTCTATTTCGCGGCATCAAGGTCAGCTAACGGGAAGTTTCCCGATTCGCGAAGCGGGAACGAAGAAAAAAAATTATAAAAAAAAAAAATTATTAATAAACATATAAAATATATTTTTGGATTTAAAGAAGAATACATTTTACAGCTACAGATATTAGCTGTTAAAAAACCAATGAAATTCACTGAAAAAACCATAGGTTATAGACCATATATAGTTAGGAATTAGCATTTAGAAAACCTTATTTTACTCACACAAAACCATTGAAATTCCATATATAGTTAGTTGCACTAACTATATATCGCGCACCCGCAATCCACTGCTGATGATGTCACATATTACATCATTCATGACATGGTCAGTGACATCACTGATGACATCACTGATGACATCTCACATGACATCACTGATGATATCTCATTTGACATCAATGGTCACATCAATGATGATATCATTAATGTGACAACACAATGCATCTCCTCACACTTTAATATAACCTCTGTTACACCCAGTGTTAAATACAGAGTATAATTTTTGAAACCATTGACACACCAATACTAGTTACTACATACGCACTCACTGATTCCTACGTCTACACACACATTCACTCATTCACCCATACAATCATTCATACATACAATCACTCATCTTTACAACACTATCATATGCACTCATACACCTATACAGACACTCACACTCTGCCACTCATCCATGGAGTTACTCACACACCTAGTCAGTCCTGTAAAGAATCAATCACACTTCCATTTTCTAATCTACACAGTTAAACATAGAGTACCTTACATTTTCAAACATATACTAACACATACTTACTCTCTTATAGAATCACTGATACAAGTACACATTGATCTGCACAGAGTCACACACCTCCCAGCCAGCCATACACACACTCAGTCTCCCATACAAATACTTGTGCAACCAATCAATAACCCATATAGCTACTTATATAGCTACTGATCAACACATGCAGCAGCTTGCACAACAACAGACATACTGATGCACACTTTCAGACAGTTTAGTCACTAACCCGTGCATTTAGTAAGACGCATTTAATCACTCACTCATACAGTCAATCACGCACCTACTAAAACCTTCATTCAGACACTTATACATCCACTCATTCTTCAATATGTAAAACATATTTAAACTTTACAGAAACACATAATCACTGGATGTTGTCATCAGTGATGTCATTTGAGATGTCATCAGTGATGTCATCAGTGATGTCACTGACCATGTCATGAATGATGTAATATGTGACATCATCAGCAGTGGATTGCGGGTGCGCGATATATAGTTAGTGCAACTAACTATATATGGAATTTCAATGGTTTTGTGTGAGTAAAATAAGGTTTTCTAAATGCTAATTCCTAACTATATATGGTCTATAACCTATGGTTTTTTCAGTGAATTTCATATATATATATATATATATATATATATATATATAGTACTTTTTTAAATTTTATTTTTAGCTGTCAGTTATTTTTTTTTATTTCTGTAATTTTTTATTGTATATAAAAAAAAATATATTTACATATAGTACTTTTATGGCTTATTTGTCAAATAAATGATTGATTCATCTGTGCTAATCCTTCGGTTCATTAATCGGTCAAATTCAAATCAACAGCAAATCATCTATGTGGCAACCCCAAAATAGTTAATCTTTTTCTGTTAGTGAATAGCATCTGTACTCCCTCTCCACCCAATCCATGAAAAGGTTGGCATAAGAGAAAGCAAATGTGGTGTGCATACCAGTGCCTTACTTCATCTCATACAGTTCTTCGTATGGAAATCAATATATACTCAAATGAATAATGCAATTTTATTTAACATTTCATAATGATTTATAAAATTCATTGGTTTAATACTAAGAAAGCATTTCATAGCATTTAAGCAAGTTGTGATGTGTATGGTGTGCACATGTTATCTCACAAGTGCATGCATGCGTTACCACACATACATGCGCCTACGAAATGGCTCGGAAGTAATTCTTCATTTTAAATGAAAAGGCATTACATTTTACTAGCATGAAATGTTTTTGAAGTTGAAGTGACAAGAAGCAATGTGCTGCTTGGCCTGCCCCAAAAATATGAAAGCAAGAATGGTGGGAGTGGGAGGGCATTTGAGGAGAGGGTGTGGGTAGCAGGTGGGGGTAAGCAACCTAGAACGGGCAGAAGGGATAAAATAAAAAATAACACTGGATATGGGTGGAGGGGAAAAACAGCACACGAGGCAGAGAGCAACAGGGAGCAGGAAGACACACACAAGAGGGAGAGGACAACATTGTGCACAGGGGCCGATGGATTTGGTGGGTGGGAAGAACACAAGAGAGACCAAGCAGCACACAAGAGAGACAGCTATCAAATACATGAACTTTCATGGAATGCTTAGCCAAAACGAAAAAAATAGATCCCTAAACCTAAACAATGGAAAGATATGTCAGCCCATCATAATTATGTTAAGGAGACTATGCTCCACCTGGGGGATAAATACAAGAGAAGGAAGGCAAGCAAATGAGAGGCACAGTTAAAGCCAACCAATTGTAAGCAATGGGATGGGCTGTATGCCCACTTTACATTTCCGCTAATGCCACAAATGTTCTTTCTCAGACTTAAAAATGGTGCGTGTGTCTTCCTCATGGATGGCTGGTGATTGCTGTTATTAGTTTTGTTAATCAGAAAGAAGGGAGAAGAGGGAGGGAGTGTTGGCAGAGTCAAATTACCTATGAGTACATGTCCTGTCAATTTGCACAGTCATTGGTTTGGCATCACGACTCACCAAGTGCACAGGAATGCCAGTTTCAGAAGCTTTTCTGACTCACCCAGCCAGTCTAGGAGTGGGAAGAGAAAGTCCAGCTAGATGACAGACTTCTGCAGGGAGCAACCAGGGTTTCAACTATTGCTTAGAGATAACTAGCTTTGATCCTAAACAAACAAAAGACAAGATTTCGAATCACGGCTGTTGCTTTTGGAACAAATCTAGGTAAAATCTGATCATAATTAGACCTTGTCCAGAACTTCCTTTCGTTAACTATTGTTCTCTGTGTTGTAACACACCTACAGATAATCTGGAAATAACAAATAAGTGTGCTTTCTTTTTCTTACACAATATGCCTTTACAGCAAAGGCATTGGCACTCAAGCTGACGCAGGACCATGATTATTGTGCGGTGGTGTGGTTTTGTTGTGTTATGTTAAATGTATTTTGTGTCACGCTTTCTTCCACTGGCATGGCTTTCAAAAGCCTATATGGTTTAGTAGCTTTTCAATCTCGTTCTGAGGATTGCATCTTAGACTGGAGGCTGGGATTGTTTGTGAGTTGCATTTCAATGAGTCAGTATGAAGATACTTGAAATGTTGTATTTTCATTGTTGGGTGTCACAAGGGTTCTAGATGCCTACACCCTTACTGGCTGACATGGTTTAATAACTGTGTACATATTTGTTTATGTGGGTACTAATTGAAAGTACTGGGTGATGCTGCCCACAATGTCCCTCTGTTGGGTTATCTGGACTGTGTTGGGTTGGTGTTGTGATTTCTGTTTGGGTATGTTCTGTTGAATGTTGATGTGAGATGATGGTGTGCGTGGGTGTTGTTTTGGGTGCACTGATTTATTTAATGCGATTTTATGTAGCGCAAACTTTACCCGAAGGTGTCAGAGCGCTTTACATAAGAACCAGTTGAAAAACATAAGGACTTAGGATTACACGTTATACATAAAAGATACACACAGAAAAAAATGCAAATGTACAAGATGTAAAGTCACACAAGGAGGAGATACAAACAGAAAGAAAAATTGCAAATGTACAAGTAGTAAAGTCACTCAAGGAAGAGATACAAATGGATATACTCTAAGAGTCACATAGGAATGGTAGATAGTACAAAGGTCTACTGCATATACTAGTAATTAGAGTTATCTTTATATACATAGGGAAGGGATATGACTGGATATACTCTAAGAGTCACATAGGAATGGTAGAGAGTACAAAGGTCTACTGCATATACTAGTGATTAGAGTTATCTCTATATACATAGGGAAGGGATATGACTGGATATACTCTTAGAGTCACATAGGAATGGTAGATAGTACAAAGGTCTACTGCATATATTAGTGGTTAGAGTTATCTCTAGATACATTGGGCAGGGATATGGCTGGATATACTCTAAGAGTCACATAGGAATGGTAGCGTACAAAGGTCTACTGCATATCCTAGTGATTAGAGTTATCTCTATATACATAGGGAAGGGGTATGACTGGATATACTCTAAGAGTCACATACGAATGGTAGATAGTACAAAGGTCTACTGCATATACTAGTGATTAGAGTTATCTCTATATACATAGGGCAGGGATATGGCTGGATATACTCTAAGAGTGACATAGGAATGGTAGATAGTACAAAGTTCTACTGCATATATTAGTGGTTAGAGTTATCTCTATATACATATATACACATAGTAGATTTTCTCAGGTCAAGACCCCCCCTTCCCAAAAAAAAAAAGCAGGAGAGCAGAGTTCCATTAAGTGGAGTCGGAGGATCGTCAAGGGGGAAACGAGGGAAAAGGGTAAAGGACGAGGGAATGGACAAGATGGCAGGTCAGAGTCCAGAGAAAAGCGGCCAAGAGCAGCAGCAAAATGGTGGCCAGGACAAAAGAAAAAGTAAAGAGGTCCATGAGAGTCCTTGCTGGTTTGTTGACTGTTGGCTGGCGGTCACTGACACTTTTCGTTGGGCCGCTTTATTAATCAAGAATTGGATGTCTCGCAGTTCGTCTGCCTCGAGCTGCAGCTTGAAGGAGGCTTTCCCGCTGTTGCCACGCTGTGCTCTCTACCGTGGCTGGAGAGCTCACCGGTCCGTCCAGTCATGCACCGCACACACTCCCTGCTTGCCCGGGAGCCCCCGTTACCGGCAGCACATTGGGGTGTCTCAACCGCTGCAGCAGCATCATCTCCTTGAGGATCTTGTAAGAGGCCAGCCGGTAGTAGTCCCGGTCCGCTCAGTACTGCCGCACGCAGCTCTCCATGTCGTGTCCGCCCAGGTCTCTAGGTGGTATATCTATGCAGTGCTGGATTTTTTAGGTATGTATGTTTTGTTGGACGTTTGTCTGTGTTGTTATTTAGTGGCTAGTGCTGCTGTGAGCAAATTGACATCCAACTACATGGCCTGTCTGCACTCTTTTCTTTGTTTTAATAGATTTCTGCCTAATATGCTCTGAAAGGAGTTGCATTGGGGTTAAGTGCTCTTGGGGTCTTGTTAAATCCATTGTATGCATATTGGAGCAGTGTTCGGTGTCCATCAAATGTTCAATTCTAGGTGTACTTTTGCACTCTGCATCCCAACTTCCCAGTCGTTACAGATGAGCCTGTGAGTTTTGTGAGTGACCATGGTTGTGCAGTGGTGCGACAACAAAAATGTTGACCACAGTCAGTTTTAAGATACAGCTCCTAAATATTTGATATCAGCACCTAGAGCTGAACTTTGGGTGTTAGCCCAATTCCAGCAGTCAACCTGTGGTCTCACTCTAAGCTGTACCCTATTTGTGAATGCTTACTGCCAGCGGCGTAGCACAGGGACCGGCAGCCCCATCCGCAGAAGTGAGGTCCTAAAACACCTATGCGAAATGCATCAAAACCAAAAAGAGCCCAACTGTTAGTATGGGCTAACCCTCCACTAGAATAAAGAAAATTCTAGGGGGTATTTTCACAAGAACGTGTGCTAAATATCACCAAAAAATGCCAATGTAACTTTACACATCACAGCCCATCGCGGGAAAATGACCCAGTGTTAACGTGGAATTCACAACACCGCAGTACCATGCAATAGTTCGCCGGAAACGCAGCCAATGTCTGCGATACAACCACCGCGACGGAGATAAAAACACAAACCTCAACTCGAAAAAACGTGCGATGAGCCAATTCGCGTTGAGGAAAGCAAGGATAAGCACCGCCAGGCCCGCGACACACACAGAAGTGAAAACCACACTGCCCGAAAGGGAGAAGGGTGAGCCAAATCAGAGCCGAAGGGACATCCCACTCACAATGCAGCACACACACATAGGAAGCAGAGCACCCCAGCAGCGAACACAATGTGGTACAAACACCAACATATGCACAAAAGAACACAGGATACAAGTGCACTCGCCTGTGGCCGGTAAACAGCCATATGCACCTGGCAAAGCACGAAACAGGGACAGGAGAATGTACAAGTACAATCCCACTGTCCTGATGGGGTAGCAATGCACGTATGGCAGGGAGCCAGAGATTCCGTGATACACACATTGGCATACAAATCAAGACACAACACAGTTGGAGAAAAGTGAAAGTGCACAAACTTTATCAACAAATTCATGTCAGTACGGCCAAGAGAAGTGCCTCTATATGCAGACCAATGCAGCAGCAAGCCTGAATGAAGACCGTAGGAAAGCGCCCATGTCCACCTCGGGGGAGTCCACCACCAACACAAGTCAGTGCCAACGCGCGTTGGTTGTCCGTGCTGGAATCGGTAGTGAGACAAAATATCGAAATTAAAATATCGATATACAATAATATCGATGTTTTAATTTCGATAGTAAAGAATATCGATGTCCAAAATATCGACAGACAGAATATCGTTTTTTTAAGGTATGTATCTTACTAATATCGAATTTTACTAATATCGAAATTTTGTTTAGTGTTATGTATTTTAATATGTTGTTTATATGTTTGTTAAACATGTTTTGTAATGTATGTTTGAAAATTTGTAAATTTGTTTACATTTTGCGTTTTAGTATCAGAGCGGGTTGTGGGTTTATAGGGGAATAGGGTGGGAAGTAATTTAATAATAATTAATTAATTAATATATGTTTGTAAATATTTTTTATTAATAATTAATTGGTAATTAATTAATATTAATTAGTTAATTAATTAATAAAATGTTGTGCATATTTTTAATTATTAACTAATTGGTAATTAATTAATATTAATTAGTTAATTAATTAATATTATTTTGTACATATTTTTAATTAATATTTAATTGGTAATTAATTAATATTAATTAGTTATTACATTAATTAGAGTAATTTTTTAATATATATAATTTTTTGTTATTGTTAGTTAATTATTTGGGTAAAATTAATATTAATTAGTAAATGAAATTAATTATAGCTAATATGCTAATATATTTACTTTATTGTTATTGTTAATTAATAATTAATTGGTAATTAAATAATGTTAATTAATTTTGGGTAAAGGAGTATTTTTAGGGTTCAGGGTCAGTTTTCAGTTCTTGGGTAAAGGGGTATTTTTGGGGTTCAGGGTCAGTTTTCAGTTTTTGGGTAAAGGGGTATTTTTAGGGTTCAGGGTCAGTTTTCAGTTTTTGGGTAAAGGGGTATTTTTAGGGTTCAGGGTCAGTTTTCAGTTTTTGGGTAAAGGGGTATTTTTAGGGTTCAGGCTCAGTTTTCAGTTTTTGGGTAAAGGGGTATTTTTACGGTTCAGGGTCAGTTTTCAGTTTTTGGGTAAAGGGGTATTTTTAGTGTTCAGGGTCAGTTTTCAGTTTTTGGGTAAAGGGGTATTTTTAGGGTTCAGGGTCAGTTTTCAGTTTTTGGGTAAAGGGGTATTTTTAGGGTTCTGGCTCAGTTTTCAGTTTTTGGGTAAAGGGGTATTTTTAGGGTTCAGGCTCAGTTTTCAGTTTTTGGGTAAAGGGGTATTTTTAGGGTCCAGGGTCAGTTTTTGGGAAAAGGGGTATTTTTAGGGTTCAGGGTCAGTTTTCAGTTTTTGGGAAAAGGGGTATTTTTAGGGTTCAGGGTCAGTTTTGGGTTTTTGGGTAAATGGTTTTTTTTTAGGGTTCAGGGTCAGTTTTCAGTTTTTGGGTAAAGGGACATTTTTAGGGTTCAGGGTCAGTTTTGGGTTAAGGGGTATTTTGAGGGTTCAGGGTGAGTTTTGGGTTTTTGGGTAAAGGGGTATTTTTAGGGTTCGGGGTCAGTTTTGGGTTTTTGGGTAAAAGGGTATTTTTAGGGTTCAGGGTCAGTTTTGGGTTTTTGGGTAAAGGGGTATTTTTAGGGTTCAGGGTCAGTTTTGGGTTCTTGGGGTACAGGGGTATTTTTAGGGTTCAGGGTCAGTTTTGGGTTTTTGGGGTACAGCGGTACAGGGTAAAAATCAAATAAAATTTAATTTAAATTAAATCAATTAAATAAAATTAAAAAAAAAAATACATTAAATTATATTAAATTAAATTATATTATTTTCAATTTTTTGAAATTAAAATAAGTAATATATACTTACCAATACTTACGTTGTAATGGTATGCGTTGTAAAGGTACCTGCGTTGTAAAAACATGCGTTGTAAATACATGCGTTTTAATAGTTTTTGTGTTAATTTATATGTAGAGTTTTTAATTTATTTTAAATGTATATGTATTAGTTTTAATTTTTTAATTATGTTTTAATGTTTTTATTTAATATTTGTAAAATTATATGTATTTTAAAATTATTTTTACATTATTATTAATACATTTAAAAAAACGATATTTTTAATTTCGATATTTTTGTACTACGATATTAATTTTTTGATATTTTTGTACTTACCTTTATGAAGATATGACTCCGATATTTTTGATTTCGATATTTTTGTGTCGATATTTTTGTATGTAGATATTCTGTCTGTCGATATTATGTCATAGATTCGCTGGAATCATGTGTTCAGGGCAATGCAACAATGTCCACTGTCGTCTTGGGATATGTAACCCGATCCACCACCTGTAAACAGGCATCGGGACTTATGCAATGGGTCACATTCATTCGTGGCTGCAGGTACCTTGTCACTCGTCCCTGAACGCCGTGCAGCAGCATAGGCCAACAGCTCCAATGAGGGATCATCGTCCAACACATCCGACATGTCGTCGACGTAATCCATCAGCTGACCCGTACAGATGTTCTTACTCCAACCACTCGACCCAATGCGCACCAAAGCCCAATCGGGTAGTGGTTCAATGTGCTCACTGCACACAACGACTCGTGCAAACTTCCCGGACCAGTTCCCAGCCTGCATGCCAAACATCCATGCATGCCATAAACGGACATCAAGGTGATACTCCTGGTCGTGGGCCAACAGGGGGCGCACACACACGTCAAAATCCAGGTCAGCTACCGTTAAGTTGGAGAGGTAAACATCCATGGACCACTCAAATATGCATAAGTGACAATGCAACACAGGTTGAACGCAGGTGACGTCCGTAAGGCGGAAGCTCAGCCGGTAACTTATCCACAGCACTGCCAAGGGCAGTGCCCCCAAGACATGCAGCAGACGTGCACGGTACAGCTCTACATGACTGGAGTCGAGCATGTGTCTGGGATGGTCTGCCATTGCGTCAGTGGCTCTGCTTGAAGCGGCACTGGCTTGCCCTGCGTCAGACCTGTGGATGAAATGGTACAGCTTGGTGCAATGAGCAGTGTCTGTGTGCAACGGGTGCATGCCTGGGGTGGGAGTACGCGTGAACGCCATTTCATGCACGCTAACTACAACCAAGGACTCCTGCGTGTGGGATGAGCACACATTGGTCCCACGTCGGGCAGTGAGTAGTGTGGAAGTCACAAGCAAATGCTATCGTATCTGTCAGCGGGTGCTGGCCACATGCAAGTTCCTGCTCAGCGCTGCAGATGTGCTACTGCCTGATAGTGCAGACAAAGGACCTTTCCTCGCTACAGTAACTTCACCATCTGCATGCATATGGTAAATGTACAGAGGACTGTCGTGGGTGTGGTGGGATGTCTGCGACACTGCAAATCTTGGATGGTATGCCCAGCACGTGGCACGTGAGAGGCCCAACTGTGTGTTACGTTGCCACACAACTGCTCCTCCCTCCCACGAGCCCCCTCACTTGTGTGCGCTGCGCTCCTACATGTCCCCGTCTGTGCAGGCCCGCCCTCCTGGTGCATGCTACATTGCAACGTCACCTACTGTGGCCCTGGTGGCGAGTACACCTCAACACAGAGACACACTTACCTCACTTCCTGCACGAGGCCAGGTCCGAGCCACACCCTGCTGCCCCTGCTGAATCAGCACACCCCTGCGGTGACCTGACGTACGCCGGACCAACACACACCGCTTGTGCATGCAGGGGGGTGCGTGCGCAGCAACATGTCCAGGGTCCCTGCCAACTCTGAGGTGACATGGTAACGTCCGCTGACGACAGCACACTGTGATGTTGCAGGACCAGTGCCCATCATGCTGACACAATGACCACATGGACACACTTGCTCAGATGGTGCAAATGGCTACATGCACGTGTGCACGGCCACATTTATTAGCAGGCACTCATACTGAGTAACACCTGTGTTGGATGTGTGTGGGGTGTGTGCACACCAGCCGGCAAGGGCTGCCTGGTGCAGTCAGAAATCGACAACAGTGTACAACGTAAAGGACATAGCCATACAACCATAAAGGCCCCATGACTTGTGCTGCACACTGTTAGTGGCCCTGGATGCACCGAGGCAGACACGGGACCACCGCCAAGGGACGCTGACCTGCAAGAGACTTTGGTAGTGTCATGAGTGCAGAGAAAAGTTTCTGTAGATGTAAAAGGAGCTTGTTGCGGAATGTCTCGGTGGACAGTGGAAGGTGTACCCCAGGGCATGATGCAGAGGGCAGAACCACGCTGAAACAGTCACTATGGTGGAGATGAATGAAACAGACGCATGTCGGGCACTGAGTCCAGACCAGCCAGATGAAGATGCAGGAGACCACCAGGCCATAGACTCAGCCGCCACCAAGGTCCAACCAGAAAGTGCAAAATCAAAAAAGGGGGGGAGGGAGAAGGAGGAACCCAAAGGCTAGGTCGGCCTCCTAACAAAGTAACATAACAGTAGGAACCCAGTGTACTGGATTCAGAAACCTAGCTTGTGTGTTGGTCACTGATCAGATTTTGTCAGAATAGACCAATGAGAAAGAAAATTTTCTTTCTAGTGTGCCCTCACTCACCGGGGTTTCCCCACGGTGACATGCTTCATCATTGGGGCCATCCCAGTTCTCTACGAAAAGGGGCGTGCTACGACTTGCGAATTACGTAGGAGCACTTGGTTGTGAAAGACTATGTGTGGTGTGAGTGAGATGGTAGTGGAGTGGGTGTGAGTGATTAAAAATACCGTGCTAGTGGGCCTCAACAAATTTATTAAGCTCCTAGGTTGGTATATTAAAATGGGGTTTGACACTGCAATTTAACCTGTAATGAGGATTAAATCAGTGTTCGGTCGATATGTTTCAAGCTCCCCAAGGCTTTTTATCAGGACCATATAGGGACCAGCCCTATATTCACCACTCCTATGATCCCTTACTAGGGGTGTGCAAATGTATTCAGTGAAAAGATCTATAACGCTGTCTATTCTAAAACATGCGTTTCATACATAAGTTTGTACTGTTTCGTTGGTTCTGAAAGTAGAATGACACATGGTTAGTGGCAAACTAGCCCTTTCTTAGACAGAAAGGGTTTCACACATTTTTTCACGCTTCACATCCGAGAATATGGTGTCCGTTTTGCACCTTATTGGTGCGTGCAGGCTCTCAAGTCTTGTGCATGATAAAACATTAAAAGTGTAAGAAAACGTGGTTGTGGATTCATACAAATAAACAACACAAGACTTAACGTGACTATAGACTAACGACACATAAAACACAGATCCCATTGTGGCAGCTGTTGCATATTTACATGTATGGGTGCCTAATAGCACATCATGGTTGCTGGTAGGGGGCAGGATCGCCTTATGGAAACATTGCTGTTAAAGAGGAAAAAGGACGAGAATCGGTCAATGGGCGTCTGGTTTTTTCTAAGATAGAACTCACTGTCATTAGTGAAAATTCGGGGACCTTCACGTCGTATACCAAATAGCAGTACTTACTTCCTTCACGGAGAACCCGCATTGAAATACCTAGTTGTTACCCCTCCGGACCGCATCTTGGAGCCGGTTCGGCGAGGAATGTATTTGAGAGATTGCATTTCCGGGTTTGTGGGGTAGACGCTAGACAGCGCGTCGGTGGCGGCCATCTTGGAAGGATGTAATTTACATGTATAATAAAGTTGTTGAAGACAAACCTTCCGTGTTGTGTACTCGGGTTTGTTCTTTCTTTCTGAAACTTTACCAAACATTATAATTTGGTTGAACCTTATGATTATATCTATTGAACTGGTATTTCGTTCAAAGACTTGAGCGATCGATTTTTTATTTGTAAAAAAATAATAAGGAGGAGGATGGGTTAAGTTGCTGACTGGAGAGTCGGATAGATCATAGATATAGAATTTGGGGTTAGTTCCTTAAAAATGGTTTGTTCGGTTGCTTGCAGGAGGCATCTCAAACAATGGGTTCATTCATAGACAGAGAAACTGATAACTTGGTTCAGTTTTGTATAGACGATAGGGGCGTCCTTATTCATCTGAACTTACAGGACTTTGGATTTAAAAACTCCGTATTAGTGAAAGAGTAAGGTATAATTGAAAAAAAAAATTGAATAAAATAAGGAGGATTTTTCAAAAGGGTTAAGAGTACCCGTGATGGACTAAAGGGAGTATGATCTTGTTACGTCGTTTGATGTATACATTATGGTATTGTGACCAAAAATGGCTTAGATTCATTTCTGTTAGCAACAGAAAGGAGACGAAACGTTTTATCAAAACTAGAATGCTGGGCACTCCATGAGATTCAGAAGTGAATACCCTAGACTTCTTATGTCACATCAGTTAGTTCCCAAACGCACCCCAAGGAATGTCATCGTTAAGATCCTGTGTGTCCGTGCGTAATTTGAAAACCCATCTCTGTTCTCGTTCATGCAGGATCCTCTCAATATTTTCTTTATTTTTGACACTTTCCAATACCACCCATGTCAAATCATTGGGTGTGTGGTTTTTCTCAATGAAGTGATTGGTCATCCGAGTGGTGGCACGTTTACATCGGATGTTGCTCCTGTTTTCCACTATGCGGGTACTCACCTTCCTGGTGGTCATACCCACATAGTGTAGGTTGCATATACAGGTGATCAAATAGATCACCCCGCAGGTATTGCAATTGGAATAATTCCGTAACTCCCATTTCATGTTGTTGTTGAAGACGATAGATTTGGTCACCTTTGTGAAATGGCACACACTGCAATTATTGCAGGGATAGTGTCCAATTGCTAATGGTTGCAATCTCTGAGTGGAAACGGTGGGTTGAGGTCGAGTATGTACCAAGTAGTCTTTCAGATTTCTGCTTCGTCGGTGACTGAACATTGGTATCGGTATGTTTAATCCGCCACTGTTAATCATAGGCCAATGTTTGTTTACTATTTTTGTTACAGTGTCAGATACTGGGTTGAAAGTTGTGATGCAGATTGGTCTTTTGTTTTCTGTTGGGGTTTTCACTTTGGGTTCCAACAAGGCATCCCTGTCATTATTGCTGGCTCTCTTTTTTGCATCTTTTATTGTAGTTTTTTTACTCAGGTCTTCAGCTTGTGCGAGGTAGCAACAAGTATGACTATCTCGCACAAGCTGAAGACCTGAGTAAAAAACTACAATCCAGAAAGTACCTAAGAAAGCTGATAAAATTGCAGTGTGTGCCATTTGACAAAGGTGACCAAATCTATCGTCTTCAACAACAACATGAAATGGGAGTTACGGAATTATTCCAATTGCAATACCTACGGGGTGATCTATTTGATCACCTGTATATGCAACCTACACTATGTGGGTATGACCACCAGGAAGGTGAGTACCCGCATAGTGGAACACAGTAGCAACATCCGATGTAAACGTGCCACCACTCGGATGACCAATCACTTCATTGAGAAAAACCACACACCCAATGATTTGACATGGGTGGTATTGGAAAGTGTCAAAAATAAAGAAAATATTGAGAGGATCCTGCATGAACGAGAACAGAGATGGGTTTTCAAACTACGCACGGACACACAGGGTCTTAACGATGACATTCCTTGGGGTGCGTTTGGGAACTAACTGATGTGACATAAGAGGTCTAGGGTATTCACTTCTGAATCTCATGGAGTGCCCAGCATTCTAGTTTTGATAAAACGTTTCGTCTCCTTTCAGTTGCTAACAGAAATGAATTTAAGCCATTTTTGGTCACAATACCATAATGTATACATCATGTGACGTAACGAGATCATACTCCCTTTAGTCCATCACGGGCACTCTTAACCCTTTTGAAAAATCCTCCTTATTTTATTCAATTTTTTTTTTTCAATTATACCTTACACTTTCAATAATACGGAGTTTTTAAATCCAAAGTCCTGTAAGTTCAGATGAATAAGGACGCCCCTGTTGTCTATACAAAACTGAACCAAGTTATCAGTTTCTCTGTCTATGAATGAATCCATTGTTTGAGATACCTCCTGCAAGCAACCGAACAAACCATTTTTAAGGAACTAACCCCAAATTCTATATCTATGATCTATCCGACTCTCCAGTCAGCAACTTAACCCATCCTCCTCCTTATTATTTTTTTACAAATAAAAAATCGATCGCTCGTGTCTTTGAACGAAATACCCGTTCAATAGATATAATCATAAGGTTCAACCAAATTATAATGCTTGGTAAAGTTTCAGAAAGAAAGAACAAACCCGAGTACACAACACGGAAGGTTTGTCTTCAACAACTTTATTATACATGTAAATTACATCCTTCCAAGATGGCCGCAACCGACGCGCTGTCTAGCGTCTACCCCACAAACCCGGAAATGCAATCTCTCAAATACATTCCTCGCCGAACCGGCTCCAAGATGCGGTCCGGAGGGGTAACGACTAGGTATTTCAATGCGGGTTCTCCGTGAAGGAAGTAAGTACTGCTATTTGGTATACGACGTGAAGGTCCCCGAATTTTCACTAATGACAGTGAGTTCTATCTTAGAAAAAACCAGACGCCCATTGACCGATTCTCGTCCTTTTTCCTATTTAACAGCAATGTTTCCATAAGGCGATCCTGCTCCCTACCAGCGACCATGCTGTGCTATTAGGCACCCATACATGTAAATATGCAACAGCTGCCACAATGGGATCTGTGTTTTATGTGTCGTTAGTCTATAGTCACGTTAAGTCTTGTGTTGTTTATTTGTATGAATCCACAACCACGTTTTCTTACACTTTTAACGTTTTATCATGCACCAGACTTGAGAGCCTGCACGCACCAATAAGGCGCAAAACGGACACCATATTCTCGGATATGAAGGGTGAAAAAATGTGTGAAACCCTTTCTTTCTAAGAAAGGGCTAGTTTGCCACTAACCATGTGTCATTCTTCTTTCAGAACCAACGAAACAGTACAAACGTATGTATGAAACGCATGTTTTAGAATAGACAGCGTTATAGATCTTTTCACTGAATAAATTTGCACACCCCTAGTAAGGGATCATAGGAGTGGTGAATATAGGGCTGGTCCCAATATGGTCCTGATGAAAAGCCTTGGGGAGCTTGAAACATGTCGACCGAACACTGATTTAATCCTCATTACAGGTTAAATTGCAGTGTCAAACCCCATTTTAATATACCAACCTAGGAGCTTAATAAATTTGTTGAGGCCCACTAGCACTGTATTTTTAATCACTCACACCCACTCCACCACCATCTCACTCACACCACACATAGTCTTTCACAACCAAGTGCTCCTACGTAATTCGCAAGTCGTAGCACGCCCCTTTTCGTAGAGAACTGGGATGGCCCCAATGATGAAGCATGTCACCGTGGGGAAACCCCGGTGAGTGAGGGGACACTAGAAAGAAATTTTTCTTTCTCATTGGTCTATTCTGACAAAATCTGATCAGTGACCAACACACAAGCGAGGTTTCTGAATCCAACCCGAAAGTGCTCATGACTCATTGTGCACAGTTAGTGGCACCCGTGTTGTTGGAGATGCCGCCTGCGATGAGGCGTATCCAATGGCGTGGACACCTCCACATCTTACCCAAGATACAGTTCCACATGTGTGACCTACTGGACCGAGTGTAGGCCGAAGGCAGCAGTCAGTGCAGGTCCACAGACACATGACGTTGATAAGCCCAAGACCACCGTCACGGAGGTCATCCAATATCTCAGGAGAAGGGGTCCCGGACGTGACCAGCACAGAGTCAGTGGCCCCGGATGCACTGCAGCCAGACCAGGCACACCGCCACGGGACGGTGACTTGCAGTGCAGTCAGATGGGCCGTGTAACCTGAGCGGGTCCCCATCAATGTCTGAGGTGTATGTGGCGAAGGGTTGCGGGGAACAGTGTTAGGTGTCCTCCAGGGCATGATGCAGAGGGTGGAGGCTGTCCGGAAGCAGCAAATGGAGGAGTGGAACGCCACGGCATAATTTTCACCACAAAGTCAGTATCACTGACATGATGGCGACGACAACCCCAAGTCCATGGACTCAGTCGCCACCAGAGTCCAACTAGAATGTGTCATAGGTCTCGGGAAATAGACTTAGTGGCACCGGGGCTGAAAGGGGATGCAGTCTGCAATGAGGCCTGTACAATGATATCAAGTTAGCCATAAATGAATGAAGGCTGAATTCAAAATTGTGTGTTACCTAGGTAGACCTGAGGCAGCGGTCACCATGGGCCATTCACAGAGTGTCGCCGGCTTAGGTTGGATGGCCCCACCGGGCTGCGTAGTTCAGGTTCAGTGGCACCACGTGTCGCCGGCTTGCATTGAACAGGGTTAGTGGCATCATGTATCGACGGCTTGCATTGAACAGGGTTAGTGGCACCACGTGTCGACGGCTTGTGTTGAACAGGGTTAGTGGAACCACGTGTCGCCGGCTTGCATTGAACAGGGTTAGCAGCACCACGTGTCCCAGGCCTGCCATATGGAATTATGCCTCACTGATTGAAGGGGGTCTGATGCTGTGGCCGCTGCCACGGACTTGGGCACACTACCATTCAGGACTCAGGACACAGTTCTATATGTGGGGCCTACGAGGCCGAAGAGGACGCCGGTGGAGTATGTAAACGGAAATGAGTAATGTGGGCCAGCGATGGTTTGCGGAGGCTGCAGAGGTCGTGGGACTGGTGCTTGGAGTTTGCACCGGCAAGTGGTGGGCCCTCTTTGACACACGCCAGTGTAGGCAGGTGATTGGAGCCTCGCTGGTGTGCTGGGGCAGGCATGGTGGGTTCGGAGACCGGCGGCCCGGGGTGCAGCAGGCGCTCAGGGGCACATGCCCCGCTGCGCTCGGCGCAGGACTGGTGGCGGGCTGAGATGTGCCGCCCTAACTGACACGTGGTCCATTCCGAATGAGAACCAAGTCCTGTGTGACCGGCTTTTTGTTCACACCCCTAAGCAGGCCTGGCGTACGCAGGTCCAACCAAACCACTAAGCATACAGGGGAGAGTAACGTGCAACATTTCCGCGTTCTGCCCCAAAGCCTGTGGGGACATGGTAGGGTCCACTGGCCACTGCACTCCGTGCACCAGCAGTTGATCTCCACATGGCCATATCCGTAGATTGCACTCTGGGGTCTGTCCGGCACCTCCACGCCACACCTGGCATTGGGTAGGTTCACATTTCTTAGTCACTTGCCGCTCTCGCACATGTCTGTTCCATGCCCCTCCTCACATCCTGCTATTGTGTGTCTGTGGTGCCATGCCATGGCTCGGTTGTGGGCATGCCAAGGCAGGATTCTCAATGGAGTTGTTTTGTCGTGTCCGGTCGGTTGGCATGTTGTGTGTCATGTTGGATGTAGGTGTGCTGCGTGCCCATTGGCAGTGTCATGAGTTGCATGACTGTGGGCAGCAGGTGTGTTTCATGTGGGTCTTTGTGTACGCTGCCTCTGTGGTGTTCCTGGGGGGGAGAGGGACGGGTCCTGCGGGTGGTGGGGGGCCTGGGTGGTTGCGGTGGGTGTTGTGGCCCTCATGGGTATCCGCGTTGCATGATCATTGTCTCCATGGCATCTGTGGGTCTTCAGGTGTGGCTCTTGGCTGGACTCCCTTTCATTCTGCAGGTAGTCGTCCTGCTTTACACCAGCAATGAGCAGGTGTTAATGCCCTGCTGCAACTGCGGCTTATCGCCTGTTTTTGTTTAGCATTGCGGATCTGGCAGTTCGTTGTGAAAGTGGTATTGTGGTTTTTTCGTGTGTTTTTGCACGGGAACACCTACTCTGCATCTCATTAGGGTTAGTTGGTGGTGTCCACCATGATGATAAATGTTGGGGCAGTTATCGCGGGAATACTGGCAATGTCTGCAGTTTTCACCAGCTTGTGAATGGGGTGTTAAATCTAGCTTCACATTTGTTGCGTTACGGTGGGGATAATTTGGAGTTGTGTCCTTGCGAATATCCCACTAGGTTTTCTTATATAACCCTCACTCACCAGGGTTATCCCTTGGTGGCATGCTTCATCATCGGGTTTATCCCGTTCCACTGCTGAACAAGGCATGCTACAACCTATGTGTTAGGTAGGAGCACTTATAGGTGTATATTAAATGATGTAAAAATTATGAAAAATAAGAGTGGAAAGGTTTTATGTGGAAAGTGAGATTAAAAATACCTGCCTGGTACGTAAAGTGCTATATTCAGGCCTCTTGTCGGTATGGTTAAAAAGGGGGAAGGTAAAAAGTTCAGGTGATAATGTACCTGCCTTTCTAGAAGGTCAACATGTTTCAAGCCCGTCCCCATGGCTTTTCTTCACGACCAAGGATCTAACTCCCAGATACCCATCCTGTTGTACTGTTTAAGCTGCACAAAATCTACATGCGAAGGATATAAAAATGTATACACAGCCAGTGGCGGCTCCTCCATAGGGGCGTCGCCACACTGCTTTCTCGCAGTGCAAGTGGCAGAAACATAAAATGGTAAAACTACCATTTTATGTTTCTTTATGTTTCTGCTTCAGTGCTTCGCGCACTGCGAGAACGCATAAGTGCCTGGTTGTGGGAGGGCGAGTGGGCGGTCCTGCTCGAGGGCAGAGGGGAAGTGGCTAGCCCAATGCTTTGGGCCCTGACTGCTTTGGGTGGCCTGGGGACGGCCAAAGCAGTCATGCGCACTCTCCCTTTTCTTGAGAAAAGGGCCTCCGATTAGGCTCCCGGCCTGGGGCGCTTTATGCCTGCACCGCACCAATCACAACGCTGGCATTGCAGCATTGTGATTTGCATCCTTTTCCCACTGTACCATGGCTGTGTTGCTACATCCGCCCTTTTCAAAATGGCAGTGCTCACGTCCTTATGCCGGTGTCTTCACAATCTTCCAGCCCTCTTACCGTCTAGGTTACCAAGCTCGGCCCGGTGCCATGGTCTTGGTGGAGTACCCCCTGAGGATCCGGTGTGACCCTGGAGAAAGGGTCAGCACTTCAAAGCGCGGTTGTACGGTCAACATGGGTATGTATCAGGGGTGTGGCCTGAAGTACTATGGCCGAGCCCGCTTCAGCTCCAGGAACTGCAAGAAGAGGATTGCGAGTGGTTTTCTTCCTTGCAGGAGCGTATCCAGGAGGAGCAGAAGGCCAGAGCAAGAAGGGAGAGGGAAGAACTGATCGCTGCCAGCTTGGCCAAGATACCCCAGATCAGATGGTGGTGGACTGGAAGCAAGAGAAGCGAGAGTGCCTGGAAAAGCAGTTGGAGGAGAAGGCCAGACACAAGAGACTGATGACCGAGGCCAAGGAACCCTTTGGCAGTACTATTGACCCGCGGAGCACTAAGTTCCAGGACATGGTGAAGGAGATGAGAAGGAGGAGGTAAGCAAGAAAAGCTGCTAAAGAAGCGTCTCTGAGCCGAGAGCCGGGCTGCTGCTGCCCCTGCCGCCAACCCGCCTGCAAGTCCTTTGTAGACTTCATGCGTGGGCTCATATAACCCCACAATGGCATACAAGGAAAGTGACTACTGGAAAAATCAGTTTCCAAGAAGAATAGACAGTGAGTTTTTCACTCTGTCTGCCACAGATCGGTCCAGTCCTTGTGTTGCCTTAAAACTGGAGAGGTAGCCAAGGAGGCTCTTGGTCTGTTTCCCTCCTGCCTGTAATGGCAGCATAGACATCATGTCCTTAATTTTCACAACTTGAACAGAAATGTGTATTTAAGGGCGGGGAGGGGAGTTGCTTGTTAAAAAGCTATTTGCCCTAATTATTGGAAAAAGGTTGAGTACATGGTGATGAGTTTTGATGCTATGCCCAAATCATAAAGCACAGAATGTCATTCCACAAAACACTCCCTTTCTGCTGCATTGAAGGTTATATATTCTCTCTGCTTGGAGGCCACAGTGTTCTTTGTCATGTGGATGGATGTGTACTCCTTTACCATTAGTTTGAGTCGCAAGCGAGAAAATCTTGAGCATCTGTTAACTTACCAGAAAAATGCTAGTCGTGTTAGGGCTTTGTTCAGCTCTTTCTAGTCAAAACTTTATTTTATATAGTGTCCCTTCCAGTATCCAAAGTACTAACATATCACAATTGGTTACCTCAGTCAAACTAATGTTTTTTTACCTTGAAATTTTGAACTTCTGCAGTGGCTGTAGTTTCGCAAATTTTATTTTTTAGCAGTTTATTTGGAAGAAGCCCTGTATCTTGATAAGAAACGCTGCATTCATCAGACTTTGAGACAACATTGAATAACAATTGTGATTTACATGGATTAAAATGGTGTAAATGGATTGAATAATAACCTATCATATGTGTAACATTGACATGCAGATAGAAGATTGGAGGAGGGGAGGGAGGCTGTAATTTATTGTGCATGTTTTAAGGTCTACTTCTCATTTCTACTTCTAATTACTTTATTCCAACTTGACTTTATGTGTCAGGTCATTTAAATGTGTTATTATTATTTTTATTTCTCACATTTGCTTGAAAATGCACCATTTGCCCAGTCTTTTTCAAACATTTTCTCGGGGGAAGAGAACTTCCCTAAAACCCCCCTGGGTTGTTCGGGCTCGCTCGTTATGCTCGTTCGCCACAGTGCAGTGTGTCAATTATTTTACGCTTCACCGCTTTCAAATGTCACCAGCCGCCACTGTACACAGCACCTACTTGGTGTTACAGTTTGTAAATATACATAATGCCGAAATCTTGCATCATGGATCCTCTGGTTGAGAGGGAAGCCTTAAGTCACACTTATTCCAAGACTCTGAACAATGACCTAGGATTTCCACCCGGGACGCGCATTTCAAGATGCAGAGTGTGTGCAGCTAAAATAGTACAACAATTGAGGTATCATGCCAACTAGAGGCCTGAATAAATATCACTTTATCTACTAGCAATGTATTTTTAATATCACTTTCAACATAAGACCCTCCCACTCATATTTTTTTCATCGTTTTTACATCAGTTAATATACACCAATAAGTGCTTCCAAGTAACACGTAGGTCGCAGCATGCTCCGTTCCGTAGCTGAATGGGATGGACCCGAAGATGAAGCATGCCACCAACGGGTAACCCTGGTGAGGGAGGGTTACATCAGAAAACCTAGTGTTTTTTTTTATTGCTGTGAAGGGTTTGTCCTTACTAACAGCTGGGCAAAATAAAGAACAGCGATTCCTTCTGCCTGTCAAAAGCCTGCTCCATGAGATGCTTTTGGCATTTTGCTGAAAGAAACAAAGTTCCAACATTAATTTATTTATTGTTGCAATATAGAAATACCCTGGGAAAAGACGCCCATTTGACTCTGAGGGACTTCACACACGAGGGAGAGCAAGAACAGAGCGAAATAGGAAATGAACCACCAGGAAAAGAGAAATGTGCAGGAGAGAAAACACTATGAAGATTGTAGAGGGAGTAAGAGAGTAAGAAAGACGCAAACGTGAATAATAGACAGCTGAGAGAGTGGGAGCAAGGTCATAAAGAGATAGGTGAGTAAATTAGCTGAATGTGAGCACAGGAGAGAGAATGGAGAGGAAATAAAGAGACACCAGAGAGAGAAGAGACAGCTAGATAGAGAGACATGCAGGCTATAAAAAAGTTTAATGAGAGAAAGTGTGAAAGAGAGTGAAAGAAAGTTATAAAGAGACAGGTGGATAAAATAGCAGAGAGAGAGGAGGTGAAAGAGGAGAAAGTGAAAGGAAAATACAGCATTTAAGCCCTGACTAGGAGTGCCCTAGAGGCGTATTAAGTATTTATTGAACCCGATAAAGTCAAGCACCCCATGGGTTTTTAATTTATCAATTGCACTAAATAGCACCTATTCACAACTTTTACCAGTGATGAAGGATAACATTCACTAAAATCTCCTTGTCCCGGTAATTACTGGCTCTTTTCCCCCCCATTAAACCAGTCTCTGTGATGCTTTGCGAAGGTAGGCTTAGGGGGACTAGACTGCTATGAGTCTGTTAGTGGGGCTCCTCACTGTTTTTTGCAGAGGTGGGGGCTTAAGGTTTCTTTGAGCCAGTGCTTACTGCTGGAACCCTCATTGTCCCATTAGCTAAATACCAGGGGGCTTATTTATGAGCCCTTGTGTCACTTTTGTGCCGCTGGTGCGCCATGTTGCGTCATATTTACAAAGTGATGCACCTAGATAGACACGTTACTTTGTAAACCCCGGCGCCACATTATACCTGTGCAGGATGGGCATTCTGACGCAAGTAAGCCTTGTAGAAGTGACACAGTGAAATCTATGAGATTTCACTGTGTCACTTCTAGGATGCAAATATGTCAATCTCTTACACCTCACGCAGGCACATTTGAAATGGGACTTGCCCATTTAAAATGACCCATTGATGGAGTTGCGTCACTTTTGTGACACACTCCAGCAATTCGTAATTTTTGCGCCTACAGATATGTCAGAAATACTGACGTATCTGTAACTCCTTGTGACATGATGCGTCATACTGTAAATATAACGCATCCAGCATGTCGCAAGGAGGGCGCAATGAAAAGTGACACATCGCTGTTTTCACGCAGCGATGCATCACTTTTCATAAATGAGGCCCCACATTTATTAGCGTGACAATCAGTTGCGGTCCATTGCGTAAACTGACACAAATTGCACAGGGTTATATTTACAATGATGATGTGTTCGGCCACACAAATGTTAACAGCAATGTGTTTTTGTGAAGTTCAATGCGCTAGGCATTGTACTATGGTCCAAATGTTATTGGACAGTAGCTCGCCTGACTTTTATTCCTACAACTGTCGTCATGGAGCGGATCTTCCAAGGGTAAACATTAATATTCCCTTAACCTTCCATTTTGCAGTCATTATCAGGTGTTTTGCATAAATCATTGCAATGCCTTAGAGACAGCGCTCACTGAGACTGGGTCCTAAAAACAAAAAAGTTGTAGTTGTTTAGGGCGCCTTGCATGGCAGAACCTGCATTCCTACTTAAAGACCTACTCCACCCGGACCTAAGTCTTGGAGAACTTTGTAAACTAGCCCACTGACAGCCCAACTATCAAACTTTGGACATTGATTGAGACCCCTGTTCATTTTGTATGTTTGCTATTTGGATTAATTAGATATCAAAACCACTTCCTTTGATTTTTAGCCTCCATGGAAAAACCTCACCATGCTGTTCAGCCTTTCTGCCAAAGCTAAAGACAGAGGTACCCTAGGCAGCTTTATCTATTGGAGTTCTCTGCCCCTTGACAAGCTGTAATAAACAGAGTGCCTAAGTGCATACTAAGCCTCAGATTTCATAAGGCCCAAGCCTTTAGCCATAGGGAATTTTTAGACATACCGTATCTTATTTGTAGCATTGTGCCTTACATGGAAGTGCTTTAACTTTGTTTTCAGGGCATATCTCGACCCCCTTAAACTGCCTGTGTTTTATCTTGTTCTTAATTTCTGCTCTCCGACGTGATTGTAATTAAAAGATTTGTCCTTTTTTAAGGTATATATGTGACTGCACTTACCGGACTCAGGATGCTTGTTTTCTGGTGCAGGGAGAGCCTGGCCTGGCAGTTCGGGCTACGCTTTTCTATTGGGGAGCAGGGTCAAGACTGATTTGTATATGGCTGAGTCCAAACGATGGAGGCATGGTGAGCAAAAAAACAATGGATTTAAGCCATATCTGTGATTGGGAGAGAGCATTTGACAATGTTCAGCATTCCGTCCACCATTTTTTTGTGGTGCATATACAGTGTAATTACTTTATATGTCCAATCCTAACGATATCCTGGGGACATTCAGAAAGGTTCACTGGGAATGCAGTACGCCTGTTAATTACCATTGGCTTTGTGGTTTGTAACTCACATTTTCTGGCTTTCTATTTGCTGGCTTATTTGTTTTAGGTTGTCCAGCCCAAGGAGCAACGCCTTTTCACACTACCGCTCCTTCTATTCTTCCATAAGGCTCCTTTCTGTCAACAGGCCTGTACACCTTGGGCCAGATTCACAAACGTAACGATGACTTTCGGTATTCACAGAAGACATGCCTTTTGTGAACACCAAAAACTGTAAAGTTAGGATTTTTCTCAGTTTAGGAGTGGTAAAGTTTAGTACTCCTAAACGCCTTCTGTGAATACCAAACGTTGTAAAGAGAGGATTTTATCTCAGATTACCTTAGTGAATCGGGTCCATAGCTCTTATCTGGTAACATTTTCTGACAGAGGTCAAATGTCAGTCTCTGTCTTCTCAGGAAGTGTGGTGTTCACTTTTCTTACTCTGATTTCAAAGTAAGAGACTTTATGTGACAATCTTGCTGGATACTAGGGGTAGAAAAGTGTTTTTTCCTAGCACACAGCAACATTTAAATGAACTGTTCAAGTATTTCAGAATATATCAGAATTCGGGAAGCACACATGAAGCACACTTTTTGTTAATTCTAAAGTATGTTGGAAAAAATACTTTGATAGGATCAATACACTAAGTGACGCTATTTGCACACATTATCTTTTGTGCACTGTATAGTTTTATTAGTAAAACTGTATGTCTGTATACATGTAATGGTCATTTCAATTGAAATGAGTTGTCTGTAATGATGTGTACTATCATACTATGCACATTCCACTCTCTGCCACTCCACGCTCGTCTGCACCCCTCCAGCCACTGCACTCTACACCACTTCACTCTAAGCCCCTCTACTCTGCACCACTTTACTCTATGCCAATGTACTCTGCACCACTCTACTCTGTGGCAATGCACTCCACACCACTCTACACTATACCAGTGCACTCTTTGCCACTGCACTCTACACCACTCCAGTCTAGTCCACTCCATTCTACTCTGCACAATTCCATTCAAAGTCACTCTGCAACACTGCGCTCTGTACCAAAGCACTCAACTATGTTCCACTTCTCTCTATGCCCCTGCACTCTACACCATTCCACTATATGCCACCCTAATCTACTCTGCACAACTGCACGTTATGCCACTGCACCCCTTTATTCTACACCATTCCACTGTACTCTACCCTGCACCACTCCACTCTGCACCACTTCACTATACTCAGAAACAATCAACTCTAGGCCACTGCACTCTATACACTCTACTCTATGCCTCTACACTCTACGCCATTCTAATCTAAATCCTTGCACTCTACATCACTGCACTCTATCATGCGCCCCTTTGATTTACACTACTGCTCTTTACCCCACTCTGCTCTATGACACTGAACTCTACACCAATGCACTCTACACTACTCTACACCCACTGCACTTTACGACACTCTACCCTGCAACAATACACTCTCCGCCACTGAACTCCACGACACTCTACCCTGCATACTGCATTCTATGCCAATGCACTCCATGCCACTCAAATTCAAAATTCAAATTCAAAAAGTACTTTATTCGGTTAAAAAATCAATATCCATAAAAGCAGCAGATAATATTCATTTACAATGATTAATAAACACAGCTATTTATAATAGGAGAAGTTATCGCAATTCATGGAATCCATAATACACAAACTTTTAAATTACATCCAAACAAACTGATTTCCGATATTTTAAAACTTCTTTAAAATACTCAGATATTGAAGCAACAGTAAAAACATTGTCCATTTTTGGCAATTCTAAAAACGCTGGGTAACATCTATGTAAATTCATCTCTTTTAGGATAGGGACAATAAGTCTCCTACGAGGGAGAGTATAAAATTTACAAAAAAATAAAAAATGAATATTAGATTGTGTGGATAATTCATCACAGGGACATACGGGTAGTTCATTTGACCAAGAGTTCATTTCAGGAAAGGCAAATAGTCTAAAAACAATATTAATTCTGAAACGTGTTAAAAGAAATCTATCATAATTAGGCATAGGGAGGGTTAGACATGGCTGTAATTTGTCTCTGGTTGAAATCAGCTGATGTAAAGAAACAGTCTTTTTCTTATTCTCTTCTAACAGTCTTTTTCCGCTCAAGTGTTCCGTACATAATTTTTTCAGAGCTTTTCTAGGAATGTGTACCATAGTAGATGGGTCATCATAATATTGTAATCGGTCCATTTCCAACAGGAACGTTCTGATGTAATTTAACCTTTCAAATTCATTTACTTTTCCAAGTTTTAACACATCCTGGAGTATGGCACGATTTAATACGCATTAATTTACAGTCCATACCCTGTGCCAGAGAAGAACGGGCTGTATTCTAATTATGTCTGGGATATACGGAAGCCCCAGCTCAGCATGACAAACAAAAGTCGCTGTACTTTCTGGAATTGACAGGATATGCCGTAAGAATTTATTTTCAGCTGTTTGAAGTGATTTTATATTTAAGTATCCCCAGAGACCCGCTCCATACAATGCCACCAAAACGCACTTTGCATTATAAATAATTAAAATTTCCCTAATTAATTTTTTCCCCAATTTTCTTATGTAACTCTTTAAGGCCATTTTTGTCTTAGAGAACAGGAGCGTTCTTACCTTGACCGCACTTGTCCAAGAGCCAGTCTCATGCAACAAGATCCATAAATAAGGGAAGGAAGAAATTCTTTCTAAAGGGGCATTATTTATATACATGGTTTTCATTCGCTTCTTGGTGCGTGTGCCACAATTCATTGAAAAAGTCTTGCTACAGTTTATTTTTAAGTCCAAGCTGAGCATAAACTTGTTGAAGGATGTTATCAGAGTTTGCAGGGCCATGAGGGTACGGGCCATTAAAACAGCGTCGTCTGCATACAAGAGTGCAGGGATAGATCTTTTTCCAACCTTGGGCATATCCACACACTCTTGCAGCAAACAATTTTCGAGGCCGTTTATATAAATAAGAAATAAAAAGGGGGCCAAAACGCACCCCTGACGTACGCCATGCCCTATACCAAATGACTTACTACATTCCCCCCCTTTTCCATAGCGTACACTAGCAGTGGCTCCTGAATACAACTCCCTTAAGAATCGAATTGTAGGTCACTTATTACCCCAAACTCCTCTGCCCAGTTTTGTAATTTAGCTAAAATGACTCTACCAAAAATCTTTATAGACGAGTCAAGAAGGGATATTGGCCTATAAAAGGCACAATTTTGTCTGTCTCCCTTCTTGTATATGGGTACAATAATTGATGTAAACCAAGATGGAGTTAGTCCCCTTACTAATGCTGCGTTAAAAAGTTGTGTAAGCATCGGGCCCCAGAATTCGCTGTTGGCTTTATACAACTCTGCCGGGATCCCGTCTGGGCCAGCCGCCTTACTTCCCTTCGTGGCTTCCAGACTCTTTAAGACCTCGGGTAAAGTTACCACCAGTTTTTGGGCCTCGTCTTCTTTCTCATGTGTTGAGTTTAGTTTTGTATCTACAGTTTCATCTATGGGCTTGTAGAGAGTGGAAAAATGTGCAACCCACTCATCCTCATTGATCGCGATTTCCAGGCGAGCTTTGGTCTTTTCATATGATAAGGGGGCATTTACCACCCTCCAGAAGGCAGATGTATCTTTGGATTGTGAGGCTGCACATAGTTCTTCCCATGCCACCCTTTTAATGGCATTCTTCCTATCTATCAAAGCCCGATTATAACATTTCTGTAGATGTCTTATTTGATCAGTGTTTCGGGGCACCTGGTGAATTGCATGTTTAAGATCTGTAAGGGCCTTGGTGCAAGTACTATCAAACCATCTTGTATTCTTATACCCATTCCTTAGCGCTACTTTCAGATTCTCTTTGATAGTGAGTGCAATGATGTTAAAATGTTCTATTATACTTTCACTATCGGAATCCTCGTCCAAGCAAATTTTTAAGCTGTCGGCACAGGTATTTACCAACTTTTTTAGGAATTCTTCCGGTACCACCTTGCTCCACTTTAATGTATACCCGTTTTGCCTTCCTAGCGCCACATCTGGCACAGCCTGTACTGAGGTCTGGTCGTTTCGTCGTGCCAAGAAAGGATTCTCAATTTCAAATATCTGGGGTAAGTGGTCGCTAATTGGTGCATCCATAATTTTGAAGCTATCTATCCTATAACCGTAGCCGTTTGAGCAGAGGCTAAAATCAATAGTTGAAGATGCTCCCCTCCCAATGAAAGTTGGCGCAAATGGTGTCGGTTGGTGAGTCATTTCATTTACAAAACCCAAGTCATAATTAAATAATAATTCATTCAGTAAATCCCCAGTTTGAGTATGATTAAAATGTGTGAGATTAATGTCCTGCTCTAGCATTTATCCACAAATGCCTTTTTGGCCCTTGTCACATAATGGTCAATTAAAATCCCCCCACCCCCCATAAAATCATTACTTCCTTCTCCTGGCTGTCTATTTCACATTGTAGGTCATTAGCTAGCATTTTCAAAACATTCCGAATCATATTACCTGGGATATTATTATAAAAATGTATAATGACAAAGCGCGATCCTGTTTTAATATCAATTGCCAATTTATGGTAAAAATTACATTTAGAATAAAAGCGTACCTTCTCATACATTAAATTATTTGAGAGATACGTAGTTAAGCCCCCCTTAGCTCTCCCATGGTCACCACCTACTGCCGGTGTACAGAATGTTTTATAGCCGTTTAGATGTATGGGATCTATAGTCCAAGTTTCTTGAACGGCCAGGATATCCAGGCCATTTGTGACAGTTTCCCAAGAGGGATTAGTAGTTTTCGATTTTAAACCTGCCACGTTCCAAAACATCAAAGTGCACCTAACTTTATTTTGGACCGTGCCAACATTTCCTGTTTCCTTTCCCTGTTTTACAGGTATAATGTTTCTTGAGATGTTAGAATCTATAGCGGTTTGATTTCCATTATTCCTGGTATCTACTCCATTATATTTTTTATTCTCCCTCCATGAGATGTTTGTCAGGTTAGTAGTTTCCTTTTCATTTAATGCCCTTTGATCAGTTTCCTTTCTTATGCTTATGTCAAGGGGTGCCTGGTTTCCTCTACTATCCATTAATGTAATAGGAGTGGTGGGAGATGGAGGGGACTGTAAAACCTCTTTGTGTTCTGGGCGTCAATCCACGGCCTCTAGCTCACTGAACCGATTATAACAGGGGATGGTGAATGGAACATATTGTGGACCCATCCATTCTGTGTGTTGCTGTCGGTCACCATAGTGTGTTCTCCCAGCCCTTCGCTGTATTGAAGTCCAGCCATCATTTACTCCCTCTCCCAAATATTTTGAATTGGATCCCCAAGCATTTCGTGCCCCCACCCTCCCCTGAAATTATTTGAGCCCCTCATCCAACTCCATCTATTGTCAACTGGCTGTGGTGGCAAATAGAAGTAAGAGAGTGGTCTTGCCACAATTGAGGCTCCATTGTTTTTCTTTGCTCCTAGGCAAATATGATCCACTGTTCTTGGATCTTCAAAGGTTACCACCACACAGTCTCCTTGAATTCTCTTTTTGGTTTTCCCCACCCAAGAAACCCTCTGTACCATTAAGATGTTAGTAGACGCTGTTGTTGGAAGGGGGTGATTAGAATTTAACCAATGAAGCACCTTATTTTTAAGAGCCCAGAATGGTTCCGTGACTTGGGAAGCCAATTCAGGAACCCCAGTTAGAATTATCACATACGGGCAAGCTTCTGGTGGTAAATTAATATTTCTACATTTTTCAGTCCTAACTTGGTGGGCTTTATCAGGACTCTGGGTGGGAACTTTTGGGGTGACTGATTTATTTGTGGTAGCCTCAGTAGTCGAAGAGGATTTAACGCAATATTTACTTGTTACAGGCGGGCCGGGGTTTAACGATGGTGTTTTGGGAGCTGATTTTTTCACCTCAGCCAGGGGCTTATCTGTTGTTTGTGGTTTATTTACAGGTAGGGTTAAATGGGTTGCTTTTTTAGCCCGGGTCGTGCACAAAGCTTCTATATCCTTATGTAACACATTTAATTGAGTTTCTATTGCCAGGAGTTTATTTTCCGGGGGAGACAGCAAGGATTTAATAAGAGTCTTCAGTGTAGAAAGCAGATCTTCCCTATCCACTGATACCTGTACTATTTGGTGTAGTGCTGTTAATAAAAATATCAGTCAAAGTATCATCTAGGATGGAATCATCAATAGTCGAAGGCATTATTCTCGGCCCAACCTCATCTTTCCCTGTACCCACACTGGAAGCTCCCTTCACTTGTTCTTTACTACTACTGTCGGCTCCCTGTTTGTGTGCAATGACCGATTTTATTTTCTTAGAGATAGTATTATTATTTTTAGTAAGCTTATTTTTTGGGATTGCTCCCTCCCTTTTCCCTCTCAACTCATTATTGCTACTTTCCACCTGAGAATCTATTTGTGTAGCAATCACAATAGTTCCCGATGGTGGCAGGTCCTCGGATTCATTGGGGGTAGAGTCCTGAAGTGCAGCCTGGGTACAAATATTATTATGGATCTCTGCATGTATCTGCAAGGGGATCGGATAAGATATTGCGTTTACCGGACTACGAGCCTCTGAAATGTGGCCCATGGATGACCTCTTTGCAAATGCTAGATCCTGGGATACCCTTCTCTCCATAAGCAAAATTCCCTGATCTATCAGTGAATTTGTGCGTACGATAAAATCATCGAGGGTTCCTGTCAGCTTTGTCCCTCCAGCTGCGGCCTTGCTTCTAGTTTCACGTGCCATTGTTCAATGAGGGGAAATATAATTTGAGTAGACTACTTTAACAAAATAAAAAGAGAGCAGTATTATAGTCAATGTCAAAAGGTCCCAATATTAGGAGAGTACAAATCAGTGTGCTCACTTTGCCACTGGATTTAAGCAAGCCGGGCTGAAGACGGCTGAAATGCCAGAAACCGGTCCTCGGAAGCTTGTTTCCAGTCCAGGGAAGGCATGGCTTGGCAGTTCGGGCTGGACTGTTCCCATGAGGCACAGGGTCAGACTGATTTGCATATGGCCATGTCTGAACTGGGGTGGCAGAGTGGGCTAAAGAACGGTGATGGATTAAACCCAGAACTGTTGACTGGGTGTGAGTGTTTGATTGGTTCAGATGCTCCATCCATCACCACCACCTTTTGTACCTCTTTTAGAAAGTGGGCATTTTCTTGCTTAACTATCCTTGTGCTTCGGCCTGCCTGTGGAATTAACGTCTGGTTTAGGCTGACAGGGGCATGTTTGTGCATTCACTCTGGACAGTCACACAAAGGGAGCTGAGGTGTGCCCTGCATATCCTGATGGCCCATCATAAGGCTGATGGGTCTTCCTGAGCTGGAGTGGTGGGAGGAGCTGTCACCTGCACCTGAATAGGCCTGTACCTGGCCTCTCACAATGCTGTCTCCACTCCCCTGGAGTATGTCTGGAGCCAAGACCAGGCCGGACAAAACGTGTGCACTACAAAGAAAAATCATTTAAATTATCCCTACTTCAAAGACTGAAAATAGCATTAGTGGCGGGACTCTGACCCCAGAATTTTAAAGCACTTCTGGACCAAGGGGACCCTGCCAAGAAGAAGAGCTGAAGAGCTGTCAGGAGGAGTACTGCCCCTTTGCTGTGTGTTACTTTGCTGGTTGGGCCTCCAGTTGTGTCTGTGGGCAGTGGAAAGGACGTCACTGGTACCGTGCATTGGTATTCTGCTTAAGAAGATTCTCCAAGAGCTTGAGGCAGAGCTTGCCTCCTGTTAAGTGTCAGGGCCTTCAAAGACGTCATGTACAACAACTGGCCTTCATTGCTGGGTGTCCTGAATCTGGCAAGGGGTGCCAATCCCAGATCTGGGCCATTGGAGGTGTTTGCTGAGCTGTAACTGCAAGAAAAGGATTCCCAATACCGTCATTGACTCCTCTGCCTGCACCGATGCCATGGTCACCCCTCGCTGGGTGAGCCCTGGTCTCACCAATAACGACTCTTCTTGCTGACATCGACGCTGCTGCCTGCACCTTGGGAGTGGACACCAGCTTCGACAACACTGCAGCTCTGGTTTCACCCGTAACGGCGTGAAAACCGACTCCAATGCCCTTACTGTAACCTTGGTCTCCACTCTGGATGTCACACCCGCCCCTAGTCTGCTGACGACAGTGCCATCGACTCTGAAGACAGCGCTGCACCGACACCACGCTGCTGCCTGCAACAAAACCACAGACATCGTGAAGTGCACGATGCACCGGCAGCGACGACACCGCAGCCCCGCTACTGCTGTTGTTATTGCTTCTGACTTTGACTGTACGACGGAGTTTGATCTGCAACACATGTGACTCCAAGGCCTCACCGACTAATGCGCCAACTTGCAGCACTGATGCCCCGCGATGCCAGCAATGTCTCACTGCTACACTTCGCCGCAAGGTCTTCGAGGCCTCTTAAACTTCATGGTACTGTTTGCGGGTCAGTCCCGATACCGTAACCAACCCTCTACTCCATCGAGGTAAGGCTGAACTGTTGGATTTGTTGGTCACAACGCTGCAATAGACCCGGTTGGCACTATCAACTTTGAGGAACTATATTTTTGCTTTATTCCTAAGAAATTCATATCTTTGCTTGTGTATGTAGGGTGTTTGTCGTTTTGGTCTTGATTTCTTAAGATTAATATTGGCTATTTTCTAAACTGGTGTGTTGTCTATTTTGTAGTGTTTTCACTGTGTTACTGTGTGCGTTACAAATACTTTACACATTACCTCTGAGAAAAGCCTGACTGCTCGTGCCATGCTACCAAGGGGGTGAGCAGGGTTTATCTTAGGTGTGTAATCCCCTTATCCAGACTAGAAGGAAGGATCCCTACTTAGACAGGGTGCAAGTCACTGCCAACCATAAACCCAAATTTCTAACAGTTTGGTTCTGAAGAAAACAAAAAAAGTTTAAACATTTGGGCCTAGATGTAGGTAATAGAAAATTACCGAATGGTAAATACCGAATTTTACAGATTCGGTATTCACTATTCGGTAATTGCTATGTAGGTAAAAAATTCGGTCAAAATACCGAATCGGTATGATTCGGTATTTACCGAATCTGTAATTACAGAATCGGTATTTGTCATTGATTCCTATGGGCCTTGAAGCCCATAGGATTCAATGGCAGATACCGATTCGGTAATTACCGAATCGGTAAAAATACCGAATTTACAAGGGGGACAGGGTGTCACTTTGACACCCTGTTGCACCCTTGTCTCTGGCTTGTGTGCCATGTGACACACAGACATGCTCTTAGGGCATGTCTGTGTGCCACATGGCACAGGTGTACATGCACAGATGTGCATGTACACAGGAATTCGTTATTTACCATGGAATAGTATTCCATGGTAAATAACGATTCGGTAAGGGCCTGTGGCACTGATTACAGTGCCACCTACATATTGATTAACAGAATCGGTATATTTACCGATTCGGTATTTTACCGACTCTGTAAATTTACCGAATTGGTAAATATACCGATTCTGTAAATAATATGCCCCCTACATGTCAATTCCCAAATACCGGTCGGTAACGGCCGAACTCGGCCGTTACCGACCGGTAATTGGCGAGCTACATCTGGCCCTTGGTGAATAACCGTAAAAACCGGTGTCAACCACCCACAAAAGTTTTATACCTAGAAGGGAACAGTTTAGCAGTTACTTTCATGGTACAGAGATGACCACTGTGCCAACAGTTATCTCTAAATTTGACAGACCAAGTATCATCAGGAAGGTGAAGGTACAGCAGCATCCGGCATAGATCGCAGGGGAGGGGTGGCGGGGGCAGGGGGGCGGGCTTGCGGGAGATGCGGGTAGTAAATAAAACAAATAAGAAAACAACGTACCTTCTCGTCGCTTCTTCGCTGCATCTCTCCACGTAGTTCCTCGCTCGGGCCAGAACAGGAAGCACTCCCAGGCTCCCAGTCAGCCAATCACAGTGCTGCAACTCAGTGTTGTGATTGGTGTGAACACTGTGGTTTGGCATTCAGAAACTGACTGGGAGCGGGGCATGTTTCCACGCAGCCTATAATGCAGCCTGCGTGGAGAATATGCAAAGTGCGCATGAATGTTTGGCCGGCCTGAGACGGCCGGCCAAACATTCATGCGCACTTACAGTGTGCTCACCCTTTCCCCTGCTCCTGTCAATAAGGCAGCCCACCCCACAAACCTGCCAGACATCAGTACAAAATAAAATGATAGTAACACAAATTACTATAATTCTATTTTTCCATAACTTCACGGCTAAAAAGCAGAGAGGTAACACTCCTCCACCTTAGCGGAGGAGCCGCTACTGTGAAGGAAAGGTACTCAGCCACACGACAGATCCTACTCTGTGCACCAACGCGGAAATAATGCCCTTTATCATACGTATGGAAGGAGTGGATGGATAGGAGCTAATTGCTACATACGAACGTGTCCTATTGATTGTAATTAAATAAAGGAAGCCCAGTTGCAATTATCAACCAATGTAAAGAGGTGTGCTTTCCGTATAACCAATGACATTGGATTTAACTCTAATACGAATCAGTTCCATTATCTACTACATATTCATTTTGCTTTCCTTAAAACACAAATTGTTTTTGTGTCGCTCAAGGACTAGCCTTGTGCCTCTGTATACTAAGGAAAAAGTAGAAATAAATCACAAAGCACGAACCAACAAATGCTGCCAAAGGCTATGCACGACTAATGGTAGGTAAGTGTTGTTGGATTTTCACGAAACTGCTCAAACAGTCTCTTTTCTCCTTCATGAAATATTAATTCTAGCCAGGACTTGGAGGCGCCTTATCTGTTTCCAGGCGGCAAGATGTTTGTCTCAGAAATCTCACTGTGCAGATGCAAAATGTGTCAAAAAGAAAAATTATGATTTGGTGGAAATGAGGGAAACTCGTGAAGAAAAACCACAGGTTGCAACACAACTAATCTATTTTAAGGCAGCAGAGTTGTGCCCTTCGCAGCTAAAATATGCGAGAAACTAACTTTGAAAACCATTTTCTTGATTACATTTTTTTGATTGACAATCAAAATATTTACATTATTTTTTACTTTGGGTAAGTACAACCACACTTATTGGTGCTGATCATGGTTTTATTAATGGCCATTGACAATGTTTGGCTTGTTGACATCAGTTTTTGTTTTCCATTAGTAGTTTCTATTTTATGTTGTTTCTTTTTATATCTTTCAATTCAAGGTTTTACCTGATAACAACTGAAACTAGTACAAAAATAACACTTGTGAGTGGCAGTTCTTCGCAGCTATCAACCCATTAGGGATGTTGGAAAACACAGTGTTCTCTACAGACCGTAAACCTGATAGCTGAAAAAAACCTGAAATTGTCTGTACAGCTAATGTAAAAAATGCAGCGTTAAATATGGAATTAGAAAAAGCTTCTTTGTTCTAATACTCCAACACTGAAATAATTTAACATAAAGGCCACATTGAGTCATGATAAAAGTACATGATGAGGGAGTTCAAAGAAGTACCTCACAATAATCTTAAGAGCAATTCTTAAAGTGGGAACAAAGAAAAACAAGCATTTGCAATGCAATAGGTCTCGCATTTAGGAGAGTTTGAGCTATTGGCATTGTAAATGACTATGCCTTTTATTTATGTGTTGTTTTTAAAACAGATAAATTAAAGGCATTGTCCTTTACAATGCCAATAGCTTAAACTCTTGCAAATGCCAGACCTATTGGAAGTGCTTCGGGCCCCTGTGCTAGCTTTAGGAGGGAGCATGTCCTGGCTGCAACAGAAGGCAGGACAAAGCCGTTTGAAAAAATAGCCTACCGAGTAACAACACACTAACAGGGGGTGTCACCATGGGAGGTTACGAAATGAGACAAGGCGGTACTAAGGAGGTACAACTAAACCTATTGACTAACGAACAACCACAGTTTACAGTGGACAATGACACAAGCCAATGAAAAACACGGGTGGAGAGTGGGCGGAGCATCAATTCCCTACCTGAATACAGCATGTCTCGCAGAGCAGCGCATGCCCTGTCCAGACTCGATCTAAAAAGATACCAGGAAGAGAAGAAGAAATAACTAGAATAGTTTAAGAAGATGAACAAAAGGAAGAAGTGGATGGTGCAGAACATTTTATCAGTCAATGTTCATCAGAGTCAAAGTGTATCATCTCCATCTGCCAGTATGATGTCCACTGTGTATCTTTAGCTATGTCTGTCCCTTCTTTTTCTGCTCTTTAAGTGCAGTTCTTTCTCTATTTCCACTACTCCCTTTTCAGATGCCTTTCATCCCCTAAATCAGAGTGCTGGAGGAGCAATGTTCGGGAAAACCAGCTAGAGGATTTATGTTTATCACATGATTATTGTATTACGCTGGCAGTTTTACCCGCCAACTCCTAATTTTCCCCAATCAGAATGAGGCATATTGGGCTGTTTCGACCTTCCTAACTTGTAACACCACAAGGTATCCAGCTCCCATATTCAGCTTCCACACTATTTTCCATTTGTGCAGGAGAAAACCCCACGTCTAAAAGAAATTTGGTTTGATCTAAGAATCTGAAGTCACTATAAGTGACAACATTCTGATTAACCACTGAACCCAGAATAAGCCAATCTGTTTGGTGTCAGTTTTGCCCTCATCTCGGTCTGAGTAGATAACGTACTTGTGTTAGAATAGAAATCTTCATGTTCGCGCATTGCTCTATGTAAGTTAGCATTCGCTGAACCATTTTCTATCCAGGTGCCATTTTGAATCATGATCATGTTTCTGCAGTGTTGGGTTTTGCTTCACTAATGAATAGACTGTTCATATTAGTGCATACCTTTCTTACTAGATAGAGGCCCTCTCCCACTTGTCTGGTGACGGGCCCGACCAGAACAACCTTGGACTTTGCAACTTGTGTAAGATATGAGTGCTGAGATAGGTTTTTTGTTTTTCATTGCTTAGCAGCACCTGCCCGGAAAATTCCACTATGGGCGTGTTTTAGCCCAGTTACGAAACACACATAATGTATCTTTATGATTGCGGATTCCAGTCCCTCTGCAGCACTCCTAGCGACTGGGCAGACTGGGCTCCGCTCTGAGTGCATATGAATAAACAGTTATTGGTTTGTATTCTCTACTGTCTGACAAACTCCTCATTTAGTATGGAAGGCTGAGAGGTGGTCATTAGTGACCCGGATGACCTGAATCGGCCACTTCCTTCAGTTGGTGCCTGAACAGGGACTCCTTCGAGTGATTGATCCATCCCCTTTCCATAGACGGAGGGGAGGATGAGGACATCTTCGGACTGACGGCTCAAGGATCCCTGCATGAAGAGTATTATTTGCTCGCAGCTGCCCCTTCTATCCTGCGGGACGGTGCCTCGCCCAGTGGTCATCCGGACCGGAGTCCTGAACGTCAAAACCATTGGATCTGACCGTTTGGTCTGAAGAATTGGCAGTGAAGAATTGGTTTGATTGTGCTACTCAAATCAGGTGAGTTTGTTTTGGTTCTTTGTGGATATGGAACCATTTTGGTATGAATTTGTTATGGTCTGAGGACCGTTTTTGATAAAAGTATTTGCAACTACTTTGCTAGGTAAAAATAACGAACTCGTTTTTCTTTTTAAAATGCCTAGTTTAAAAAAAAAAAAGAAAAACGAGTTTGTTATTTTTACCTAGCAAAGTAGTTGCAAATACTTTTATCAAAAACGGTCCTCAGACCATACCAAATTCATACCAAAATGGTTCCATATTCACAAAGAACCAAAACAAACTCACCTAAATGCCTAGTTTCGGGGGCGTGGCTTGGACGGCAATGTGGACGGTTGTCTGAGTCCACTCGCTCCGCAGCCCTGAGGCGAACTAAGGCCAAAACGACCAGCCAAACAAGTTTGTTCTGACCAAAAGAACAAGTTTCACGCATGGGAAGAGTATGCCCACAAGCGGATCAAGGAATTGCAAGGAAAGGAACGGCGCTAACGAAGAGTTTTGACCCTGAAGTCCCGAGGCCCCGCAAGACGAGCAAACAAAATGGCGACCAGTGAGTAAACAAAGGAACCCCACCGCGGACGCCGAGCGGCGGCGAGAGGAGAGAGGAGCAGAAGGCCACCACTGCAGTACATACCCCTCAGCAAGCTCCCACAACACAAAAAAAAACAGCAAGCGCAAGCGTGAGGGACGAGAGAGAGCCGAGAGAAAAGAGCGTGACTGGGAGCAGGGGAGCGGCGAGGGTCGGCGCACGAGCGGAGAGCTCACCGGAGGACTCGAGGGGCGGCCTGCTAAGGAGAAATAGCGGAACAAGCAGCTGGCTTAGCTCAGCCGGCGTAGCAAGCAGAAGTCTGGCGAAAGCGAAACCAGCGCTGCATGGGAGCCGCCTATATATAAAGGTAGAACAATATCCCAGGAGGTGTAAATTTCAAGACAATTTTCACTGTATGCAAAAAGCATTACATAACGTATTGGAAGGAGACACCTATTCAGATAGTTTTTTGCAAAAAATTTACTTTTTAGTTATTTTATATTGAAGCAACAATTTTTTTTAGACAGAAAGTAATCTACAGCACATATACCATATTTCAGGGTGACAACCCTAAGAAAGACTTGGTGCCCAGTATGTACAAGTGAAGGGTGGCGACTCAAGTGCAAGCGTGTGCAGCGGCGGACGGCGCAAAGTGAGCAAAGTGCAATATATACAATAAGTGGCTCAATAGTGACATAAAATCAGTGACAATTTTATAATACAGTCTGAAATTGCAACAAAAACAATTGGGGTCACAGTAGTATGCGCCTGAAATTTGCGCTGGGGAGTCGACGACGTTTCGGTCCTTAGTCAGTGTGGACCATCTTCAGGACAGGGTTGTCTCGATTAGGGGTGCTGTGGGTAGAGAAATTAATTTTAGACCACTAGAAACAACAGTGGTAGGGGAACTAGGTAGGGTAGGAATGGCGGGGCATTCAACTGGTTGGATCAGGTGTGGGGGGGGAGATGGGAAGGAGAGGTAGGCAGATAAGGGACAGTACACTACACGATTAATGTACAATTAAAAACGAGGGAGAGGGCAGCTGAGCACGAAGGCCACTGTGGATGGTCTCACCTGCGCGCAGAGGATCACGGCCGGGATTGAAATGAGCCGGCACGTTGTATCTGATCGCCCAGGGACTGGAATACAAAGAAAAGCGGGGGGTAACTATATTGGGTACTAAATGGAACAATCCCTATTAGATAAAAAGTGGGCAGGAGTGTACCTGAATCCTACATCACGGGAGCCGCCATCACTGGAAATAGGTGCCGTGTAAACAACGAGCGCCGGATGCGGTGAACGCCCAAAGGAAACGCCCAAGGAAGCACCCAAGGAAGCGCAGAAAAGAAGCTCCCTCCACCACCTCTGTGCCCAATAGCCCAGGCCGAAAAGCAGGCCAAGCTTGGTGGGAGAAGGAGGCAAGACGGTGCAGAGAAAAGTGGAAGCGAAACAGACCCGTGCATGGGCGGTGTCATAACCGGGAAAGAGAAAGCAAGCAACTGACTGCACCGGAATTGGAATTGGAGGACGCCCAAAGGGACCCCAGACAAGCTAAAGGTGAAACGCTAAAGGCAGGGGGAGGCAGAGCGAAGTGCTGCCGCTGCACAAGCACGCCGAACTGGCACAAAGGCAGCGGAGAGGAAGATCCCAGCGCCACCTCCGCGCCCAGCCACACAGCGCCAAGCAACACAGCAGCCGAGCCCGAAGGTGAGCCTGAAGGTGAGCCAAAAGCCAGGGGCAAAAAGGGACAGAGCGAAGGGGGCGCCGCACAGGCACGCCAAGCAAGCCAGGCCGGGCAGCAAAAGAAGGGGGGGAACGGGCAGGAGTAGACACGCCAAAAGGAGGAGACCAAGACAAGCGAACTCTTGAACATGTGCCTGCAGGCACACACCACCCCGACACACTAGCAACGGACCCCCTGAGAGCAGCGGTCAAGCAGCCAAGAGCCGCAATAGCCCGCAGAGCCACGTGCAACTAGGCCAGTCTTAGCAAGGGCAGCCGAACCCGGCTGCGGACGAGACATAGCACACGCTGGCAGGACCTAAGGCCAAGACACGAACAAGGCAAGTAAGGGAACCGAGTAGGTATAGAACCTACGCAGGAGACCACCCACCCAGGGCGCCCCCCACGATCAACCCTACCTACGCTCAAAAAGAAGGGCGCCTGGGCAGTATCCTGTCAAGGAGAGGGATCGGAGCAATGGCCAACATTGATGGGAAAATAGCAGGGGACCCAAAAAAAGCAAAGAAAGAGACGCCGGAATCTCCTCTGAAGACAAAAGGCGAAACGGCAACCCTAGAGACAATCCTCAGGAAGATTAACGAAGGCAACGCAGTGGCTAAGGAAACTAAACTAAAGATAGACAACATGCAGCTCGAACTGGCAGCAATCAGGGCCGACCTGCACAGCACCAACATGAGAATGGAAGCAGTAGAAGGCCGCATCAGCTCAGTGGAGGACACTAATACAGAGAACTCTAAAGTAATAGCGGAATGTCAAAAAGCAACGAAAGCCATACAAAAACAACTTGCGGAGCAGGATGACAGGGCAAGAAGAGGAAATGTGAGGATCCTAGGAGTGCCAGAAGGAATGGAGGATAAGGCAGGCTCGTGTGCAAATATGCTTGAAGACATGATCCCCAAGCTAACAGGCATGAGTTTCGACAGGAGGTTCGAGGTGCAGAAGGCGTACAGAGTGCCGGCAGGAAAGCCAACAACAGGGAGGGGCCCCAGACCAATAATATGCAACCCACTGCGAACATCCCACACCGAGGCCATCTTCGCCTTTGCCAGAAAGAATCAAAACATGTCATGGGAAGGCAGCAAGATAGTACTGACCCAAGACTATTCGAAACAAATGGTCAAGACTAGGAAGAGCTTCCTAGCGCTCAGGGATGCACTGCGCAAAAAAGGCATCAGTTTCAGTTTTGCCTGGCCCGCTTCAGGATCACAGACAAAATGAGAACAATGACATTTGAGAACCCGGAAGACCTGAGACGCTACATGCAAAAGCCACCGACGGAGGAGATGGATACAAAACCCCCAGGAGCAGCCAAAAGAAGTGCTTCACCGGATGCTGCAGCCCTGTCGGAGTAAGACAACCGGGGACAAAAAGGAAGAAACAAATACCTCAAGATATGTTTACACGCCCACAAGAATCTACCTCAACAGCGCGGAACCAAATGAGAACTTTACCATGGACAACACACAAACTCTACCTCAGGGAGGATGCGGAGCAAAAGGAACTTTGTCGTCGCACTCCCACTCAGCAAGTAAGGGGGGGAGGGGGTACACGAAGGGCAGGGGGGGCTGGGAGCACACACATGGGGTCACTCTTCTTTCCTATCTCTACCACTCTATCTTTCACTCTTCCACACCTTCAACGAGGAGCAACAAGCACAGGCACAAGCAAAACAACACAAAAGCCAGCCAGGGACTAAGGAGGGGCAGCCACTGGGCCTCGCGGCGTCCAAAGCCACATAGATTGCCAAGCACGAGACATCACAGATGACACACAATGCGCACACCAACCTCTCAACTGATGTCAAGATAGTATCCTTAAACGTCAAAGGCCTCAACAGCCCAGTGAAAAGAAGGAAAGTACTAGAGTACCTAAGGAAACTCAAAGGCGATATCTACGTACTGCAAGAATCTAGACTAGAATCTGAGGATATTGCACGCCTCAAGACTAGCTGGATAGGCGACATATGGGGATCAGCCGCACAGAACAAAAAGAACGGGGTGGTCACTTTCACAAGTAAGAAGTCAAAACTAACACTAGTGAACACGCAGGCAGACAGAGAAGGAAGATTTTTGGTAACGAGTCTTGGTAGAGCGGGAGAAACGATACACGTGGCCAACATATACGGCCCCAACACTGATGACAGGGACTTCTGGGACAAGGTAGAAACGCAGCTACACACCCTCCCGCTAGGAGAACTCCTAGTGGTTGCGGGAGATATGAACCAGGTCCTAGACCCAGCCATTGACAAGCACCCACACAGACAGGGCCATAAGTCAAACAAGGGAAACATCCTGAAAAACCTCTGCGCCAAACTCAACCTCAGGGACCCATGGCGTCTCCAAAACCCAGACGCCAGAGAGTACACTTTCTACTCAAACCCTCACAACTCCTACAGCAGGATAGACCACATCCTCATATCTGACATGCACACCCACCTCATAGACCACACGGAAATTGGTCCTCGGAGTATCTCAGATCACTCACACATAAGCACCACCCTATCAGGGAAACATCATGAGAGGCCGACCCGCAGATGGCGCTTTGACGACAGTCTGCTTAGCGACACCTCAACCAGGGCAGAGATCGAAATAGCGATCAAAGAATACCTGAGGATTAATGACACCCCCGAGACAGACAGAGACCTGTTATGGGATGCTTTAAAGGCCACCATCAGAGGGACAGTAATGAGCATAAAAGGGAGGATAAACAAAGACAGGAACAAAAAAATCGCTGACCTGGAAACAGAAATTAAAAGTCTAGAGAGGGGCCACATAGCTAATCTGGAAGATAGGAACACCCTCACAACCCTAACCAAACGCAAGTACGAACTAAACAGAATCCTGAGCGAAAGGGCGGGCACCTGGATTAATAAATACAAAGGCATCAACCTATGTACAGCTAACAAAGCGGGGAAAAACCTGGCATCATACCTCAAAGGGAAACAGAAACAGCATTCAATAGGGGCCATTAAAGACAAAAACAACAAATCCCAGACTGCAAACAAAGAGATCCTGGAAGTGTTCAAAAACTTCTACGAGGAACTCTATACAAGGGATGACACCCTTCAGAGGGACGGGGGGGAAAACTCCTAGCAAGCCTTGCCACACAAATGCTATCAGATAAGGAGAGAGACACCTTAGAAATGAACATAACAGAGGATGAGATAGGGAGAGCCACAGCGACCCTCAAGGACAACAAGGCACCAGGACCAGATGGCTTCACGGCCGGCTTCTATAAGCACTACCTACACATTCTAAGACCCACAATGAAAGAGGTCTACACGAAATGTGTCCAGCAAGGACGCATGACTCCGACTATGGCAGAAGCAAATATAATAGTGATACCGAAAGAGGGTAAAGACACAACTGAGGCAAAGAATTTCAGACCAATATCACTTATCAACGTAGACTGTAAAATTTACGCCAAAATTCTAGCCACCAGGCTGAACGCCTACCTACCCAAGCTCATACACTGCTCACAGGTAGGGTACCTCAGGAACAGAATGTCCCACGATAACACAAGACTGCTATGCCATATAATAAATCACTCCTCCAAGAGCACCAATACAGCGGTCATGATAGCCCTGGACGCCGAGAAGGCGTTTGACAGAGTATCCTGGCCCTTCCTAGACCAGTGCGTGCTGAAATTCGGGTTCGGCCCGCAATATAGGAAGATGGTGCTGGCCCTCTACAGTGCCCCCAAAGCATGAGTTGTACTAAACGGAGGGACTTCACAAGTACTGCATCTAGGAAGGGGCACCATGCAAGGATGCCCACTATCGCCAGCCCTGTTCCTGTTAGCTATAGAGCCCCTCCTAAACATGATCAGAACCAACACAGACATAAAGGGCATACCAGTAGAGGGAGAAACCTTCAAGATAGCGGCATATGCAGACGATGTGCTAATAATTACAGAGGACCCAGAGAGATCAATCAAAGCACTGATGGACACGATAGAGAAGTACGCCCAGGTCTCGGGATATAAACTAAACAGGGACAAATCGGAGTGCAAACCCTTGAACATCCACACCACTAAGACGGTACTAGGCCAATCCGGCCTAACCTGGCAGTAGAAACCCATTAAATACCTGGGCCTCCTCTTCGAAAGAGACCTCAGAGCAACACTAGAACACAATGAGCAAGCCGTACTACACAAAATAAAGGAGAGAGTGGAGAGCTGGTCTCCCAAATGTACCACGTGGTGGGGTAGAGTAGAGACGATTAAAATGATGCTCACACCTTTGGTGAACTACATGCTGAACATGCTACCATTGATAAATACAGAAGACTTCCACAAGAGACTAGACAAAATGCTGAACAGCTTTCTGTGGAGGGGGAAAAAGCCCAGAATAAGCCTAAACAAACTCAGGCTGACAAAAGACCTGGGCGGCCTAAACATAACTAACTTCAGAAGATTTCAGACAGCATGCATAGCAAGACATGGATTATACTGGCTCGCTCCCAACACAGAATACACTCCGGCGTGGTTAACACTAGAGAGAGAACTACTGAAAGGTATGAACCCCATCGCCTTACTCACAGCCACCCGTCACCCAGCAATAAAAGAAAACGCCATCCTAAACAGCACAAGGAAAGCGCTCCTGGGCATAGACAAGATAATGAGCACAAGCATAAAAAGAACACGGTTTGAATCCATATGGCACAACCCCACAATAAAATACAGAGACAAGACCTTAAACATGCACACATGGTATAAACACGGCATCACAACGACTAGCGACTTACTGAAACAAGGCACAAATGCAACATTCGACACACTCAAGGCCGAACACAATCTAGGAAACATAGAGCTGTACAACTTCCTGAAGATTAAGGTAGCTATAAGAAGGGCAAACCTGAACGGACTAACACCCTCCCTCTTTCAATATGCCATCAACCTCAACAAATTAGGACACCAAGTCGCACACCTCTACAAAGCCCTAGGCCCAAAATCCACAAAACTGAATGACAAGGTTAACACCTACTGGGGCACACTAGTGGGCAGAGCACTGAGCGAGAAGGAAAGGGCGGAACTATGGAGGTCCACATCCAGGGGAAAGGTTACCACAACTCTAAACCAGACAAAATTCTGGCTCGTACACAAGGCATACTGGACCCCCGCACGCCTATCAGCTATGGGAATCCGCGACAGTGATCGCTGCTGGAACTGCAACAAAGAAAAGGGTGACCTGGCTCACCTACTCTTCCACTGCTCCAAAGTCAGAACCTTCTGGAACACAATAGAAACACTGATAAACAAGATCACGGGGGCCACCCTGCAACTAGACTTCCACAGCCTGGCACTATTTATTTATTTATTTATTATTTATTTATTATAGAGTTTTCTATAGCGCGAATAAGACCCGTGGGTACCAGAGCGCTTAACATCAAGAATGGTTACACATTGGCAATACAATAACAATTATAGAATTATAGAACAAAACCTATAAGAGGTACAAGAACTTATGGCTAAGGGGGGGTGCATAAATATATATATTCCAAACGCATGTGCAATTAACAGTAAAAGGTGGATAAGACATAGCTTATATCCCTATCTATACAGATAAATAAGAGGTAGAGGTTATATAGTTTCTGCTATCACATAGTTATCGGTTCATCTAGTAGGAGATGGCAGTGAGGACACAGTTGAGTTCAGGTATGTGGGTGGAGACATTCACTCATCGATGATATCGTTCATGAAGATGGCCGCCCTTCATCGGATTAAGAATATTCGACCAAGAGTTCCGTTGGCTTCCCTAATCAAGGTATATCCTTAACATATGGCTTTTCAATTCCCGTTTGAATTGAACAATATTTTGAATCTTCCTGATGCTTGGGGGGAGAGAGTTCCAGACTCTAGGGGCAGCTCCAGAGAATGATCGATCATACGACTTTTTCTTTCGGAAGATGGCAGGTCGTAGCAATAACTCCTTGGCACTTCTGGTTGGTCTGTTTCCTCCCGATAGCTTGATTTTCTTGGCTAGATATCTTGGTGTGTTATAATGCACCGCTTTGTGGGTAATGCATGCTATCCTCATTTGAATTCTAGCCTCGTAAGGTAGCCAATTTAGTGCTTTCAAGTGAGGAGAAATATGATCAAATTTCCTAGACCCCGTGATGAGTCTTGCCGCTGCGTTGAGACAGGCTTTTAGAGGTACTGTAGATGATTTTGGTAGGCCGGCTAATGTGGAGCAACCATATTCGATCCTTGATATAACTAGTGATTGAATAGCCAATTTTAAGTCTGCTTCCGAGATGAATGGTTTTAATTTTCTTAAGTAGCTCAGGTGGAAGCGGGCACTTTTCGCCATTGAATTATTATGGGCTTTCATGTCGAGATTTTCATCTAACGTAATTCCTAGTGATTTAGCTGAGTTGACTAGCGTTGGGGTGCAATTTAGTGCCGTCAGCCATTTGGTCCATTCCTTTGTTTCAGAGTTGCTCCTTGGTGGTGAAATTAGCAAGAATTCTGTTTTATGGGCATTAAGTTTCAGATGGTTATACGTTAACCATTCCAGAGCCATCTTTAGTGTCTCATTCATTAGGTCAATGTCCTCAAGATTGGCAATCTTCAAGTATATTTGCGTGTCGTCTGCATACATGTGGTAGGAAATCTGTGAATTCCGTAGAATGTCTGTAAGAGGTTCGACATATAGGTTGAATAGATCTGGGGATAGCGTTGAGCCTTGCGGGACCCCAATTGTATTAGGACATGAGGGTGAGATTGTTTGATTAACCAGGAATCGCTGTGTTCTGTTGCTTAGGAAAGAATTAAACCATTTCAGCACAATTCCGGACAATCCCATCCTGTCCTGTAGTCTGGACAATAATGCTTCGTGATTTACCGTGTCAAATGCAGCTGAAAGGTCTAAAAGAATCAGTAGGCAGGCTTGCTTTTGGTCTAGGGCTTGTAGCGCATCATCGACAATGTGCAGGATCGCTGTTTCCGTGCTATGTCCTGCTCTAAAGCCTGATTGGCATTCGTCTAGTAAGGAGAACTTGGTGATGTGTTGATTCAATTGGCTCTGCACGCATTTCTCAATAAGTTTGGCCAATAAAGGGATGTTGGTTACTGGACAATAGTTATTCGGATCTGTTGTGTCTGCGGTCGGTTTTTTGATTATTGGCACTACTTGTCCTGTTTTTAGGCAGTCTGGGAGGATCCCTTGTGCAAGAGACGCGTTTATTATTTTGGTCCAGATTGGGACCAGGATGTGACTGATTTCTCTTACACACTTTGCCGGTAAAGGGTCATGATAATGGTTATTCGATCTAATTTCCGAGAGTATTTTAGCGATCTCGACCTGGTCATATAATTCAAATGTGTCCCAATTCGCTTTATTTTTCGCCTTTATCCTCTCTGTTGTCATAGGGGCCGCATTTGTCGGCATATGTTGGGTCGGGAGGATAGCCGCGGCATTTGAGAGCTCTACCTCTAGCGATTTGGTCTTTTCTGTGAAGAATGCGGAGAATTCCTCGCCGCTTAAGGGAGTCTTTGAATGTTCTAGTGCCGATTTGGCCAGTTTGTCTGATTGTTGTTTTAAGATCTCGAAGAGTTTTCGTGGTCTGTTTTTGGCATTGTCAAGTTCTGGTCTTATATATTCTTTCTTGGAATTGATTATCCTTTTGTTATAATGCCTTCTGGTGGTCCTGAGTGCTTTTAGCTCAGGGGAGGAAGGGTGTCGTCTCCAATTTCTTTCGGCCGTTCTCAATTTGCGTCTTTCCTCATTTAGTGATCCATTGAACCAAGGATTTTTTGATTTTTCTGCGACTCTTTTAATTTTTAGTGGCATTGTGTCATTGACAATATTTCCAATTGAGGTTAGGTAGTGATCAGTCAACTCGTTTACATTCTGCATGTCGTCAGGTGACTTTAAATCTTTCTCGCTCCTTTCAACCAGTAACTCAATATTCGCCTCTTTAGTATCTCGTATCGCTTTTTTGGACCTGGGGGGTTGTACAGTCCTACCCTTTTTCACTGAGGGAATCACGAATGTTATGGCGTAATGGTCCGACCAATCACAAGGATCAATAGCGAGTATAGATGTCTCATTCTTATTTGCAATAATCCAGTCTAAAGTCGCTCCTTGCGCATGTGTGGGTTGGGTGCATGCTTGTGTAAGGTTTAGTTCTGCGAGGAACTCTTTAAGCAGGTTAACGGTTTTGTCATTTGCATCGTCCCAGTGTAGATTAAAGTCTCCCAAGAAAATGTTGTTGGTATCAGAATCGTAGTTGGTCGTAATGATCTCTATTAGTTGCTCTGTAAACTTTGTGTTATCTCCTGGTGGATGGTAAAACGCATGCAGATTGCATTTCTGGTTGCTTGATGATCTTATATTCAGACCCAAGTATTCACAAGATTCAAGGGGGTCGGCTTGGATTTGGTTGACTTCTATCTCTGATCGGTGGATGCAGGCTATACCTCCTCCTACTTTCCTTAGCCTATCTAATCTCACAATGTTATATTGCGGTGGTACTAAGAGATCAATGGCGGGCGAAGATGATTCATTGAACCACGTTTCCGTAAGTATTGCTAGGTCAATTTCCTTATTGAGGATGAGGGCTGCTATGTCAGAAGCATGTTTAGTTGCCGAACGACAATTGAGTAGAAGGCAACTCAGAGGTTTTTCAGAGTTACTGGGGTTCCCATTTTCGGATTCCGTTGCTGTTAATTGGATATGTTGTAGGTTGCGGTGGATTGCTTTCCTATCAATCTTTCTGGATGTTCTGTTAGCATCTATTGGTACTGTTTTGATTCTCTCAGCACTCCCCGGTACCGGTTGTTCATATGTTCGGAGTAAGGCTAGGGTTTCTTCATTTGAAAGGGGATTTGTCCTATCTGGTCTATTGAGCCTGTTTTTCTGAGACTGGGCCATCTCGTCATTCCATCTTTGTGTGGATAGTACCAGATTCTGAATATGCGAGACCTTTGCGTGCGTGCTTACTGTCATCTCCCAGATTTTATCAATTACTTTTGAAATTTCCAGCGAGCCTTGTCCCAGGTTGTTTACTATTTTCAGGAGCTCCTTAATTTCTTTCAGGTTTCAAGGTGATTTCTTAACGAGGATTGACCTGTTAGACCAAGTTTTGCATTTTGCTCTTCTCCGTAAATGATTTGTTCTCACTCCCACGGTTCTTTCCTTTATATCCTTCGTTTGATTTCCACTTTCGACGTTATATGAGAGGTCACGAGTATTATCACTGTTGGGTGGTGTTATTAGTGGATTTGTGGGTGCGGATCTATAAGACTCCTGTTTTGTGTTCGATTGAGGTGGTGGGTCAGCAAGTGACTCGATAGGTGCTGAGGTACCCTCTTCCCGTAAATTCAGCCCGAGTAGTGGCGACATCAACTCTACTCTTTGTATCTGGTCCTGTTCTTTGTTTTCGGGATTGGAAGATCTCTCTGACCCTACTGTCTCTTTCTCTGGTGTTGCCTTCACAGTTTCAGTAATAACTGGGGCACTGGGGTTCACATCCCCCTCAATAGCAACCAAAGAAGACAGAGACCTCACAGATCTTCTGCTGTCAGCAGCAGTCAAAACGGTTCTGTATAATTGGAAAGACACAGGGAAAGCCGCACCTAAGACATGATTCAACTGGGTCACTTTCCTAAGGGGGGCAGACACCATCACAGCGCAACACTCACCCAAAGCACATAGGCAGTCAAACATGTGGGAATCCCTAGACAAGTACCTCTCATCACACAAGCCGCCATAGGCAGCAAGGCCAACCACCCACTAACAGTAGCCGGGCAGCAGACCTCCAAATAAGACACACACCAGGGAAGCGCGATGCCGCCATTCCTCCTCGTCTATCTACTCTATCTATCTCTTTCGCTTGTGGTCGGGGGCGTGACAGAGAAAGACAATCAACGCAACCCCGGGACGGGGAACCAAGGGACAAACCGCGCACGCACGACGAGTTTTGGACTAACGTCAATAAGACTGGAAGCAGAAAATGAACAAGTCGAACAACCCCCCCCCCCCGCGGGCGTTCTCTCTTTCTTCCTTTCTTCTCTATCTCTTTCCTTTTCCTCCCATGTATGATATGCTCCATGTAAATATATATTTTTTCTACAATAAAAAATTACAGAAATAAAAAAAATACAAAAATGCATAGTTTCAGTAAAATCTTGTATTTGTGTTGTCGTTGTCGATTGGAAGAAGGTCAACTGGCTTCTCCTGAAGCCAGCCCTAATTTTGATATGTATGTGAAGCATGGTCTTGGTCCTATTATGTTTAGTACACTATGGCACAAATATACGAGGGACAATGCTGAGTTGCAGTGGCCATTGACAGGCACTTTTGATGAACAAAAAATGGGGTTTCTACAGGAGCAATTATTTAAGAAAAGAAGTAGACAGTCCATATTTGTCGGCCTCACAACTTTCAGAAGTAGGCTAGACAGAGACGGTTAAAGATGGAGAGAGGTGCACGGAAAGGTAAAATGCAAACACTGATCAGGGCCCGATTCACAGAACTAACTTAAGACAAAATCCTAAACTTACTACCATTTTGATATTCACAGAAGGCACTTACTCATTTTGGTATTCACAGAAGGCACTTACTCATTTCGGTATTCACAGAAGTTAGGAGTCCTAACTTTAGGACTCCTAAATGCCTTCTGTGAATACAGAAAGTCTTAAAGTTAGGATTTTTCTCAATTTAGTAGTAGTAAAGTTAGGACTCCTAACTTTTGGACTCCTAAATGCATTCTGTGAATACCGAAAGTCTTAACATTGGATTTTTCTCAATTTAGTAGTAGTAAAGTTAGGACTCCTAACTTTTGGACTCCTTAATGCATTCTGTGAATACCGAAAGTCTTAACATTTGGATTTTTCTCAACTTTACTACTACTAAACTGAGAAAAATCCTAATTTTAAGACTTTCGGTATTCACAGAAGGCACTTAGGAGTTCTAAAGTTAGGAGTCCTAATCTTACTACTCCTAAACTGAGAAAAATCCTAACTTTAGGACTTACGGTATTCACAGAAGGCATTTAGGAGTACTAAAGTTAGGACTCCTAACTTCTGTGAATACCGAAATGAGTAAGTGTCTTCTGTGAATACCAACATGAGTAAGTGCCTTCTGTGAATACGAAAATGGTAGTAAGTTTAGGATTTTGTCTTAAGTCAGTTCTGTGAATCGGGCCCTGACACAGAAACCTGTGTCATATGATGGAGACAAGCAAGAGTCTAGAATTGAATGTGAGGATAGGAGATTTCGGTTGCATATTGATAAGTCTTATTTCAACAAAGAAGATGATGATACGGTTGTAGAGGAGTTACTAGATACTCGACCTCCGCCCCATAGGCCCCGCAGAGGATATATCCTGTCATTTCTTTACAGTAACAGCCGCCTGTCACATTTATTTTGGCTGTTCCTGTATCTACAGCTGTTGTTTCTACGGCTTTGGCTACAACTACCCCATTCCTTTTCTGTCCTCGCTATCTTTGGCAGCTGCAGCTCTCACTGCATCTACTGTTTCGACTCCAGCAGCATTCTGTTGTTTCTCCTCCGGTGCAAGTACCAGCGACGATTGTACCTGTCACTTTTGTTGCTTTTCCTTCCATGGTTTTTCATTCCTGACATCTTTGAATGTTGGGATGCCAGTGCCTGGCTATGAGGATAGACATTGGATGAAATTCAAGCAGCGAACAGGCCCGTTAGTGCGATTTGGGGTGGGGACGAAGACAAGCAAGTAATAACTGACCAGGCTGCCCGGTGTGCTCGTAATGCGATCTGTAGTGTGGAGGACGTTTGGGAAGTCTTGCGGGACTTCGAACCTTTTATACAGCAACATGCCCTTAAGCATATGTCTACTACATTGATTACTTCTTGGCAACAACACATTGGGGCAGAGGCGCCACAAATTCTATTTGATATTAGAGACCGTGTGTATGTTAGTGACTTGAAGCCAGGCCAAGTATTCGGGAATGTTACAACTTTAGTTGCTTACAGAAGTAGATTGTATGAGAGGAGCCCTACTCAGATAAATCAATTACCGATGCGGGAGGTGCATCTTATATATCATCCAGAAATACATGAGTTAACAGATCAGCACAGTGCTGTTACAAGACTGGCTGTGGTGGCCCGTTTTCAGGACCAACAGGTTTATATCCCATGGAATAGGAGTGAGGTTTTAGCCCTTAAGGCTCATTTACCTGATCCTAGGAAGAATACTACAGCTTATAATTGACAGAGGCTGCCTCTTCTACTGTAATGACTCTTGCTGATATAGAAATGTTCTTTGGTCTTCTCGTTCAGGTTGATGTTTGGAGACATATTCATACTCAAGGCCATGTTGCGGAGTTGGTTGGTAAATGATTAAAGGATGGGATCAGGAAAGGAAGCCAGATGATAAGCCCGAGCTGAGATATTTGCCTTGCCAGGCTGCATTATTACATGTATGTATTCCCTTATTCCCCCCAGGAAGGAAAGTTGGGATAATTTGACGGCTTATCGACAGATGAAGGATAAAAATATGTCTGATTTCTTTACCCAGTTTGAAGATACGTTTTTGGACTATAGTGGGCAGGATATGTCTATAGAGGGGGAGTTCGATTGTTTGTTGATAGATTTGTTTCTAATCTTCCTGAAATTGCGACTCGTTTACAGGCGTCTGAGAGTACTTGGGCCAACTCTTCCCCCTCCGTCATTCTGAATATGGCTCAGTACTATGAACATCGAGATCAGGAGGAGAAGGATAAGACTAATAAGAGAAATAAATGTTTAAAGATGAAGGTGTTGTTACAGCAAGTGTTTTGGGGAAATAACAGGGGACAAGGAGGTCCTTCCGGACAGCTTCCACATACTGGTAGAAAGCCTTCGACAACGCCATTGAGGCCAAATCAGTGTGCCTATTGTAAGGAAGAAGGTCATTGGTGTAGCCAGTGCCCAGGCCTTTTAAGGAAAGTGGCAGCTTTTAGAGGACGCAGTTCTGCTGGGAGAGGTTGAGGGACTGAGAGAGCTCAGAATGTTACAGTTTCACAGGGTCATTCTGATAATAATTATTTTGATGACCCTCGTGATGGCCAGTATTATCATGATGATTATGATATGGATGAGGCAATGGGTATGTTGTATACCTAGGGCAGCCAGGAACAGGGAAAGGGACCAGTTCAGATACCTGTAGATCAGCGTGGTCCTTATGTCACAGTGGATTTGCAAGGCTCGACTATGGAATTTTTGGTGGACACAGGTGCAACAAAGAGCTCTGTTCCTCGCCATATGGTCCCTGGGGCAGCCCTGTCTGGCCACAATAATGTTTTGGTAGGTTTTTCAGGTGTACCGGTTGTAAGCCCCATTTCCCGCCTCCTTGCATCAACCGTTGGTCCTTTTACTGTGGAGTGCCCATTTTTGTTGATATCTAATTATGGTGAGAATCTGATGGGTTTGTATTTGTTGAAGAAGCTGTATGCTACAATCAATTGTTCTCCTGCAAGTGTCTATATCACCATGGGTCCGGATTTGATTACTAAACTGTGTTTGTCTCTGGATGCACCCCTTCAAGCTGATTTGCTGATGTCCTACCCACTTTATGGGTCACAGGTGACACGGTTGTGGGACTGTTGCATATACAACCAGTTTCTATGCAAGTCAAAGAGAATGCTGTTTTGTCTCGTATTCCTCAGTATAAGATACCGCGGAAAGGAGAACGTGCTCATCTTTAGATCATTTAGGATTTGATACAAAAGGGATTATTTGTAATAGTCCTATTTTTCTGATACTTAAAAGGCACCCTCAGGTTCCTCGGAGGACGCTGATGATGTTTATCGTTTTGTGATTGATCTGCGCGAAGTTAACAAGATAGTGGTTCCACTATTCCCTGTGGTTCCTGATATTACTGCGGTTATGACGATGATTCCTTCCACTGCTCTGTTATTCATTTGAAAAATGCCTACTTTAGCATTCCTATCCATCCAGATAGTAGATATGTGTTTGGGTTCACACTGGCTGGTAGGAGCTTTGGATTCTGTCACGCTCCTCAGGGCTATACAGAAAGTCCTAGTATTTATAGTCAAGCATTAAAAAGTCAGTTGGATTCCTTATCGCTTCCCTCAGGTAATGTATTGGTGCAGTATGTTGGTGATCTCTTCATAGCTTCCGATATGGAACAGGGTTTTAGAGACAGTACAGTTAAATTGTTGTCACATTTGGCCCATAATGGACATAAGGTTTCCCTTTCTAAATGTCAGTATTGTCGATAGGAGGTCACCTATTTAGGTCACCTACTGTCGAAAGAGGGTAGGAGGGTAACCCCTGAGTGTATTAGTACAATTGTTAAAATGTCCATCACACAAACTCAAAAAGATGTGCATGCTTTTATAGGTATCACTTCCTACTGTCGCCAGTGGATCCCACATTACTTGTTATTAATCAAACCTTTGCTTGCATTAACAAAGAAAGAAGTGCATGAGCCTTTGCCTTGGACGCCTGAATCTCAGCAGTCTTTTGAGCAATTGAAAACTGAACTTTGTTTGGCTCCAGTGCTTGGTACACCTAACTATGGCAAGCCGTTTGTGCACTATGTCCACGAGATGGCTGGCTGGGCGCTTTCTGTTCTAACACAAAAATTTGGGGATAAGCAACGGTCATGTGCTTATTTCTCTGCTGTACTTGATTCAGTTGCAAGGGCCCTAATGAGTTGTCTGAGAGCAGTCGCTCTGTGGCCACTTCAATCAGACAATCGGCTGGCGTCGTACTTGATACTGACCTCACAGTAATGGTACCCCATGCTGTGGATACACTTTTGAATAAGAGAAAGACACAGCACCTCACCAATGCATGTCTTACCGGCTATGAATTGACGTTGTTTGCTAAACATATTACAATTAAAAGATGTGCTACTCTGAATCCAGCTGTGTTACTACCCCTCCCTTCTGAGAATGATGCAGTCGATAAGCATGATTGTATCTACCAGACGGAAGAGGCGCCAAAGGGACGGGTAGACCTGACTGATGTTCCCTTATCTGAACCCCAAGGGGAACTACGTGTCGATGGCTCTTGTTTTAAGTTACCAGATGGCACTACAACTGCATCTTATGCTATCGCTGCATTGTGCACGGTGGTAGAAACATCATGGATCCCCTATCAGTCGGCTCAAGCTGCTGAGCTCACTGCTCTTATTCGAGCTTGCAAATTGAGTGAGGGGCTAGTTGTCAACATCTATATGGACAGCCAGTATGCCTTTGGGGTCGTGCAGTATTGTGGGCGACTCTGGGCAGAGAGAGGGTTCCTTACTTCTCATGGCACCAGGATTCAGCATGGGCACCTCAAATCGAGGCTTTTGTCTGCTTTAACACACCCCAAGAAATTGGCTATAATCAAGTGTAGTGCCCACAGGAAGGTTACTGATGACGTAGGTAGAGGGAATGCTTTCGCAGATCACACAGCCCAAACAAAGATGAAACGTATGTTTGTAGCCGGTCCGTCCAGCTAGGTGGGTCCCTGAAGTTGTCATGTTTGAGAACACCCTTGAGAGTTTAAAGGAGATACAAAGTGAAGCCACATTGGAAGAATTAGCAGAATGGCAGGAAAGTACAGCACAGTAAAATGAGGAAGGATGTTGGATTGATAAATCAGGGAAGCAAAGATGGATGGTGCCGGATGCATATGTTCTTCCTGTGGATACCATGGCACATGGTCCAGCCCATATTAGTGCAAAAGGTATTTGTAAGCTGTTAGACCCAGTGTGGCAAAATTACAATATCTCTAAGACAGCTGTGCATTTGGTAAAATAGTGTATGGTCTGCATGATGCATAATCCTAGGAAGGGTACCCATACACCACCTGGTCAGTTTGCACCACCCACTCTTCCTTTTGAAGTCCTTCAAATGGACTATATTGAATTAGAGAGATGCAATAATCTTAAGTATGTTTTGGTAGTTGTGTGTGCATTCAGTAAATGGGTTGAGGCTTACCCCACTATAGACAATATAGCCATTACGACTGCAAAGGTACCCCTGAAGGAGTTCTTTCCTCGTTTCGGCTTGCCCCAAGTTATCTGGAGTGACAACAGAAGTCATTTTAATGCAAAAGTGATTCAATTGATTTGTGAGTGTCTTCATGTGAAGCAGAAATTCCATGCTGCTAACCATCCACAGTCAGCGGGTTTGGTTGAGAAGTACAATGGCACTCTCAAACTGAAATTGGCAAAAATACAAGAGACTACTGGGTTAAAGTGATAAAATGCTTTATCATTAGCACTTTTGTCAAAAAGAACAACAGCTCATCCTAGGACAGGATTGTCTCATTATGATGTTGTCTTTGGGAGTGCCCAGGAAATGTCTGGGGCGTCCCGTGTCATCGTTGATTTTCAGACATTGAGTACACTGTATTGCTTGATTATCTTGGCCAGTTAATAGAGAATTTACGTTCTATTCACCAACAGGTGCGTGAGTCTACACCAGAGGGACCTGGCCACGATATCCAGCCCAGAGATTATGTGGTGCTGCGCAACTTTCAGAGGAAGAAAGGTGTGGAGCCGTGCTGGAGGGGGCTTGAACAGGTTCTACTGGGGACGCGTACTGCTGTGAAGGTTGAGGACTGTAAGAACTGGATTCATGCAACCCACTGTCGGAAGGTTCCTTTACCTCTACCATACGATCAGTGGGTTAAGGACACCATTAGGGACTCAGGGCCATATTATCAAGAAAGGGCGATACATGATCGCCGCTTTTACCGGCAGGAAACTGCCGATCAAGCGGCGGTAATGAACTTGATAATATGCCCTTGTGAATTCCCATAGCAGCCCAGGTTCTGGGGTTAATCTTGGCTGCTATGGGAATTCACAAGGGCATATTATCAAGCCCCTTATCGCCGCTTTATCGGCAGTTTCCTGCCGATAAAAGCGCAGATAATGTATTGCCCTTTCTTGATAATATGGCCCCCAGAGTTTGAGCAGGTGTCTCGGTTTGTCCCATTCAGCGATGCCAAGCTAACGTGGATGCAGATGGATAAGGAAAATGCAGATGTATTGAACCAGGGTGTTCCTCCAGAAATACAAACTATCCAAGGGCTTTTTTTTACTGATCATACAGTGCCTAGGGCGACCAGGTACAATTTGCGCCCTCGGCTGAGGGAAACTGTATCTAAGGAGAACAAAGATTAGGGATGGACTGTGTAAAATAGGTTGTACTAAAGTATAGTACAATCGGCAACAACTGAGATTGGTGAGGTATTTTTGTGTTCATTTTAGTTGTTTGAACATTCGATAGGGAAGATAGAAGTATACCCTGAAGGTCAACCATCCTAATCAAGGTGGGATACGAGCTTAGGACAGAGCAAGCTCCACCACCAGTACTCAAGAGTGCCAACGTATTGATGGACAATAGGAGTCTGTACCAGTGAGGCTCTGATGGACACTGGGAACTTGTATATTTATTTTGCATTGTGCCCTCTTTTCATCATTCATTATGCATCCCTTTGGTAGAATGGGGAAGAGCAGCCAGTGATTCTTGTTGCCCAGCATAATATGGTGTGGACCCGCAAACAGAAAATGACATGTGTTGCTCTTGTGTTTTTGTTCTTAATAATATTAAGTGGGGTGTCATGGGTTTTGGAAAATGATCAGGATTTACCTTTACGTACCAAGGTTAAAGTTATTTCCCCACCAAGAAAGAAAAGGACAGCCCCGAGCAATGTGTTTCTAGACCCCCATAAGAAATTCTTTGTGGAAGGGACCACTTGTTACCCCACTGAATCTGTCACTAGTTTATGGACTGCATACCCATTGTCACTTGTAAATTATACATATACTTGTCTACTGCAATTTACAGAAGTGAAGGGAGTGTTTGGTTTTGGTTATCCAGGTCCCTGTTTATATTATAGAAAGCCATTAGGGATGGGTTATCCAGGTTGTGATAACAATACCTATTGTGATAATTTCTACATGGAACAGCAGAATGTCACATTGGTGGGTTGGCATTATAAAGAACTGGTAGTCACCCAGGAGGCTGGTTATTATCCTGCTTGCTGCCCAATCGTGAATAGTACTGACACCTCTTTGTATATCAATTGTTCTGGAATAGTACTGTACAAAAATACAATGCCCTTGGTGAACGACAAAGACCCGAGTACATTTGGAATGAACACCAGACATGCTGCAGTAGATTATGAAGTACCATTTTATGCACATCTGGGGTTTTATTTTTTGTCCAAAGGTACCTATTCAAATGTTCATAATGGTACCGAAGATGTCTCTCTTGGGATGGTGTTGCCTATATGTGTACCTTGTAAATATGCTAAACCTAAAATCTGTTGGGTTTAGTGGACTTTGACGAAAGAATTCTGTGAGGGAGTGACTGATATAGAGGTCAATAACTATAGTGATGGGATCACTTTTGGATACATTCTCTCTTCCATAGTTACATTCAGTGGTACTGCTATGGCCAAGGGTGAGCAAGCCAGAGAATATTTTGGATGCAAGCTGCAGATTTTGTCTAATACTACCGTGGCAGCTCTATGCAACATCACTCAATTGGAAAGTATGCAAATATATTCAGAGCAGACTAGGTGCGCTGTTGAGTGGTGGGGTATGCGCGGTAGTGGGAGACCAGTGTGTAGTTGAGATTAAAAATATGGAAAAGAATATTACCAAACATATTTTGGATACTCTTGAGAATGTCATGGGAATGGAAAGTAGGAATTTGAGTTGGTCCCTATTTGGCAGCTGGGGCTGGATTCTTGAAACGGTGATTTATCTTGTTGTAGTATTGATTCTTTGCTGCTTTCTTATTCAGTGCCTCCACTTCTGTTGTTCTTATTGCACCACCCTTCTCCCTCCTAAAATGAAAATATTGATTCATGATACCAATGCTGCAATTATGGTACAGAAAGAAATAGATGACCTCATGAATATAGATGAGGGCGTTTTTTAGACTTCTTCCCTCCTTACAGTGTCCTTTCCTGATACCGAGAATATGGAATGGTCATAAGGTGCTTTATCCATGGTCTGCCATCTTCATGGTTTTATGTTTTTCTTGTTGCTGTCAGAAAATGTTTTAGCTCATGCTAAAAGGAGGGTCTATTAGAATAGAAACATTCATGTTCGCGCATTGCTCTATGTAAGTTAGCATTTGCGGCACCATTTTCGATTCAGGTGCCATTTTGAATCATGATCGAAACTAATCCTTTGCTGTTTCAGAGCAAAGGCCTCAGTTATGTTTCGTTTCTGCAGTGTTGGGTTTTGCTTCACTAATGAACGACTGTTCATATTAGAGCATACCTTTCTTACTAGATAGAGGCCTGCTACCACTTGTCTCGTGACGGGCCCAACTGGAACAACCTTGAACTTTGCAACTTTGTGTAAGATATGAGTGCTGAGATTGTTTGTTTTTGTATTTCATTGCTTAGCAGCACCTGCCTGGAAAATTCCACTATGGCCGTGTTTTAGCCCAGTTAAGAAACACATAATGTATCTTTATGCTTGCTGATTTCAGTCCCTCTGCAGCACTCCTAGCGAATGGCCAAACTGGGCTCCACTCTGAGTGTATCTGAACAAACAGTTATTGGTTTCTATTCTCTACTGGCTGACCGACTCTTCATTTAGTATAGAGGCTGAGAGGTGGTCATTAGTGACCCGGGTGACCCGAATCGGACCACTTCCTTCACTTGGGTTCCTGTATTTAAGCCCACAAGTATTGTTATGAGGAGAAAAATGCAGCAAAGAGTAAAAATAGAAGTCAATAGAGGTTCAGTATGGTTGTGTGTTATATACTTGTATAGTTCAAAACTTTTGCTCAATAGAAACAGCAAAATCGTATAATATGGTCTGTGTCAGGATGATGAACCAGATCCTTGGTGCACAGCAGAAGGACTATCTTCTGGTAGGAAAGTTTTGCACTCTTGCTTTCAAGCCTAACATTGGCACACCTATGTAGGGCATCAACCACCTTGGCTCTCTACTCTTCTGCCATATGTTGGATGTAATTGCCTTGAAGACGATGTACCAAATCTTTATGTGACGTGGTTGACTCAAGCCAATTGAATATTTACTTGGTCGTCATCCGGCCACACTTCCTCAGACTTTTGATGGCCTATCAATCATGCAGATGCTCCTCAGTGATGCTACACGAGTGTTTGGGATGCAGGTGCACAGGAACTTACTGCCATCCCAAAGATAGAGAGTCATCCCAAAGAGTGATGGCCGTTCAGAAGTCAGTTTCTGGAACCTATATTTTGATTATATGCAGGTGTGAGAGATCCTGCAGCTATATTGTTGATAAGTGTGATGTGGCAGCCTCCTTAGTTGTGAACCAATAGCGTGCCCCTAGATTGGGTGACGTCACCTAGTCACAGCATAATCCTTTGACTGGGTTGCAAATTTTCAAAACCAAAACGATATAATGTTCTGTTTTCCAGATGACTTTATTGTATCAATCCATTAGGTATCAACCTATATTCATGGTTAGTTTCAGAATTCTTCAAAAGAAACAATTCTTCAAAAGAAACAATCCATTCTTAATCCCAGCATATTATCCAATGCATTTCGGCTATTGAAAGCCTTCATCGGGGACTGGGTTCTGTGAATCAAGTATATTAGACATGAGGATAGGTGGAAATAATTCAAAATTAGTGTGTCAACTGTTCATAAGTGACAATCCATAACTTATGTGAACGCCCAAAAGGGAGTGCCATAAAAAACCCAAAGTAAAATAAAATAAATAAACGAGGTGTAATCCTGTCGGTAAGCAATAGTATCTAACTGATCAGTCGAACGTCCGATTCTGAATGTGAAAGTGAAGTTAGCCAACGTTAACTAAAGAAGTAAACTACAAAAGCAAGTAAAAATAAGAAATAGACAAACTGAGACAAATGGTGAAAATAGTCAAATGGACTGTGCCTGTTCAAATAAATAAATTTGTGATACGCGTTCCAAAATTATGTGCTCATTGTCATGCAGGTGAACATGAGTTAACCGCTTTAATATTTCAAAGATATAGCTTCACTTACGTAATGGAACTTCAATGTACCCGCGTCTAACACGGTTACCGTGCTCCGTTCTCCAGAAGCGTGTGATCACTAAACGCTGTGATGTTATGTGTGTATATAGTCATAGAAATGGGACTAACGTGTCTCAATTCTAGTGGCGGCCATATTAAAACATGTAATTATATCGAAGCAGTGAAGTTACTTTGAAGGAGAGAATAAAAGTAAGGTTAAGTAGAAATTAAAAGTGGAATTAGAAGAAACAAATGTATGGTCAGTAATGAGTGAAATTGATACTTAAAAAGCGACATCAAATCAAAGAATGTAAGCAAGTGCGTTTCAAAATACAAATGCATTTCAAAAAACAATAAAGTTATTTCTCATCAAAAAATAGCAAAGATCAAGAATCAATGACGATGGTAAAGTCTTTACAAGTAACAACTGTGCTCAACCCGGTCATTCACGGTAGCCGTGTTAGACGCAAGTACAAGGAATCGCAGAATTTGCGATTCCTTAAATGCAATGTATGATGCAAAAAAAAATTGCTAATTGTCCCTAAGGAATCGCAAATTACCACCAACTTCAAGTTGGTGGTAATTTGCGAATTTCTTGAAAAATGCCAATTTTAGCATTTTTCAAAGTGCCATGTGATGCACATACATGCCCTTAGGGCATGTATGTGCACCACATGTGCACCCATGCTTATTTAAGGGGTGCAACAGGGTGTCCTTTGGACACCCCTGCACCCTTGAAATTATTCTCAATTTGCGATTAGCAAATTGCGAATCACAAATTGAGAATAATTTCACATTTATTCCTATGGGCCTCCTGGCCCATAGAAATGAATGGGAAATTATTCCTTTATTGCGATTAACAATTTGCTAATCGCAATTAAGGAATTTTAAGAAATCGCTAAAAAATAGCAAATTTCTACATACATACCATTTTGCAATTCTCAAATAGCGATTCCTTAAAAATGGCTATTTGAGAATCGTAAAAGTGTATCTTGATACATCTGGCCCTTAGTTTTTATGCAGGCAGCTAATGAACAAAAGCAAATTTGACTCTGGGTGTCACTGGCATATGTTTAAAAAGTAAGGCCAAAAGATACAATGAGTGTCCTCATTCAACAAGACGCCCCCAGACAACGTGGTATTTTCCTAACCTCCAGGCAGAAAAAGTCACTGTAAAAAACTTGAGTGGCACCGGAGCATTTCACAAGATTCACAGGACAAAGAAAGATACAAACAAGTGCTGACCCAATACCACAAACACATAAAAACCGCTCGCAAAACTCAAATTGTGCTGCAACTAGAACAAGCAGGGAACACCTCTAGAACCATGTATCAGATTCTAAAATCTCTTACCAACCCTAAGGAGTGCAACAATGAAGAGGCTCCATCTCAAATCTTATGTGATAACATAGCAAATCACCTCACCCAGAAAATCGAAATGATTTATAATAAAATCACTGTGGCTAGGGGTTCACAGAAAAGTCCCTTTACCGACCATTCACTGACCAATTCTAATGCTCTGACATTGGAGAACTTCCCAGCCCAACACCCGAAGAGGTAGAATCACTACAAAAGAAATCAAATCAGGGTCCCCATTAGATATTATCCCTGCTAAGATCACTTCTCTGCTCTCCAAGCAACTCGCTGCCCCTATCTGTTAAATCCTGAACTGCTCTTTAAAAGAAGGCAGTCTCCTTCTTGAGTGGAAAGCTGCGCGGATTATAACCATTCGGAAAAATCTTAAAGTTCCAATGGAAGACATTTTCAATTATCGCCGCATTTCATTGCTCCCTCTTCAGAGCAAGCTCCTGGAAAAGCATATTAATAAAGACCTGTCCAAATTTGTCGAAATTTCGAACTGTCTCGATCTCTCTCAATCAGGTTTCCAACCCAAACATAGCACAGAGTCTGCTGTGGTTGCGGTTACGGATAACATTAGAATGTCATTGGTCAAGGGTCAAGCAGTACTTCTGATGCTGCTTGCCTTATCAGCAACATTTGACACCATGTCCCACCAGACTCTACTCAGGAGACTTAGGGACATCGGCCGTCAAGGGAATGCTCTGAAATGGCTGTCAAACTTTCTGACTGTTAGTACCCCAGACTATTAATCTGGGCCATTTTCGCTCAAAGACCACAAGAGTGAACAAGGGAGTACCCCAGGGCTCCTGTTGGAGCCCCACACTATTTAACATTTATGTTACTCCCTTGGCGGGTGTACTGAGGAATTTAGGATTTATCCCAATCTCCTACGCCGACAATACTCAGCTCCTACTTTCCTTCGACAAAACCAATCCGAACATTCAGGCCACCTTCTCGGAGGAATATGAAAGTCATCACTGAGTGAGTGGATGATGGATAACTTCCTCCAGCTCAATGCAGGAAAATCGGAAATTATGCTTTTTGGGGAAGCGGTGGTGAGGTGGTCTCCAAGTTGGTGGCCAGAGGAACTAGGCCCTGCTCCTATTCCGAAACAGGTGGTAAATAACTTAGGAGTTTACATAGATCAGAAACTAACACTAGGGAGCATGTCTCCACAACTGTGGTGGCATGCTTCCATACACTTAGTCTTCTTCGAAGAGTCTTCCCCTTCTTACCTTCCTCTACGCGGAAAACTATGATCCAGGCACTAGCGTTAACCTGCCTGGACTACTGCAATGCTTTGCTGATTTCAGCCAATGAAGCCTCCTTAAACAAACTGCAGGTAGTCCAGAACACTGCGGCCCACCTTGTTGCCAGTGCCCCTCCTACAACGGCCTCCCTCCCCCTTCTACAACATTTGCTTTGGCTCCCAGTGCGGAAGCGGATTAAATTCAAGATCTGCTGTATGGTCTATAAATCGCTACATGACTTAGGTTCCTGTTATCTATCAGACAAATTTGCCAGATACTTACCATCCATGTCCCTCCGTTCAGGGTCCAAATCATTTCATTGCATCCCTCGATTCAACCTTGTTTCCTCTGGTAGCTGGGTCTCTGAGAATCTGCTGGCTTGGAGGAGGGGAAAAGTGATGAGGGTTCTGCAGAACTAAGAAATGTCATGAAATACAAGGATTTTTTATAATTAAACAAGGGAACCCAAAGAATACCTATGGACCATGGGAAACTAGTTATTTGAGACAACAAAGGTCCTTAGGACAACCAAAATAGACACTAGAAAATGAAATTATAGACCACAATAGGTACTACAACCAGACTTCCACACCCGGCCGGGTGAGGAATATTTAATTCATAGATAAAAAAGAATAGGGTGACCAACCTGTGGTCAATTATACACACTTGGGATAGGGTACAGTCCTGTACCTATCTTTACAAGGAAAGAAACAAAGTGAACAGGCAAGTAGTTTTGGAGCCAAAATGTCGCTTGTAGATTAGTGATCAATGCATACAAGTACCGACATACAGTATGTACAGATTAGTATACAAATAAATTTGTCTGAACTACTGTTTTAACCGTCAACGTTTCGATCCCCTGGCTCCTAATGAACCGGGATCATCATCAGGACTATTAAAATCAGTTGCCTGTGTTCTAAGAACGCCTGTAGAAATAAAGGAAACAAGAGAGACGGGGTAGAGAACATGAGAATCTCATATACAGTAGGAAAGCTTTTTTACATGTGTTCTTACAGTTTGCGTAGCGAGAATTACTTACATTGTACATGCTTGCATTCTTGGTCTCAGGGGTGGTGTTTGGGTTCGACGGGAGGAAATCGTGCCGTGATGTGAGGCAACTGAGTGGTCGGCCATGACACAAAAATTGATGTGATTACGTCAAAAAATCGGCTAGTGAGTGGATTTGGTGTTGTCCAAATCATGCTGATGTGCACTAATGTGGACCCGTGGTTTTGCACATAACGTGACAGGCGTGGGAGCAAGGTCATACAGACACGTATAGATGACACAAGCTTTGTGACTTAGGTGGCACGCACTTTAAACTAAACGTGTGCCCGCGACAGTTGCGACATGCACGACGGAAGGTCCCGTGAGGTGAGGTGACCGTGCCGGTTTGGGCGAACTGACTGGGATTTAGGGTGGACCCACCTGCCAGGTAATTGAGTTGCTTAATACTGGTCAGGTCTTGGAAGAGAGGAAAGGCAGCCGAGTGGTGCCGGTGCCTAGGGGGGGAGAGAAACAGCGTTATCTATGTGGCAATAATTGCCTGTGTCTCACGGAGCTGTGCTTGCGGCGCGGTTTACCTTATATCAGGGCTCAGAAGTGGAGCCTTAGCGGTGCGTGCTCTAGATGACACGTATTACTGCAAAGTTTTTACTCAGCCGAGTAAATAACGTCTTGTGGCTAGGGCGAGGCGAATGCAACGCCGAGGCTGCTGGAAAAAGAGGCAATAACCCGTCAGAGGGGGCCAAACAAATTAAGACAGGCTATAAACTATCAGAGGGGGCCAGACAGAAATTAAAATTGATCCTCCAGCAGTGAAAGCGCACTGGAAGGGGAGTCCTTACCTTTGGAATGCCGCGGGAGATGAGGCGGGGTGACGGCGAGACGCAGTGGTCTCTCTCCGTGTCTCGGCAGCGTGAGTCCGCTGACCGAATGTGTGGAGTACCGCCAGACTATAACATCCTATTGGGGTAATGGAAACCGAGAATGGACAGGCGTGCTGCGTTCAGAACGGTCGCCATCTTGGAGTGGGGAGGGGATAGTAATAGTGAAGGGACTAGTGTGCATGCTAGTCCGATGATCCGGTGGGAGAGAGATAAGGCTAGGCCATGGTGCACCGGTAAGAAAAGGTGAATAGAAGGATTGACGATATTTGTGATAGTGCCACATGCTCCCGGAGTGACCCCTGACCAAGGTTTAAAATCACAAAAACACACGACGAGTAATCCAATTACAATTAAAATTACCATAACATTCATTTGAATTACATGAGTGCAACATGATAGTATAATTGCTTCATGGATTGTTTTAGAGAGCGATTTCATATACATTTGGAAAACACTTTTTGCTTATCATTTGCTCAGCAATATTATATTTAATCATGTGAGCTCTATATTGAGAATTGAATATTCGTCCATTTCATACTTTCTTAGGTCAGAGTTCAGAGTGCTAGAGAGTCTTAATGATCATGAAATCAAAGGAGCGATGTCCAGTCCTCCATCCGATTTAGGCCATTCTTAATTGAGTCCAAAAGTATTATACATTTCAGTTCTTCTTTATTGAGGAGGCTGGTCATACTTCCTCCTCGTGGGGGTAACTTCAGTGCCTTAAGTATTGTCCAGCGAATATCATTCTCGTTGTGGTTTGCCTCAACAAAGTGCTCCACCAATGGTGCATTTGCGGTCTTGCATCTAATGCGGCTTCTGTGCTGGCAAATGCGTGTCTTGATTTTTTGTGAGGTTTGACCCACATATACTTTTTGGCATGGACACTGGATGAGGTATACAACATTGCTGGTGTTACAATTTGTTAAAGTATTACAGTGAAATTTAATGTTGTTGAACTCAAACGCTTTACCTTCAATAGTAAAATTACATACAATGCAGCCTCCACATTTTACATGTCCTACACAGGGGGACAGTCCCCACCTAGATTCAAGAGTGGATAATTGCGCAGGGCAGGGGAGGGCTGCTCTTACCAAATGATCTTTTAAGTTCTTACTTTTCTTGAAGGCAAAAAGAGGACTTTCGATCTTTAGAACGCCCGCATTGATGACTGGCCAGTGTTGTAGGATCATTTTCCTTAGTCTGTTAGATAGAGGGGAGAAGGTAGTGACACATGCTATTCTTTCCTGATCTTTTTTAGGATTTGGGACAAGTAGCGTCTCCCGTGGACGATACCAGGCCCTTTTAAGGGCTGTTTTGACAGTTTTTCTAGGGTAACCTCTGTCTTTGAGTTTGTTGGCTAGAATGGCACTTTCTTTGAAGTAGTCCTCCTTGTTGGAGCAATTTCTCCTGATTCTGAGGAACTGTGAGAAGGGTAGCGAGTCTCTCAGGGCCCTCGGATGATTGCTAGTGTATTCCAGCAGTGTGTTTCGTTCAGTGGGTTTCCTGAACAAACGGGTGAGCAATTCACCATCCCTGTGAAAAATCGTGAGATCCAAGAAATCAATGGAAGATTTATCACTGGAGGACGTGAAGTTCAGACCCGAACAGTTATTGTTCATCCAGTGCATGAAGTGGCGTAGAACATTGACGTCGAATTTCCATAGCATGAAAATGTCATCAATGTATCTACGCCACATGATGATACCGGTGAAAAATGGGTTAGCTGGTGTCAGAATTACCTGTCTCTCTATCTCGTCCATAAACAATATGGCCAGATTTGGAGCAAATTTTTGCTGACACCAGCTAACCCATTTTTCACCGGTATCATCATGTGGCGTAGATACATTGATGACATCTTCATGCTATGGAAATTCGACGTCAATGTTCTACGCCACTTCATGCACTGGATGAACAATAACTGTTCGGGTCTGAACTTCACGTCCTCCAGTGATAAATCTTCCATTGATTTCTTGGATCTCACGATTTTTCACAGGGATGGTGAATTGCTCACCCGTTTGTTCAGGAAACCCACTGAACGAAACACACTGCTGGAATACACTAGCAATCATCCGAGGGCCCTGAGAGACTCGCTACCCTTCTCACAGTTCCTCAGAATCAGGAGAAATTGCTCCAACAAGGAGGACTACTTCAAAGAAAGTGCCATTCTAGCCAACAAACTCAAAGACAGAGGTTACCCTAGAAAAACTGTCAAAACAGCCCTTAAAAGGGCCTGGTATCGTCCACGGGAGACGCTACTTGTCCCAAATCCTAAAAAAGATCAGGAAAGAATAGCATGTGTCACTACCTTCTCCCCTCTATCTAACAGACTAAGGAAAATGATCCTACAACACTGGCCAGTCATCAATGCGGGCGTTCTAAAGATCGAACGTCCTCTTTTTGCCTTCAAGAAAAGTAAGAACTTAAAAGATCATTTGGTAAGAGCAGCCCTCCCCTGCCCTGCGCAATTATCCACTCTTGAATCTAGGTGGGGACTGTCCCCCTGTGTAGGACATGTAAAATGTGGAGGCTGCATTGTATGTAATTTTACTATTGAAGGTAAAGCGTTTGAGTTCAACAACATTAAATTTCACTGTAATACTTTAACAAATTGTAACACCAGCAATGTTGTATACCTCATCCAGTGTCCATGCCAAAAAGTATATGTGGGTCAAACCTCACAAAAAATCAAGACACGCATTTGCCAGCACAGAAGCCGCATTAGATGCAAGACCGCAAATGCACCATTGGTGGAGCACTTTGTTGAGGCAAACCACAACGAGAATGATATTCGCTGGACAATACTTAAGGCACTGAAGTTACCCCCACGAGGAGGAAGTATGACCAGCCTCCTCAATAAAGAAGAACTGAAATGTATAATACTTTTGGACTCAATTAAGAATGGCCTAAATCGGATGGAGGACTGGACATCGCTCCTTTGATTTCATGATCATTAAGACTCTCTAGCACTCTGAACTCTGACCTAAGAAAGTATGAAATGGACGAATATTCAATTCTCAATATAGAGCTCACATGATTAAATATAATATTGCTGAGCAAATGATAAGCAAAAAGTGTTTTCCAAATGTATATGAAATCGCTCTCTAAAACAATCCATGAAGCAATTATACTATCATGTTGCACTCATGTAATTCAAATGAATGTTATGGTAATTTTAATTGTAATTGGATTACTCGTCGTGTGTTTTTGTGATTTTAAACCTTGGTCAGGGGTCACTCCGGGAGCATGTGGCACTATCACAAATATCGTCAATCCTTCTATTCACCTTTTCTTACCGGTGCACCATGGCCTAGCCTTATCTCTCTCCCACCGGATCATCGGACTAGCATGCACACTAGTCCCTTCACTATTACTATCCCCTCCCCACTCCAAGATGGCGACCGTTCTGAACGCAGCACGCCTGTCCATTCTCGGTTTCCATTACCCCAATAGGATGTTATAGTCTGGCGGTACTCCACACATTCGGTCAGCGGACTCACGCTGCCGAGACACGGAGAGAGACCACTGCGTCTCGCCGTCACCCCGCCTCATCTCCCGCGGCATTCCAAAGGTAAGGACTCCCCTTCCAGTGCGCTTTCACTGCTGGAGGATCAATTTTAATTTCTGTCTGGCCCCCTCTGATAGTTTATAGCCTGTCTTAATTTGTTTGGCCCCCTCTGACGCGTTATTGCCTCTTTTTCCAGCGGCCTCGGCGTTGCATTCGCCTCGCCCTACCCACAAGACGTTATTTACTCGGCTGAGTAAAAACTTTGCAGTAATACGTGTCATCTAGAGCACGCACCGCTAAGGCTCCACTTCTGAGCCCTGATATAAGGTAAACCGCGCCGCAAGCACAGCTCCGTGAGACACAGGCAATTATTGCCACATAGATAACGCTGTTTCTCTCCCCCCCTAGGCACCGGCACCACTCGGCTGCCTTTCCTCTCTTCCAAGACCTGACCAGTATTAAGCAACTCAATTACCTGGCAGGTGGGTCCACCCTAAATCCCAGTCAGTTCGCCCAAACCGGCACGGTCACCTCACCTCACGGGACCTTCCGTCGTGCATGTCGCAACTGTCGCGGGCACACGTTTAGTTTAAAGTGCGTGCCACCTAAGTCACAAAGCTTGTGTCATCTATACGTGTCTGTATGACCTTGCTCCCACGCCTGTCACGTTATGTGCAAAACCACGGGTCCACATTAGTGCACATCAGCATGATTTGGACAACACCAAATCCACTCACTAGCCGATTTTTTGACGTAATCACATCAATTTTTGTGTCATGGCCGACCACTCAGTTGCCTCACATCACGGCACGATTTCCTCCCGTCGAACCCAAACACCACCCCTGAGACCAAGAATGCAAGCATGTACAATGTAAGTAATTCTCGCTACGCAAACTGTAAGAACACATGTAAAAAAGCTTTCCTACTGTATATGAGATTCTCATGTTCTCTACCCCGTCTCTCTTGTTTCCTTTATTTCTACAGGCGTTCTTAGAACACAGGCAACTGATTTTAATAGTCCTGATGATGATCCCGGTTCATTAGGAGCCAGGGGATCGAAACGTTGACGGTTAAAACAGTAGTTCAGACAAATTTATTTGTATACTAATCTGTACATACTGTATGTCGGTACTTGTATGCATTGATCACTAATCTACAAGCGACATTTTGGCTCCAAAACTACTTGCCTGTTCACTTTGTTTCTTTCCTTGTAAAGATAGGTACAGGACTGTACCCTATCCCAAGTGTGTATAATTGACCACAGGTTGGTCACCCTATTCTTTTTTATCTATGAATTAAATATTCCTCACCGGCCGGGTGTGGAAGTCTGGTTGTAGTACCTATTGTGGTCTATAATTTCATTTTCTAGTGTCTATTTTGGTTGTCCTAAGGACCTTTGTTGTCTCAAATAAAATGAAATACAAGGAGAGATATCAAAGGAGAGGCAGCCTGCCCACGGCCCCGGTTATTCAACATGGTCCCTGCTGAGAGAAGACCTAAAGGGCCTCAAAAAAGTGCTGCTCCTAGTAAGGGCGATTGGCTGTTGAACTGTCAGTAACTGTTTGTGTGACCAGTTGGGCCAAGGACCATCTACAAGGGGATTGTCATCTTCCTCTAGTGGTGATGAACTGGCTTATTGCTGGCACCTCAAACAGCTGGAGATCTCCTGGTCCCCTGGCAAGGTTCTATGTCATATGGGGAAGAGTGAGAATAAAAGTAGGGTGGACCTAAGACATCTGCAGGCAGTAGATTGCCCATGCAGAGTGTCCAGAGATGGGAAGCTTCCATTGATGGCAGGGGGTCAGCTTCAAAACAGCTCGGAAGTGAGATTCTCAGAGCTATTATTTTAAAACGAGAGCTCCAGCATAGGTGGAAGCACAGCCTGATCTGGAAGAGAGCCTAGAGGGCATACCACCATGGGCAAGAGTGCTCCTTGCTTCAATGGAGAAAATGGACACGTTTCAAAAACTGGATAAGTGAATGGTAGCATACGAGGACAAGTGTAAATCGCTGTAGAATGCAGTGATCAATGTCGAGAAGAGTGAGTACAGCTCTAGTTTGGAAAATAGAGAGTAAATCACCTGAAAAATGGAAGGCACTTGCCCAGTTTGAGCATGTGATGGCCAGGGGCATAACAAAGGCCCCCGCAGCCCCCGTGGTGCGGGGGGTCCCCTCAGCGCCCTGTGGTGTGGGGGGCCCCCTCAGCACAATGCAGACTGGCTCGATTCTGGGACCAATAAATAACCTTACATAATAACGGGCAGTCACAGTCAGTGATTGTCATGGCAGTATCAGCTGGGCACAGTCTCCGACTCGGGCAGGAGTGTTATAATAATGACAATGGCCTGCTGCCCATGCACTGCAATTGCTGGCTCTGCACGAGAAACAGGCCATTATTAAAATGCTTGGCCTCAGAGACAGAGCATAGGCGTGCGCTGCCGCGATGATGCACCTTCAGATTTTGTGCGCCGAGTGCGCGCCATCAGCAGTAGTCTGTAGGGAGGGGCAGGGTAAGTAATGCACGCAGTATGAATTGCACATGCAACGGCACCAGCCGTCTGAGCCTGCCCCCAATGGACTCTACCGAAGCAGCCTGCAGCAAGCAACTAAATAAAGTCACGTCTCCTTCTATCTCTCCTCAGGTAAAAAGCCTTCCTCAATTCATTCTGGCATGGTGTGCAGTGAATATTGTCGGTTAAAAGGGTGGTATTATCCCAAATAATCCACGCCCGGAGGAGCTTCGCGATCATCCAAGATGGTCGCGTGAGCACAGAGCTCCCGGGACCCTCGCCGCCCTTCGCAATTATCCTGAATTAAATCCTGATTTCGAAGATGGGCTTTTGAAGACGCGCTCAGGCTGATCTCGAAACTTCTTCGAGATTTTCATTTGGACGTCGGGAACCACTGCTACATCGACTTCAACTTTTGCGGCCTGCCCCAGGACGTGGCCGGGGGCTCTCTTAGCCAGAAAGCCGTGGAGTAGTTGAATAACATCGGCCGAAGGGGTTTCCCCCGGACGGCCTCACCTCAACTTTTGGTTTCGTTTTCCTACTCCGGGCCTCATTCGATTGGAGAACGGCTCAGATCTACCCTTGCTCCGGCTTGGCTTCGCCCTTCCGCAACGTGTTACATTTGTGAGCATTTTGCCTTCAACTTATCTGGCATTTCTTCCACTGTGGCTCACTTTTGCTGACTTTTGGCCTCGCCTTAAAAGGCCATTTTCACCAGGTCTCGCGGGCCCCTTTGGGGCACCCTCTTCAATATGGCCTCCAGACCTGACCCAGAGAAGCGCAAGACTAAGACGCCTCTCCGAGGGAGACAGATTCAAACCAATGTTATGGATCGTTACACCCATCCTGAGGGATCCCCCGGTGGTACCGGTCGTACTCCTGAAGATCCGGAAGCTGAATCTGCCGCTTCTCCTGAACTCTCCCTACAGGATGTCATGAGTGCCATCGCCGGCATGAAGGCTTCGATGGGTCAGCAATACGAGGCCCTTGCCTCGAAGATCGACACTGTGGCCGTCGACATCACTTTGATTAGAGCGGACCTGGCGAAAACTAATGAGAGGGTCAAGTCCTTAGATTTGAAGACCTCCAGCCTAAATACTGACGTCTACGACATACAGACTGAAGTCGGCAACCTACGTTCCTCGAACGACTTGATGGCGCACCGGCTTGAGGATTTTGAAAATAGGGCACGGCGTAATAATGTACGCATTATTGGAGTCCCTGAGAACCATGAACATTCTTCGATCGATCTACTGGTGGAAGATCTTGTTTTGAATCATCTCGCCCCCTCTGGGCTCAGCAAATTCTTCGCCGTTGAGCGAGCCCATCAAGTTCCGGGTGGAAAGCCGAAACTGGGTGCCCCACCGAGACCTATCATTGCAAAACTTTTTCACTTTCGTGATAGAGACGCTATCCGGCAGGCCTCTCGGGTGAGCAGCCCAGTGAAGTTTGAGAATACTTACGTTCACTTCTACCCGGATTTTACTCACTTGGTTCAAAGGCAGAGAATGGGTTTTCAGGGTGTGAAACGGCGACTACGGGACTTGGGTCTTAAGTACGCCATGCTGTTTCCAACTAGACTTCGGATCGAATATGAGGATCGGACATTTTTCTTTGATCGCCCGGAGAGTGTCAGTGACTGGCTTGATTCTTTGCCAAAAAAGGATGATCGATCCGAGCACCCTGGTGGTGCCAAGGGTGGTTTGCCGGAGCAGGAGTGACACTGTGGTTCCCGATGTCTGAACTTTTCATTCGTATTTCAGCTGAGTCTCATATTTGGGTCTTCTTATGTCCTGTTCAATATTGGTCCGGGGTGGCGGGGGGTAAATTGGGACTCTTTCCTCCTCCTAGGTTTCTTTGTTTAGATTAGTTTAATGACTGGGCGACAGGCACACTGCAAGTTGGGGTGGCTATTGAGTCTTATGCAGGGGTGCAGGGTGGGGGGTGTTGTAACGTGTTCAAGTTGGGGGGTGGTGGGGGGTGTTTGTTCGTTTGTTCTTTTTCGCAAGGCATCGTATTGTATTCTTTATTGCTTCGATGGATGTGTTCTTTGTGGGGTGTGCTCTTCAACCTCTTCGGGAATGGGGGGTAGTGAGTTGAGACTGCTGTCTTGGAATGTCAACGGGTTGGGGGACAGGATAAAACGAGGGGTTGTGCTACAGTTTTTGAGACGTCATTCTCCTGATTTTGTCCTCCTGCAAGAGACACACTTAATTGGTAACGCTTGTCAAGCCATGAATAGACGAGGCTATCGCTTGGTTGCTCATTCCGGATTTACTTCTGGCTCTAGGGGTATCCTGATCCGGTCTTCCCTCCCCTTTGAGATTGATGACGTAATACTTGATGATAGGGGGCGCTACGCCGCGCTCACTGGTAGATGGGAGGGGAAGACGCTCTCCATACTTATGATCTATGTCCCCCCTGGCCTGCAGACTTCCACTTTTGCTGATATTGAACGGGTTGTTCTAGGGCTTCCTAAAGGTCTTTTAATCCTGGGTGGGGACTTTAACTCTGTCGTCTCTGGTTCCTCGGACCGTTACCCTCCAGAGACTTGGCTAAATCTCAGTTATGGATGAGTGGGTTTTTGGAAACTTTCGGGCTGGTAGATAGTTGGAGGCTGATGCATCCTGTGCAGTTACAATATACCTTCCATTCAGGAGCCCACGGGAGCCTCTCCAGGCTTGATTATCTCCTAATGCCAGCGGCTCAATCCTCCTCTATCAGGGAAATCCGACACCTTCCCAGGGGCATTTCAGATCATTCCCCCTTGTGGCTCTTTATGGAAGCTGGGGTGTGCAGTGAGGGCAGGGTTGCTCCCATCAACCCCTGGTATCTCCCGAATCCTAAGATCCGCTCGGAGCTGATAAAATCTATTGATCATTACTTCCTCGATAATGTGGGATCTGTTTCATCATCTGTGTCATTGTGGGAAGCTTTCAAGACTGTTATGCGTGGACATTCTTTGTAGTTAATTACTGGTGCCAAGAAGGCCAAATGTGAGGAACTGGTACGCACTGAAGCTGATATATCTGTCATTGAGAGTGACCTCAAGGCGGGTGTCACCCGTGCTAAACTCCAATCCCTCAGCTTAAATCAATCTGATTATAAAGCCCTGGTGACCGATGCTGCTAAAGTAATGGACAGAGAGCAACAGGGTAGGCTGTATGACGTGGGTGACAAGGCTGGTAAATTGCTTGCGTGGCTGGATAAGAAGGAAAGAGCGAATCGTGTAGTTCCTGTGATTGAAAGGTCAGATGGAGTATGTGTGACTGACCCTGCTGGAATCATTGACTGTTTTGTGGATCATTTCCGTACTGTGTATTCCTCAGTTTGCAATAGGGACGAGGAGGATTCCCAGTTGTTATTGCGTGACATTGCATTGCCCTGTCTCTCTGATGTTGATAGGGATTTTATGGACGCACCGCTTACGACAGATGAAATAGTGATGGCCATCTGCTCCCTTCGCTCTGGTAAGGCTATGGGCCCCGATGGTTTGCCTATTGAATTGTACAAACTGCGGCCTGACAAAATGGCGCCCTATCTGAGAGATATGTTCCTTAAGGTGCTGAAATCTGGTTTCCTCCCCGCGGATCAACGGCTGGCCTCTATCGTGGTAATACACAAGGAGGGTAAGCCGCGCGACCGTTGTCCCTCCTATAGGCCCATCTCCCTTTGAAACGCCGAACCAAAAATTTTAGCCAAATTGTTAGCTAACGGCTTGGTTAAGGTGATCGGTAATTTGATCCATCCGGATCAATCCGGTTTTATCCCGCATCGCAACACCGCCCTTAATCTTCGGCGGCTTCATGGAGTTCTCGCGAGAGCCGGGACCCTCTCTGAGCCGGCCATTTTGGCTTCCTTGGACGCCACTATGGCCTTTGATACTATCGAATGGCCTTATCTCCGGGCGGCTCTCGCCAAATTTGGTTGTGGCCCTATATTCATTGCATGGGTGAAACTTCTTTATGAGAAGCCTCTGGCTCAGGTGGTGGTTAATGGGAAGGTATCTGGCATTTTTACTCTTGGACGGGGCACTCGGCAGGGCTGCCCGTTGTCTCCCTTGCTTTTTGCCCTTGCGCTCGAACCGCTGGCCGCGTGGCTCCGCTGGGAGCCCTCGATAAAGGGCATTAGGTGGACTCCTGACTTCGAGGATCGTATTTCTCTTTATGCAGATGACATCCTTTTGTACCTCACATCCCCCCAGAAATCTCTGAATGCGCTTTTTGACGTTTTAACTTCATTTGGGAAGAACTCAGGTCTTGTTATTAATTGGACGAAATCCTGTGTCTATGTGCTAGCAGGAGGGTTTCCTACGCTGCCTCGCAGATTCCCGATCCAAGTCACTGAGTCAGGGTTCAAGTATTTGGGGATCTATATCTCCCTGGATCCTGTGGTTCGCTACAAGCGCAACCTGCTTCCCCCGCTCCAGCGACTGAAACTTGATGTCTCACGCTGGCGTCGGTTACGGCTGTCACCGCTCGGGCGTGCTGCTCTTTTTAAGATGATGTCGCTGCCGAGATTTTTGTACACACTTCAGAATTCCTTTGACCCTATTCCCTCCGGGTTTTTTCGGGAGGTGGAGAGCCTACAACGTTGTTTGTTTTGGGACGGACGCGCGCGTATTGCTCTCCCCAAGCTTACGCTCCCTTGGTACGATGGGGGCATCGCTCTCCCAGACATCAAACGTTACTACTGGGCCTCTCAATTGAGTGCGATTAACCATGCAACCTATGCACCGGGTCCCTCACCTGCTTTCGAGATGGATAAACACCTTTTACCGGGCGGGAATTATAGTAGGGCGATTTACTCCAAAGGGATTTGCAGGACGTTAACTGGGCCCACTAAGATTGCTGTGCGAGTTTGGCGAGATGCGAATGCGGCTTTGGGGTGGAGTGATAGGTTGACTCGTGCGGCTCCGTTGTATGACTCTGAACGATTGGGTTGCTTATGGAGAACGGAAGGTTTTGAGAAATGGGACATGATTGGTATCAGCAGAGTGGGTGACCTCTGGACCAAGGGAAATGTTAAAACCTTTGAGGTGCTGAGGACGGAATATTAGCTCGGAGACAAGGAATGTTTCAGATATGTGCAGGTGCGTCATGCCTTGCTATTGGTTTTTGCTGCGGGCACAGATGTCCCCGAGTCCTCTCCTCTCGAGGACCGTATATTGGACGGTTATGTCCCTGACAGCACGATTTCATTGATTTATAAAAAACTGATCAATAATCGAGCTGATCTACTTGTGCGTCTCAGAGCGGTATGGACTGAGGATGGATTGGAATTAGATGACGAAGACTGGCAATCCGCGTTGTCGTCGCCCAAGGAGGCTGCTATTCCTGCCCGTCTTCGCTTTGTCCAACTTAAGATCCTTCACCGTATATATGTTACTGGTCCGAGTCTGGTGCGAATGGGTTATTCCCTGGATGGGTTGTGTAAGCGTGGTTGTGGCATGCCTGGAACCTTCCTTCACATTCTTTGGGAGTGTTCGGCGGTGGCGGGGTTTTGGGCCCGAGTGCATGCGGTGATGGAGAGAGTTACAGGAGTGTCGTTGTTACCTGAAGCTAGGCGCTGCCTGCTGAACGTGTGGGAGCCGAATGATTACACTGTTGCTCAGATCCGTTGGGCGTCCCTTGGTAACATGATAGCTAAGAGTGACATCGCACAGTTGTGGGGTTCCCAGAGGTCGCCCACGGTATTGGCATGGAAGGAGGGCATGGATTGGTGCATGTTTAGGGAGAAAACGGTGTATCTGGCTAGGGGTAGACCTAGGAAATGGAACAGGATCTGGTCTCAGTGGAATGCCTATCGTGGGAATATATGTACTCCCCCGCAAGCCTTACTACCTAATGTCCCCTTGTCCCCCTAAATGACGTTCCATGTACTGTTTAATGCTATGAGTGCTGCACTGTTTCCCCACTGCCCCCCTCCCTCTCGACGGATTATAAGTGTATGATTTTTCCTGAATATTTGGAGTGACACTCTATGCGGACACAAGATCGACTGTACTGTATCTAATGCCTTGACTGTTGTTGTTGTATTTTATTTTTCAATAAACTTTAAAAAAAAAAAAAGGAACTTAGTTTGTACTTGTGGAAATTAATTAAAAAAAACTGAAATAAAGAATTACAAAAAACAAAAAAAAATAATAATCCGCGCCCACGTGTATTCATTATTGTAAGACAGTCTCGTGCTCAGACTAAGATTTTAGGTTTTTTGTAACCTCTTGGGACACTTCTTAAGGGGAAGTTGTTAAGCAAGAACAGAGCGTTTTATGGTGTGCAACAGAATCGTTGACCAGTTTGGCAAACAAAAAAACCCCCTGTTTAATGTTTTTGGTAAAGATTTGCGTTATGTGGCACATTTACCTCCGCTCATATTCATTCAGCGTGTACCTTCATTATGTAATTTTTTTTCCAGTTAATTATTCGGCTTCAGCACCTACCTCTCAAGTTTCTGCCTGTTTATGGCAAGTGGCTTGGGTTTCAGCGCTGGGCCTATAATACAAATTAACTCCGTTTATTAGACCCCATAAACCACAGACTGAGACTCGGATTTATAAGGTGGACAATCGGCCGATTGGCCTCTAGCGAGGCCAGTTGTTGGGCCATTTTATTTGCATTTCCTAATCAAAAGTGGGGGAGGTGGAATGTTGATCCATTCATTTTCCAAACTAGATATATGCTAATCAAAGGAGGAAAGGATCACTTGTCCTGCTCAACCTTAGGTGTACAGGACTCACAAAGGGTGTCCCAGAAAAAAGACCCTCATGCACGTGATGGGTATGGTGGTTTCGAAGCAGTATATCTTGGTTCTCCGCTTATATATCACGTGTGTGCATAATCATTAGGTCTGTTTGGTTATGCAGCCTCCACCCGGAGGTTCTTACCCAAAGTTGGTGCAGTAGTGAGCCAGAAATAAAAAATGTTTAAAAAAAAAACAAAAAACAGAGATTCGCAACTTTATTCTGTCTGGATTTGGGTCTGGTAAACTCTATTTCAGTGCATCTTGGAAACTGGATAATGAGTGACAGTTGCACTTAGAGTCATGAAAATGGAAAAATAGAGGGGGGGGTTTGTTAAAAATTGGTCGACATGTTTCTGCCTCTTTCGCCTGGATTCTAGGACTTACGGGCATTCATCAGGACCGTTAGTGAAAAAACGTGATGGGATATATAAATAAAGTGCTCAAATGGTGAAAGAAAAAGGTTATTGACCTGTTCCTTTGTTTTGGAGGTCTTATGGTACCTCGCGCAATTATTTTTCACGCTCCCTTCAGTTGGTGGAGCTCTTGGAATGGGCTATTGCGCCCGATCCTCAGCTTCCCTGTCTGTGCGCTGTGCTGCTCTCACCGAACCAGACTTCCGGTTCGGTGAGAGCAGCACAGCGCACAGACAGGGAAGCTGAGGATCGGGCGCAATAGCCCATTCCAAGAGCTCCACCAACTGAAGGGAGCGTGAAAAATAATTGCGCGAGGTACCATAAGACCTCCAAAACAAAGGAACAGGTCAATAACCTTTCTCTTTCACCATTTGAGCACTTTATTTATATATCCCATCACGTTTTTTCACTAACGGTCCTGATGAATGCCCGTAAGTCCTAGAATCCAGGCGAAAGAGGCAGAAACATGTCGACCAATTTTTAACAAAACCCCCCCCCCTCTATTTTTCCATTTTCGTGACTCTAAGTGCAACTGTCACTCATTATCCAGTTTCCAAGATGCACTGAAATAGAGTTTACCAGACCCAAATCCAGACAGAATAAAGTTGCGAATCTCTGTTTTTTGGTTTTTTTTAACATTTTTTATTTCTGGCTCACTACTGCACCAACTTTGGGTAAGAACCTCCGGGTGGAGGCTGCATAACCAAACAGACCTAATGATTATGCACACACGTGATATATAAGCGGAGAACCAAGATATACCGCTTCGAAACCACCATACCCATCACGTGCATGAGGGTCTTTTTTCTGGGACACCCTTTGTGAGTCCTGTACACCTAAGGTTGAGCAGGACAAGTGATCCTTTCCTCCTTTGATTAGCACATTTTATTTGCATACCAAGGACTCCACCCCTAGTGCGCAACGAGAAAGGCTGGTGTTGGTTACAGCTTTAACAAACATATCCTGAGCCTGAACCCATCCATGCGAAGTCAGACCAATGGGGCTATGTCGGAGGCAGAATGAAAATGGGCTGCTCCATCTGTCCCAGCACGAGGTGTGCCTGCTGTCTGGCATCCTCCAGGTGTGAATGAGGCCCCAAGGAGCAGCTGATGGGAAGCCATTAGCACTTGCTTTGCAGGAGACTGCCACAGGGTAGAGGAGTGGTGGGGATGGCGAAGGCCAGCAAGAGAGCTCCTCGGTTTATTTTTGTCCCTCTCACACGCAACAGGCAGTGATAAATTAGTTTATGCTCTTCTTCTTTGTCTGCAAGACATCAATTACTGCAGTCAGCGGGGACAGGTGTGGCAGTGGTTGACTTTGAAACTGGGAAACAAGGTTTAAGTCACAGCGACAGCTCAACATGATCCTGTGATCCTGGCAAATCACTTAATCTACGTGAACCTAAGGAAGTTAATGACTCTAATGTATTATTTGTATCCCCTTGGATATTAGGTCTAGTTCCGAGTTACTGAAATTTATGAAATCCCTCAAAACCTGGCTGTACACCCAGGCCTATGAATAACCATTACCGTTTCAGCACGAGCACCTCCTAGATCCGGCGCCATGAAGCCAATCAGTGAACGAGTGCTTTATAAAACATTTTTAACATAACATAACATTTTAACATAACATTTGTTGCTCAAGTAAGGTGCTCCAGTGCCTCTGGGCCAAGTTCGTGCTATATAAAACTGCATGTTAGGAAAGTAACACTTTTTATTTTTTGCAGTTACACTCTCGCATCATTTTCTTACCCACATCGTACATGTGATGCACACAGCAAGCAAAACAAAAAAACATATGCATCTTTCACCAGCCTCTAAGCCATAGGTCTTCAAACTGTGGGGCACCCCCCCCCCCGGGGGGGGTGCAGCATCCCCTCAGCGGGGGCGCGCACTCCACCCTACCACTTCACCTTTCATTGTTGATTCCCCCGCTGTCCTGCGTCTCAGCCGGGCTGATGCTCCAGCTCCAGCTGCTGTGTGTTTATGCGCATATTTCAGGAGCCCCTTATGGGCTACTCAAGGTGTGAAGACAATCGCTTCAACGCCTCAGTAGTAAGCGCTATATAAATGCAATTGCAACATTACAGTACCGGGGAAACTCTTCTGTAAGGAACGTCCTGTGGACAGTGGATCGTCACTGATTGCCCTTGTGACCAGGATTCGCTCTACGCCTTGCCGGACCCGCTCCGCGGGTCCTGCTTCGTTACTTGGAACTGTGGGGCTGTGGGGCTTGCGGGACTGATATCAACTGTGTTTCCAGGCACCGGCAGGGCTGCGAGTAGCATAGCAGGGACTCAACTTCCCAGGAGTCCCTGCTCGTCACACCTGAGGCTGCTCTCCCTGCCGGTAACGCCCCCCGCCCTGTTAAAATCCCGCTCGTTCTACCTGACTGCGGGAAACTCTTCTGTAAGGAACGTCCTGTGGACAGTGGATCGTCGCTGATTGCCCTTGTGACCAGGATTCGCTCTACGCCTTGCCGGACCCGCTCCGCGGGTCCCGCTTCGTTACTTGGAACTGTGGGGCTGTGGGGCTTGCGGGACTGATATCAACTGTGTTTCCAGGCACCGGCAGGGCTGCGAGTAGCATAGCAGGGACTCAACTTCCCAGGAGTCCCTGCTCGTCACACCTGAGGCTGCTCTCCCTGCCGGTAACGCCCCCGCCCTGTTAAAATCCCGCTGGTTCTACCTGACTGCGGGAAACTCTTCTGTAAGGAACGTCCTGTGGACAGTGGATCGTCGCTGATTGCCCTTGTGACCAGGATTCGCTCTACGCCTTGCCGGACCCGCTCCGCGGGTCCCGCATCGTTACTTGGAACTGTGGGGCTGTGGGGCTTGCGGGACTGATATCAACTGTGTTTCCAGGCACCGGCAAGGCTGCGAGTAGCATAGCAGGGACTCAACTTCCCAGGAGTCCCTGCTCGTCACACCTGAGGCTGCTCTCCCTGCCGGTAACGCCCCCGCCCTGTTAAAATCCCGCTGGTTCTACCTGACTGCGGGAAACTCTTCTGTAAGGAACGTCCTGTGGACAGTGGATCGTCGCTGATTGCCCTTCTGACCAGGATTCGCTCTACGCCTTGCCGGACCCGCTCCGCGGGTCCCGCTTCGTTACTTGGAACTGTGGGGCTGTGGGACTTGCGGGACTGATATCAACTGTGTTTCCAGGCACCGGCAGGGCTGCGAGTAGCATAGCAGGGACTCAACTTCCCAGGAGTCCCTGCTCGTCACACCTGAGGCTGCTCTCCCTGCCGGTAACGCCCCCCGCCCTGTTAAAATCCCGCTGGTTCTACCTGACTGCGGGAAACTCTTCTGTAAGGAACGTCCTGTGGACAGTGGATCGTTGCTGATTGCCCTTGTGACCAGGATTCGCTCTACGCCTTGCCGGACCCGCTCCGCGGGTCCCGCTTCGTTACTTGGAACTGTGGGGCTGTGGGGCTTGCGGGACTGATATCAACTGTGTTTCCAGGCACCGGCAGGGCTGCGAGTAGCATAGCAGGGACTCAACTTCCCAGGAGTCCCTGCTCGTCACACCTGAGGCTGCTCTCCCTGCCGGTAACGCCCCCCGCCCTGTTAAAATCCCGCTGGTTCTACCTGACTGCGGGAAACTCTTCTGTAAGGAACGTCCTGTGGACAGTGGATCGTCGCTGATTGCCCTTGTGACCAGGATCCGCTCTACGCCTTGCCGGACCCGCTCCGCGGGTCCCGCTTCGTTACTTGGAACTGTGGGGCTGTGGGGCTTGCAGGACTGATATCAACTGTGTTTCCAGGCACCGGCAGGGCTGCGAGTAGCATAGCAGGGACTCAACTTCCCAGGAGTCCCTGCTCGTCACACCTGAGGCTGCTCTCCCTGCCGGTAACGCCCCCCGCCCTAGCTCTATATAACTGATAGAGGATACCGCAGCGCGGGAGTGCGCGGGAGTGCCCGGGGCTAAGCCCGGGCAAAGGCGGGCCCTCTGAGGCCCTCAGAGGCTAGAGGAGGCTGGGCGCCCCATTATTGCTTTTTTTTTCTTTTTTTTTTGTTACTAGCGTTTACGAGGGGTGTCTCGCCATTTCCTTGTTTCCCTCCCTTTTAGCAGTATTGTGTTGATTGTTAGGTTATCAGCTATCAGTGATAGTGTGTTTTAGGCGAATGGCAATTTAGTCACTGAGTTCCCTTTGTTGATTTGATTGATCTATCCAGGGACATGTCTCAAGCCACCCCGATTCCATCTGAGGAGGTGGGAACCAAACAACAAGGTACTCTGGATAATTTTGTTTTTAGAACGGCCTTGTCATCTGACAGGGACTTTGCCTTAGCAGAGCGGCGCGCTAACAGGCGTCGATCGATTGAACTTATTAAAATAATAGATCCACACAGGGCCCTGTCTTGCTCACATCATCATTGCTACCCGATAGAACCGATGGCTCTATGAGTCCTGAGCACCCGTTGGACTCTAGTATTCCCCTTTTACTTCAAGATAGGGATACATCCCCGAACTCCTTGTCCGCCCTAAATCCTACTATTAATCTTTCCGCTTCGTTAATTAGCATCCATGACGAAGTGGAACTTCTGAAAGATGATTTGCGAATAATGACTGAGCCACCACCTAAGACTAATGTTAGGCTGGATGAAGCGAATACTCCCCGCCGTCCCGGTCCCCCGCCTAATAAAAGGCGTAGAAAGGGACCAGGTTTAGCCAAGAATAAAGTGGTGTCTTCCCTTTGTACGAAGAAGTCAGCTACGCTATCTTCAAATCCATCCCCCCCACCTGCGAATTCCACCCCTGTTTTAGATCAGCAGGGTATAGACTTTATGGGGGGTATTGAGAAAATGTTTAGATCTTTTACTTTGCCTCTGGTTGAGAGGCTAAAGAGGATAACCGTGCAATTGGAGGAGATTGAGAAAGTTATTAAGGGGCCTGTAACGAGCACTAAGGGCCCCACTGTGAGACCCCTCACCCCTACTTCAAGTAAAGTTACCCAGTCTCCGGTCTCTCGGATTTTGGATAAACAGCCTAGTAATATTGTGTCATCTGCTGGTTTATCCTCTGGACCTGTACCCAATAAGATGGATAGTGTAACTAGGGGGAGTTTGACCCTAGGAAGTGTCTCTACTAAGCCTTTAGTTGTAGCCGATCCAGCTAAGACTCGTATACCTAAAAGATATAGAGTAAACCTTCCCCCAGAGGCTGCCCCATTCGTTGTGATTCTGTCGGCTGTTCCAGTCCTAGAACAGGGAAAGAAGGAAGACCATTTTCAACTTAAGAACAAAGCCATTCACTGGCTAATTCAGAACCGACCCCTACCTCCACACATTAATGGCGAAATACTTATGGTACGTCGTCTTGCGTGGTTGGGCCCTAGCCCCAAAAACATCTCAGGGGACATTGTCATAAGCAGTTTTAAGGATAAAAGGGCGGCCAGTTATATTTTGAATTGGTCTTCCCCTTTGGTAAGCAGCTCGATTATCCCAAGAGATTTGCTCTACTTCTATCCTAGAGATTTGTTAAGCCCGGTCAGGAAGCCAAGTACTTGGACTGCCAACGTGGATAGATTATTTAGACCACCAAGGAACCCACAATTCAACCATATGAGTAGACCACGTTATCATCATCTAGAAGGCAACTTCAATGCTTCCAGACCCCTAATTACACCGCAGTCTGTATTTCCCGCCTATCCTGCCCGTCAGGCTTATTCAGATAATTGAAATCAGTACCCTAATAGTCCATATGCTCCATCTGTCCCGTGGTCAACTAACCAGTTCAAAGTTCCAATCCACAACCGATATGATTGCCTGCGTGACTTGGAGGGAGTTGACTGACTGAGTGGAAAACCTTCCGTACAGACCTGTCTGAGCCATCCCCCAATTTTTCCTTTTTCTAATAATGGCCTAGACGTCTTAGTAGGTCAACAAAAACGATCAATCACTGAGAATGTTTCATGGACATGTATGGAACTTGGTACTGACTCGGATTGTGCAACTCCAGAAGGACATGTTACTGGCTTAGAAGCCATTATCTGTAACACCGGTACTGCAAGTGTGGATGTACCCTCTGTTAAAACAGCTAGGCAGCCTAGTGTGCCCTTGATTGCATGTTGCAATGGTTTAACAGCTCCCAACTATAGCATTTTATATTGGAACATTGCAGGTATTAAGGACAGGGTTCTGGATACCTCTTGGATTGAATTTGTAAATGCATTTGGAATTCTGTGTTTCCAAGAAACCTGGTCTACCGATCCTGTCCATCTAAACGGGTATAGCACTTTTCATGTTGCGGCCCTTCCATCTAAACGTGGGCGTAACAGTGGGGGGCTGTGTATATACATCTCTAACCTTTTGGGTGCTGCTAAAATTAAGCTCATTACCCAGGGAAGTTACTTCCAGATTCTTTCAATTCGGTTGACGGCCAAAGCTGATATTATTCTGTTTAACATTTATAACAACCCTAACAAATGTTTATTAACTGATACGCTCTTTTCATTGAGCAGGGTCTTACAGGGTACTTCTATTTCAAAGGGGAGGGATTGTATCATTGTTGGTGGGGGGGATCTTAATCACAATTTGTGTGATCTAGCAGCCGGGGGGTGTGGACCTACTGGGGCAGGTGTAGATGACTCGACCCCACACTTTTCTCATCATGATGGGGGAGAGTAATTGAATGAATTGTTGGCATCCTTTAATTTAAATTTTGTAAACAGATTATGTACTCCCTGTGTTGATTTTAGTGCAACCTTTGTGGGGAGAGGCCACGGCACTATCATTGGTTACATTGTGGCATCTGAAAGTTATGCCTCATGGTACTTTGATTTTTCCACCCATCCGGTTGGGTTTAGTGACCATCTTCCCCTCTCTTTTACTATCAGATTCCCACAGGTTCAACATAATTCCCTGATAGAAAGACTGTCATGGTTGAAAACCTGTGAAATGCCTAGATCTAACGGGTATGCTATTAAATGGCGTTGTAACGATGCAGAGGCTATGCACAATAAGATCGTCAGGGGATCTCTTGCCCACATTGAGAGGTGTCTAGATGAAGAGAGCTCTAATGAGGTTGTGCTGAAAGCTTTTGGGATTATCTCACACAATATCAGAGATAGTTTGTCCCGGTGTGGGCGAGTTTCTTCTTCCAGTACATCGACTAATTCATGGTTTGATGCAGCCTGTTCTAAGGCACATTCCCTTCTGAAGGCTGCTTTACACAATAAGAGGAGGGACCCGGCAGAGGTGGCTCTTTGTAGACAAATCTATCGATCGGCCAGAAGTAACTGTAAGAAAAACATTAAACAGGAGGCCTGGAACAATCTGGTTCATGCAGCCCAATCTAAGGATAGCGCCCAATTTTGGCGCGCAGTCAATGCACCGTTTTTTAACACCTCAAATAGCGCCAGGATTGAGGTCGCTATTAGTGAATCTTCCTGGATTTACTTCTTCTCGGAAGTCTATAATCCAGGGGAGACCTTAAAATTAGTTGATATGGAGGATATTGACAGTGAGGCATTTCGGACCTCCAACCAAGTTAACTTGGGAATCTCAACTGGTGAAATGACCACCGCTATAGAGCAGAGTAAGGGAAGTAAGGCCCCGGGAATTGATGGGGTTCCTATTGATTTATTTAAACATTCAGTAGATTTATGGTCCCCTATCCTGAAAAGAGTTATGGACGCAAGTGGCGAGTGGGGCCTTCCAAAAACCTGGTCTGATTCGATCATTGTCCCCATTTTTAAGAAGGGAGATAGAGAGAGTCCCTCGTGCTATCGACCCATCTCCCTTCTTGATTCTTTTATGAAGATCGTGGGAAGGGTCGTCCTTAACCGATTATCATCATGGGTTGAAGACGCAGGAGTCCTATCCCAGGTCCAATATGGTTTCCGAGAAGGGATGGGCACCGTTGAGCAGGTTTTAAACTTTACACTCCTACAAGGTAAATATGTATAGGCCAAGACAGAAAAACTTTATGCGGCATTTGTCGATCTTAGTGCCGCTTTCGATTGTGTTAGGCACGATCGACTATGGGAAGTGTTGGAAAAACTCAAAATAGACGAGACCATAATCTCTTTTTTAAGACAACTATATGCTGGGGCTAGGGCTAGGGTGAGATTTGGTGTCTGCGGTGAATGCAACAAACCATTATATGTGAAACGAGGGGTGAGGCAAGGGTGCGTCCTTGCGCCCCTTCTTTTTAATCTTTACACGAACGATCTAGAAGAGGTCCTGGCGTCTAAAGTTATCGATTCCCCTAGAATTAATTCCAAACAAGTGGTGTCCTTACTATACGCGGACGACGCCGTTATCATGGCTAGAACTGAGAGGGGTCTGCAGTTAGCTTTAGGCACATACACTAATTTTATGGAATCTAGGGGCTTGTCTCTAAATGTAAAGAAAACTTTTGCGATGGTATGCACCAGAGGAAAATCCAAAACCTGCAAATTGTCTGCTGGCAGGGACAAAGTACTGACCACTAAAACCTTTACATATTTGGGTGTAGTACTGGAGGCTGCTAGACACTGGGGTCCAGCACTTAAGAGTAGAATCCTTTCTTTTAAAAAGGCCACAGCAGCTCTTATGGCCTTTTCGCACAAAATGGGAAAAAGACCTCCAGATATCTTACTTAAGATTTATTCCGCCAAATGTGTAAGTACAGCGATTTATGGGGCAGGCGTCTGGGGTATTCTTGATTCTAGAGAATTACAATTCGTAGAAAATGCTTTTTTAAGGTTCATTTTAGCTGTCCCATCCAGTGTAGCAGTGTATAATTGCCACGCTGAGCTGGGGGTCCGTCATATTAGTGACCAGATTGCGATGCAGCCATTACTTTTATGGCATAGGGTCTGGACTGCAGCCGAGTTGGTTTTAAATAGAGAAATTATACTCGACGTCATGGCCCTCGATAATTCTTACAAAATACCTTGGCTAACTTATATTCGAAAGTTTTGCCTTGACATGGGTAAATCCGAGTATTATAATGAACCGAGGGGGCTATGCAGGATTACGAGGGTTGCCCTAAAGAAAGAATGTTGGGCTCATTTGGAATCTCTGAGGCTTGCGGTAGAATTGAACAAAGTTTCGGTTTATAGGCACCACTCTTTGCTCACCTCAGATAATATGCAGTCTTATCTGATCTGGTGTCCTAGGGGCTTTGACAGATTCCTACTCACTAGATTCAGATTTGATATTTTTTTCCGCTTAGTGTCTTTTCCTCAAATTAATGACTGGTCCAAAAAACTTATTAATTGTCCGTGCGATGGGAGATCTGCCCAATCCACTCTGCACGTGATTTGTTTTTGTGGTTTTTATCACAATGAAAGAGTTCGATGGATCAAACCATTTTTGAAAAAATATGGTTCATGGCGACACTGTAGGATTGCCTTGTATCTCCAGCTCCTAAATGATGAATTTTGTGTGGCAACTATGACTAATTTCTTAAAGAGTGTCTTTTTAAAAAGGAAAAACCTATTATGTTCTTAAAGTCATTGCATATACTGTTACTTATTTTTTGTATTGTATAGTATTATATATGTTTTGATTATTGATGTTGATGCTTTTATGATTTTTTATTTTACAAAAATCGAATAAAGCTTTTCTACTACAGTACCATTTAAAGAATTCTAAGCTGTCAAAAAACGCTTGTTGCAACGAGTCGCCAACTGTGAAGGACAAACAAATCTTTGCTGCCCTCTTGCAGGAGTTCAAGGGGGCTTGGTAAACTGTGCTTAGGCAAATAAGGCAGATTCAGAACTAAATAAGTGGCTGGGTAAATAACACAGTGCCCTGATCAATGGCCGGCGCTGCTGTTCATGCAAATATTTATGAGCGAGGAGGAGATGTTAACCCCAAAATAGAAAAGTGTTTTTTATGTTACAAGGAAAACCTTTCACAATCACGTGTGTGTGTGGGGGGGGGCGGAGGGGGGGTGATTGTCACTGCAACCGTTTGTCATCGGTTTTATTAGTATTATTGTTAGTAACTGCAATATTATTACTATCACATTATTGTCATCGATAGCAGTAGTATTGTCATTATTTTGTCATCATCATCTTTAGCGGCTTGTAATGCACTTGTGACAACACAACATGTTTTTTTTTTAGTTTTATACAGCAAAAACTCGACCCAAAGGCATCAGAGCGCTTTGCATGAGCACCAGTTACCAGCAGAGAGGGGGGAGTATGCGGGAATGCATTCAGGGGCGGAGGCGTTTAATGTGTGGCATGAGAAGTGGACACAGTATCATTTTATTATAACTTTTCAACATGATGCACAGCAGCCACACTGCTCTACAACATAGCTTGAAGACATTGCATGTGTGGTAAAGGCATCTACGTGGAAAAGACATGCTCTGGCTAAACACTTATAAAGTCCCAAAGGCGAGACCTATTGGCTATGCCAATGCTTGTTAAATAAAGCAATTTTATTTTAAATGCAGCCCGTTTTTCTTAAAGGAAAACGGGATGCATTTCAAAAAGAAAAATTAAAAGCTACCTTTTCATTTTTAAAGAGTAGGCAGTTGTCCATGGGACCACTGACTGCGCTTAAAAATTGTTGGTCCTCATATTCACAGAGGGGAAGGAGTCCCTTGGGGACCCCTTGTTTGCAAATGGGTTATCACCTCTTTCATGGAGTCAGTAAAATATATATATTTTGTGACCGCATTCCGGTCGCAGAACATTCATACATGCCTGTGACTCAATATTTGGAAGGGATGCCCTTGGCACGCCCCTTCCTCATACCAACTCGCAAACCCGATTGTGCGAGTCAGTAATAGGTTACTGACTCGCAAAATAGGGTTAGTACATGCTGGAAGCCATTTTAGCAGTTGCAAATGGCCAGGTTCTCCATTTGCGACTGCTAAAAATGGTAGTACATGTGCCCCTAAGTGCTTTGTTACTTCATTCAGTTCTATTTACTCCTAGCTTCTGCTTTAGGGTTGGCCTTGCTAATCAAACAAACAGTAGAATCCATACCTGTTTTCTGGATATCCACAATGAATATTCATGATGTTCTCATGCAGACCTGGGTTCTAACTCGTAAGTTCACACTGGTAAAGAACAACTACAGAAAGATTTGCTGTTTGTGGAAAAGGTCTTTGTTTCAGAAGCAAGTTGAGTGCACAAACACAACATCCTTGGGTTTAGACATACATTCTAAACTGACGTAACATAACTACATCCTAACATGGTCAAACTAGCCCATCTCTTCTCCCCTGATACACCACTCACCAGAAGCGCAACTAGAGCCAAAATTCGGGGGGGGGGGGTGGGAGGTTGGCGGTGGTGGAAGGCTAATTCTTCCACCAATAGGCAGAGTGGAGATGCAGGGCCTCTTAGAAGGGGTGAAAAACAACGAAGCCTCATTAACAAGGAAATGGTATTTTAAATACCTGTGAAGGACTGAGGTGAGGCTGTGTGTGTGCACCCGGGACGCAGTCTCAGCCCGGCTGACATACACGACGGGAGGGTGGGCGCTGAGCCCAATGGGCGTTGCGCGCCTGCCACTCACACCCATGGGGTTCTAAAATCCGTCTTAACATCAACTTCAAAAATATGTCTACCGTTTAGCCTTCTGTTTATTTCCTCAGTCTGGGCCAACGCTGCATCCTCTTGCTTTTTGTTAGGGTCTCTCCTTCACTTTTCTGTTTCTAACCTGCTCCCCCCTCGCTCAGTCTGGGCTCTCTCTTCCCATTTGCCTCTTGTGACAAAACTTAATATGCCAATAACCCCCTGCCCAACCAATTTGTAACATAGCCTGACAGTCTGTGCCAGAGTGAGAGTTTGCCTTGGTTCCTCCGAGGGATTGTGAACATCCGTCTGTGTAGGCAAGAGGGCTTTGCTCTGCCGAGGAACTGTGATAATCTCTCTGTGCATGTGTGGGCTTCACACACATGCATAGATGTGCATATGTGAGGGCTCAAAGACACAGACACATGTGTCTTTGAGCCCTTGCATCTCTGTGCTGAAAAGGCAATTCCTCCCCCCTCCAAAAGGGACCTGCCTTTAATGAGAACAACTCCAGACATGTCTGCTGCCTCTAAAACAAGCATTGGAAAAGCTAATAGGTCTCAACAATCAGTGGTAATACATTTGTATCAATAAAAACAGCCCCTGAGCCATACACAAATGCACTTACATTGCCATTGTCTGTAGCTATCTGACTGCTGAGACCTATTGGCTTTGCCAATGCTTAATCTGATATCTTGTCTAGGGCAAGGATGTGGCACAATAGCCTGAGCTGATGACTGTGGAGCTGGGGAACCAGGTTCAATTCTTGGTGTCTGCTCAACATCCTGTGATTCTGGGAATATCACTTTATCGCCCTGTGCTTACAGAAAATGAATATGTGCTTGTGTAATGTGAATGATGCTCCTGTAAAGCGCTCCAATACCTTTGTGTCATGTTCGCACTATATAAACCTGCAATAAATAGATTACAAAATTATAAGCACTCCAGTTTCCAGGTGCTACTCAAAACTGGAAGTGGAGCTCTTTATTTCATATTATTTGCCCTTACCACCTGGGCTCTGCAGGAGGGAATGGTTATCAATAATGCAGAGTACCAGCTTCCAGAACTTTTTGTCAGGTCGTGGTGGTGGGCGGGGGCTCGACATGTAAAAAGGTTTAGATGGGGGGGCTCAGCTGACAAAAGTTTGAAGACCTCTGCTCTAAGCATTGGATGGGAGGGCCTCTCAAGTACTGCAAACAATAAAATGAATATAAAAAAAGCCTTGGGTGAGTGTAAAAGGCAGTCAAGGTCTATGCCATGCCAGGTCATGTTTCCCAGAGAACATTAATCAAAACATCGACAGCAAACTTATGCTTAAGAAAACAAATTAAGTGAGTTCCTAGTATTTTTGATAATTCTGAGCTTCCAAAGTTTATTTTTTCATTTGGAATGTTAATTTGCTATTTAAGTACTGTCCCTACAAGCTTTAAAATACTTTTATCACCACAAATTTCATATTCCACTATACTAACTCACCTCTAACCCCTTATGGGCCCCAGAGTAGTGTGCTACTCACCAAAAGAGTGCTTCATCTCCTCATCAGAGGTAAGCAAGCATTATATAAATGCAAATCTCTTTTCCCTCTTCTATCCCTCTGCTTCCTTTCTCTATCCACCTGAATAACACATCCAGCACTCAAACTACTTTCATATTTCCCTATACTAATCTTCAACACTAATCCTTTATGGGTTTCGGAGTAGCGTGCTACTCACCAATAAAGCGCTTCAACACCCCATCAGGGTCACAAGTGCTATATAACTGCAAACCTTTTCCCATTTCTACCCCTCCCCAACCCTTCCCAATCCAAATAAGTGACTTACATATCCACCACTCAAACTACTTTCATATTTCACTATACTAATTCAACACTAATACTTATGGGTTCAAGAGTAGAGTGCTACTCACCCAAAAAAGCAAAAGGTTCTTCAACACCCAATCAGGGGTAACAAGCGCTATATAAATACAAACCTTTTTTCCTCTTCTATTCTTCTGCTATTCTTCCGAATCCAAATAACGGACTAACCTATCTACCACTTTAATTACTTTCATATTTCACTATACTAATACAACACTAATCCTTTATGGGTCCTGGAGTAACATTATACTCGCCGAAAAAGCACTTTGACGCCTCGTCAGAGGTAGTAAGCGCTATATAAAACAATTACAATACTATCATGTGAGTCCGGCATGCAGTTCCCCGTTTCACCTTGTGCACACTGAAAGCAATCCTATATTACAGGATGAAAAAAAAAATTGAACTCTTAACTAACCCTCCATATAAAGATTGCCCATCCAGACTTATCAACTGCCTTGGGAAATGTTGGCTGGAAATCCAGGCTTGATCTACATGTCGCCAAAGGCAAAGATGGAGTGTGCTATGGAAATGTCCAGATGTGTACTATGCACAGTTGTTTGCCTTAGTGTCTGGGTAATCCTCCTTCATTTATTGGGGTCATTTCAGCTGCACTGTGAACAGCATGAAAGGATCAGGTCACCTTTGCTTGGAAAATTATGCAAACTTCTTCCAATGGGCTGGATTATATTAGGCATACTAAAGGTCCTTTAGGATGCATACACATTTCTGAATATAGAGAGTGTGTACTTTTTGGGGAATGCTTGACCATACAGTTTTTTGTTTTGTGGTTTGTTGTGGCCATCAATCACATTTTACTTTATTTTTGTATTTACTGACCCTTTATTTAAGTTGTATTACTTACTGAGCATTGAAAGTACGTCTGGACACTCATGTCATTGATTTGTCTCAGTTCTGAGTGTAATATCGATTTTTCAAACAATACAAAAAAAGAATGAATAGGGTAATAGTGTCAGCCAAAAGAGGACATTTGATGCACAACAGGTTTAAGGGTTAGAGTGCATATGGATGCCAATTCTTTCCATCTGCAAAGCTTTCAATCCTGCAAAGTATGTCTCTGCATTGTGTAATCATTTTTACAGCATAGCAATATATTTTTTCACTTACAACAAAGCTAGCCAGGATGAAAAATGCGTCTGCGAGTTTACCTTTTGCAGATCTTTTTAATGTGTAATGGCATTGCACAGTGGATGGTACAGGCCAATATCTCCTAAGTTTTTGCTATGGCTCAATTTTGTAGTACTCCTGGCTTATTCTTGAATTATGTGAGCAAGGCAGGAGCAAGCTTCGAACAGTCTACCTTATGTCTACTATTCATGAGTACGATAGGAGTACTATAAGTGTAAGTCTCATCCACTTCCTGCAAATCTTTTGTGAATTGGCTCATGAAGCTCAATTCACACACCGCCTGATTCATAAAAGGTTTGTTACGAGTAGGTATGACATATTCTCGCATTACTCTTGGTTTACTTCCGAATTTCATTAATAAACCAGGAAAACTCCTGGCTTACTCTTGGCATTCAGCCCCAAGAATACAAACCATTCTCTGGTCCCCTCCTACGACATCTGAACACATTGCCTCTAATACCCCCAGTAGCCCTACTCACCCTACAAAGGCTGACCTGATCCTGCACCCATTTATCACCTCATAATAGCTGGTGGTGAATCGAAACAGAGTTACCCACAGAAGGGAGACTCCATATGCTTTTTTTGGACCACCTAATTTCCAGTTTATGTGTTAATTCACATTCTATGGACTAGTACTCAGAACAGTAGGATTTAAATCTGGATATACCATCCGGAATCACTCTTTCTGGCTAGACGGTATACTGGCATCCTAATCCAAACCACTTGTAATTGGGGGCCTAATGTTTACTTTGATTTAAACCAATTAATTTCCTCTGCACCATTTTTGGTGAAATATTGAATTGGCTTCCCTTGAGTGGTTTCCCAATGACCCTTAACTGCTGCATGTTCTGCTTGTGTAACCATAGTGAGAAATACCACTTTAGCATTCAAAAGAGATTGCAAAATATTTTAATCTTGAAGATAAATATTAGTGGATCTTTTTTAGCAGGAAGAAACTCAAAATAGACAATAAAGTAAGATGAGATGATATAGAAAAGCTAAGTGTTACCTCAATTTATGGTGCCATGTCCACCTTCCGGCTCGAGGAAAAGAGTAATAAACTATTTGCCTATACTATTATGGTTTCAGAGAGAGGTTTTCGAAACCTACAATCAAGATCTTGACCCTGGCATGAAATGCCTTAATAATTGTATAAAAATGGGGGCGTGGCTAGCGGCCGATGATGGCGGCAGCATAAAGGACAGGCTCCGTGGTTGAGGCGGCCTCTCCTAAAATCCGGCCACTAATCCGACGACATTTAGATCTCTGCAGGAGAGACCCGAAGCCCAGGACCGGGCGGAACAGACGGCGGCAACCTAGAAGGAAATCCGACACCGGGGAGGAAAGTTCTGACAGAGCCCCATTGTGGCCTGAGCGGCGGCGAGAGGCCGGGGAGTGTCCTCCCAGCGCAGCCCAGCAGGAAGTGGCACCGACCAGGGTGAACCATACCGGAAACACCCGGCCCGTACCTGGGACCGTGGAGAGAGAATCGACCGCCGGAAAACACACCTGTCGAAGCCAGCGGAGCCAAGAACCGACTGAGGGAGAGAAGCGGCAGACCATCAGGGCCCTAACAAACCGAGTTGAGCGCCTATTAAGGGCTGCCAAGGCGACTGAAGGCGAGAAAGAGGGCCGGCATCTTGCGCCGATCGGCCGGAGTGAGACCCAGACAGCGCCGAGTACGAACGGGAGTGGCAATGGTCGAACCCCGAAGAGCCACACAGCACTCAAGATAACACAGCATACCTTCGGAGTGCCCGGGGAAATAAGGAGGGAAGACCTGGACTGGGAAGAGGCAGCGGCTGCGGGTGGCGGACACCGGTGGGCAAAACCCGAACTCGGAGCGTGAAGTCAGCCCCCGCATTCCCTACGCTCACACCGACGGCGGAACCGAGCAAGGAACGTCGGAATACTGGGGGAGCCATCTGCTGCACACCGGAACCCGCGGAAACATCGGTGGGGAAACCGGCACCGAGAAGGACTAATGAGCCAGCACCTAGCCGCTGATTCTCGGGGGCTCACACTTGATTTACGGTGCTGCGGCTATCCTGCAGGAGTAGCGGCAGAGGCGCACCACTGAATTCAACCCCGCCCGATATTTGGAGGGCACCATTGCCGTCGCGGAGTTACTGATTGACCCGCATGAGTCCTGCAAGCCTACAATCACGGCTAACCTACGATCCAAAGGCTAAGGCATTTATAAGGCACTAAGAGAGACACTGCACACAGGAGAAACGAACGCTGGCATAGTGAGTTCAGCCCCGCTCATCCCGCTCATGGAGAGATGGCGCAAGAGGGCGCCTAACACGTATACAGCACTTCTGGAACCTCGTAGTCCCTGACAGTCCCACACCGGCCCTACAAACCGGCAGCCGCTGCAGACCCCAAGCCCAGGAACCGGGGGCGACCAAAAGGCGAGGAGAGAGACACAGCGAACAGGTGAGACGAGCACAGTCTCCCACCCAATCAAAGTGGTCTGACAGAAGCACGCAGGCCTCGAATCGCCATTAACTCGGGGCAGGGTAATACAGAAGAAGGCCCTTGTCAAATAGACCAGCACGAGCGCAGTGGTCAGCATTGCGCTTACAAGGAGAGGACATAACTTTAACACTTGGGAGTGTGTGAAGGGCACGGTTGGAACGCGAATGGAAGTAGGGGAAAAGGGAACCACCATAAAGGAGTGGGGGTCTATGTACTGAATAAGTGTGACTTTCACAGTGCCCAGCCTTACAATACCGCGCATAGGGGCGGCTCTTAATAGCAAAAGGTACAAGCCGGGGCGGCCACCAGAATGGCTGGTAAGGGCCCTAAGAGTGGCACCACGCAGACTCGTATAGAGAAATATGCATTTGACAAGACCACCTCCTCCCCGACGGCCGGAAAAACGCCGGCTGGCAAATCCGTAGATGGAGCGGGGAGCAAGAAGGCAACACTGGATGATGTGATGCAAGCCTTGGCACAAGTACAGGCAACTGTGGGCTCGATCTCTACCGAAATCACGTTGATTAGAGCGGACTTCCATAAAATGTCAGAGAAGGTTAACACAATGGAGATTGTGACTAAGTCCTTGGTGGAAGATGTGTCGGAGTTGCAGTCGGCTGTGGAACGGATGTCAACAGAAAATAAGGTACTACGGGAGAAGCTGGACGAGCAAGAAGGGCGTTCTAGGCGGAACAACGTACGCATAATTGGAGTACCGGAATCTGAAGGCATAAGGGCAATGGACCTATACGTGGAAGGACTGAATAAAAAATGAGCTAAAGCCGAAAGGACTGTCCACATTCTTTTCCGTGGATAGGGCACACCGTCTCCCAGGAGGACAACCAAAACCGGGAGCAGCCCCACGGCCTATTGTTGCACGGCTGTTCAACTTCCGAGATAGGGACGCCATCCTGCAGGCGGCCCGAGTTTCCTCTCCCATCAGAATCCAGAATTCTACGCTGGCCTTCTTCCCGGACTATACGGCGGATGTCGCTCGTAGAAGGAGGACATTCTTCGAGGTGAAGAAAGAACTTAGAGCAAGGGAGATTCCATACTCGATGCTCTTTCCGGCCAGGCTGCGGATAGTGGCAGAAAATAAGACATGGTTCTTCGACACCCCGGAATCCGCGCAGGACTGGCTGGAGGGTTGGAGACCGACCACTCAACCTCGCCGGTCTAACAGAACACAAAAGAATCGTGACAATGGATATCGCCCGAGTCCCCAAGCGTCAGGAGGAGAGATGGGGGAACATTCACCACTGAGAGAAAATGTGGGTGATGAAGACAACGAGGAACAATGACTTCCCGGTACAGTTATAGTGAGACTAGTGTATTGCCTGCCTGACGGACTGCCAATGGACACTGGACGGCGGGCCTCCAAGGAGGAGAAGAGAGGCCGCTGACTCCGGAGAGTCCTTCACCCCAGCGCGCAAGTACATTGTATTGGGATGGGTCGAGCACTCTGCTAAGTTGGGGGGGTGGGCAGTTCTGAGTCCGTATAGCAGGGGGGCAGGGAGGGGGGAGTTACGGGAAGGGGTGATGTTAATTTTGCAGACTGTTTTATTAGCAAGGGTAATGGTTTGACTCAAGACAGCACGACACAACACAATACTATCACTGCGGGGGATCACAGGCAAGAAGTGACAACACGCGAAAGCGTAACTATACCACATGCATCTACCTCACTTCAGGTCAGACGTATTGCCTCACATGAGGTTGGGTGGGTTCACCCCCCTGGGAGATCCATCCACAGAGCGACAGGTACACTAATTCCAATTGTAGAATGGTGGCCCCACGACAAGATAACGCCTTAAACGGTGCAGGCCGGACTGCCCCGGTGGTGCCACTGCAGATCATGTCCTGGAATGTCAGGGGGTTGGGTGACAAGATAAAACGGGGACTGGTGCTTCAGAGTATTAAGAGATTGGGCCCGGCCCTGGTTCTTCTTCAGGAAACACATCTAGCGGGCACGGCTCGACAGGCACTAGACAGACGGGGCTACCAAATGATAGCGCATGCTGAGTTTACCTCGGGATCGCGTGGGACAGGCATATTGTTACGGAAGTCCTCACAATTCATACCTCAGTCCACCAAGGTAGACGATCAGGGCCGCTTCGCGGCGGTACACGGAGAGTGGGAAGGCAGGCCGCTAAGCGTAGTCTCGGTCTATGTCCCACCGGCACTGCACGCTGTGGCATTGCCGGACCTCGGCAGGTTCCTACTAGAGCTTCCGGAAGGCGATTTAATTGTGGGAGGAGATTTTAATGCAGTACTGCACAACACACGTGATAGGTTCCCCGCACGATCACATGTAGCTGGCCCAAACAGATTCAGTGGCTTCTTGGAGGCACAGGGTTTGGTCGATATCTGGCGTCAGATGCACCCGGAAGAACAGCAATACACCTACTACTCCGCAACACACAACAGCCTGTCCAGAATTGATTACTTCCTCACACTAGGAAGTGGTCTTCTTACCATAGATGGCGTGCAGATAAAACCGAGAGGTATCTCGGACCATTCACCGCTAACTTTGACACTGTCCAGTCAAGAGAAGACTCGTAGGAGAATATACCCGATCTACCCAGGGTATCTTAAAATACCATCAATTAGTAAGGACCTAAAGAAGGCGACCCGACACTATTTTGAGGAGAATCTGACCTTGGTCGAATCCCCTTCAGTTCTGTGGGAACCTTACAAGACAGTCCTTAGGGGGCAAGCCATCGCAATGATAACAGACTATAAGCGAACTCAGGGGAGGGAGTTCACAGAGCTTGAATTGGAGCTCAACAGAGCAAACGCAGCCCATATGGCGGACCCGTCAAATGACACATTGCATTCCTTACAGCTGCGCCAACGCCTTCACGATGATCACCTGAGATGCCAGACAGTGGCAGACATTGCAGCCACCACACACAGGGTTTATGACATAGGAGGCAAGGCGAGTAAACTCCTGGCATGGTTGGATAAGAGGAAGGGGGGCAGCAGAAATATATTACAAATATCTGATGTAAACGGGGAGTTACACACACGGCCTGAAGAAATAGTAGACATACTGGCCGATCACTTTAAGGAGGTGTACACCCCGACGGTAGTGGGGACAGAGGAGACAGCGAGGGAAGCCCTCCGTGACGTGCAAACACAAACACTAACGACGGATGCAGCAGACGACCTTGACTCCGACTTGACAACTGAGGAGATTCAGTCGGCTATCAACGCGACTCGATCGGGTAAGGCTCTTGGCCCGAACGGGATACCCATTGAATGGTTTAAAACGATGTCTGAATCCCTGAGTGACCCCCTTTTAAAGATGTATGAGGAAAGTAGGGAGAAAGGAACGTTGCCCCTTGACCAGCGGATGGCGACCATTGTAGCTATTCTGAAGCCGGGCAAACCACCTAACGAATGCACGTCCTACAGGCCCATATCGCTCCTTAATGCAGAAGCTAAAATACTGGCGAAATTGTTAACGAACAGGCTGTTGCCATACTTGGAGCAATTGATCCATCCGGATCAGTCGAGCTTTATGCCACATAGAAG